>NC_064434.1:106319640-106630140 GCF_023343835.1 Lagopus muta
TTCTTCTTTCTCCACGACCTCCACCTGCACCTTACCCTCCTTGTTTTGTTTGCGTTGCTACTTACCTGTTCCTTGTCCTCTCCCTTTTGTTCCTTCTCCATCTCAGTTTCCTCTCGTAGCTTTTCTCCTCCACCTCCACCACCACCTCCACCTCCTCCACCGTAATTCAACGATGCTGCCATTTTCCTCATCGGCCTCATTTTGTAGTTGCTGCTTTTATACTCCTCCTCCTCCTCCACCATCACCTCCACCTCTACCATATTTTGAAGATGTTTTTTTCCTCTTGCTCCTAATTTTTTGTAGATGTTTTTTCCTTCTCCTCCTCCTCTTCGTTCTCCACCACCACCACCACTCTCTCCACCTCCAGCTCCTCCTCCATATTTCAAAGATGCTGCCTTTTTCCTTTTCCTCCCATTTTTTTTCACTGCTTTTTTCCTCCTCTTCCTGCACTTCCACCTTCTCCACCATATTTCAAATATGTTGCCTTTTTCCTCATCCACCTGATTTTGTTGTTGCTGCTTTTATCCTTCTCCTTTTCCACCTCCTCCTCTACCTCCTCCACCGTGTTTCAGAAATGCTACTTTTTTCCTTCTTAACATTATTTGGTTGTTGCTGTTTTTATCCTCCTAATCCTCCTCCATCTCCTCCTCTACCTCCTCCACCATGTTTCAAAGATGCTGCCTTTTTCCTCATTGACCTCATTTTGTGGTTTCTGCTTTTATCCTTCTGCTCCTCCTCGTGTGTATTTCAAACATTCTCCTTTTTACTCTTCAACCTTATTTTGTGGATGCTTCTTTTTTCTTTGTCCTCCTCCACCTCCTTGTTCTTTTCCACCTCATTTTCTCGTTATTCTTTTTTTTCCTCTACCTCCTTCTCATTTCCATTTCATCCTTTTTTTCCTCTGCCTCCTTATCCTGCTCGTCCTTTTTTTTTCATTATTCCTGTTTTTTTTCTTTTTCTTTCTACACCTCTACTTGCAGCTTACCCTCATTATTTGTTTTCAAACCCTTTATCTCCTCCATTTTTCCTCCTCCTCATCTTTTTATCACTGCTTTTTTTCCTCTTTCTCCTCCTCCTTCTCCTCCTGCACCTCCTGCTCCTTACCATCATTTCATCATTCCTGCTTTTTTTCCTCCTCCTTTTGTCTCCTCCACCACCACCTCCTCTGCCTCCTCCGCCTTCTTTCCTGGTTGCTGCTTTATTTTCATATTCCTCCCTGTCATTTCCTTTTGACCGCTTACTTCCTCTTCCTCCTCTTCCTCCACCTCTTCTACCTCACTGCATCACTGCTTCTTTTTTCCTCTACCTCCTTGTCATTTCGTGGTCACTGCTTTTTTGTTTTCCCTCCTTCTCCTCCTCTACCTCCAGCTGCATCTTACCCTCCTTATTTCGTCATCGCCTCTTTTTTCCTTCTCCTCCTCCTCATTTTTTGGTCGCTGCTTTTTTCCTTCTCTTCCTCCATCTCGACCTCCTCTTCATTTCATCATCACTTCTTTTGTTCTCCTCCTCCCCCTTTGTGTTCCATCATCCCTGTTACTTTCTTTCTCCTCCTCTACCCCCTGCTCCATCTTTTCCTTTCACTATCACTTCTTTCCTCCTCTTGTTTCTCCTATTCCTTTTTTGTTTTTCATGGCTTTTTCCTCTTCTCCTCCCATTACTCTTTTCCTAATTTCCTCTACCTCCCAATAGCCCTCCTCATCTGTTGTCTCCTTCCCTCGTTGTTGTCACTTACCTTTTCCTCCTCGTCCCCTTTCTCCTCCTCTTACCCTCATTGCTGTTCTCCTCACCGTTCTCCTTCCTCGCCCGTTGTTGTCACTCTGCTCCTCTTTTTATCCTGGCCACCTTCATGCTTCTCCTCCAAAAAAAAAACCAGCAATTTTGACACTGAGCATAAAAGTATTGATAAGGAAGGAAAGGTTGAGGGGAACTGTTATGTCGTGGCCTGGATGGATGGTGATTGTGCAGCCCTGGAAAAGGGGTGGCTCGTCCAGGATTGGGAGGTGCAAGAAATGCACCTGTGTTTGCTGCCTGACCTGGGCTTAGTGAATGGCTGGCCTGCCATGGAAGCATTTTTTCTGGCTGAAGGCTGTTTTCTTTGAGGGTGTTGTCTTTAGCCTGAGATCTTTTCACCGGTTGTGTTTCTCATCGTTTTTGTCTCTGTGCTTATTGAGGTTTGTAGTTTTTCTGTGCCTGGTTTTGCCAAGGACTTATCAGAAGCATTTTCACTGCTTCCAAGAACTAAGAGAAGAATGTAGCAAGCTGTAATTTTTAAGGCTTAGGGTTTTGTTTTCCATTACAAGCTTTTGTCAGGTGGCAATATCCTGCAAGTCTGATGACATGCCCTCAAGCTAAGATCTAAGAATAAATAAAGAGGCGGGTAGAATTTGTCTCTTAGCAGGAACAAGAAGGTAATACGATGTTCTACGATCTTCTCATGCCTCTTACTAATCAAGAGGTAGAAGAGAAGAAATACAGCACCAAGTGTGTCTTTTGGGTTCCCGTACCTCTTCACAAGTGGGGTGTAATAATCTATTGAGTGATGATGTGTAAATCCCAACAGTCTTTGTTGGGAAGCTGTCAGTGGGAGTTTTCTGTATGTAGATTGGAAGAACTGTAAAGCGATGGAAGCTTTGCAACTGGTGAAAGTTTTGGAAGAGAATGCTTTGAGAGAGTTGAGTTCTGTTACCGGTTTCTTAGATCTTCAACTGTTTTTGATCTTTGCACAGAGCAGTTTGTTCCACACAAGCACTTAGAGAATTGCACATATCATTTATTTTTGGATTAGATACTCAGTTTTACCTAATGGAGCGTTGTTTTACATGTATGACATCTACATATGCAGCTCACAAATCAGCACCTGGCAGACACAAAATGCTCCTATTTACATTGTAGGAGGTCTGCCCCATATCTTAACTTAGATGCTGCTTTCTTTGGTCTTGCATTAAAGTTATCCTTGTTTCAGTACAAAAATAATGTTAAGCCCAAGAACAGATCATGTATTGAGCTGCATCAATTTGATGTCCTCAGTGTCTGGTGTTAGTATGACTGTGGAGATCAAGGACCTCTCTAGAGGTGATGCTCAGAAGCCTTCTCTTTGTCTTGTTTGAGAGAGCTAAAGTTAAGGGCTTCTTTTACTCCTTGGAAATTCCCGAGGGGAAAACAAAACAAAACAAAACAAAAGCAGATGCTGTTTGTATGTGAAATGCTGTGGTTTAGAGCAGAGAGTCTTTGTTCTGCACCAGCAAGGGAGCCTGTGACTCTCTGGTCACAACTAGCAGCCAAACAGGGACACAGAAGGCAGACCGGTCTGGAAAGGGCTGGAAGAACCCAGAATCACAAAATCACAAGGTTGGAAACGACCTGCAAGATCATCCAGTCCAACCACCCTCCCATTCCTATCAGTACCACAAGCTACTAAACCATCTCTCGTAGCTCCTCATCCAGGCGCCTCTTGAACACCACCAGGGACGGCGACTCCACCACCTCCCTGGGCAGCCATTGCAGTGCCTGACCACCCTCTGAGAGAAAAAGTTTCTCCTAATATCCAACCTAAACCTCCTCTGGTACAACTTCTGGCCGTTTCCTTGGGTCCTACTATTTGCCTGGGAGAAGAGGCCAGACCCTTTTGCACCACAACCTCCCTTCAGGAAGTTGTAGAGTGCAGTGAGGTCTCCCCTGAGCCTCCTCCAGACTGAAACCCCCATCTGGAGAGAGGGCTGAAAGAAGCCCCTGTTGAGAGATGGCAGAGAGAAGCCCTATCGAGAGAGGTTTTGTGTAAAGAAGCAGGATGACGAGTTTTAGAGACTGTTTCCTCACCTTTGTCTCCAAGCTTGCTGTTGGACAATTTCAACAGCTAGGCAAGTCCAAGAAATCTTTTGTCTGAAGGCTTGTTTAGGATAGAAACCCTTGATGTGTTTGGTAAAGTGGAGACATGTTCAATGATTAATTTCTCACCCTGGCAGCATTTCTTGTCCGTGGCTCTTTCCCCAGGCCATGAAAGTCGTCCTTCCACAGCAGCAGGATGCAGTGCAATGGCAGCTGTTAGGGCGGGGGGGGGGGGTTGGAATGGAATGCTCACAAACGTCACAATGGTGACATGCTGTGTCACAGTAGCAGGGACCGTTTGCTGTCAGAATGGAGCAGCGACTAAGCCACATACTTAATTTGCATAATTAGGGGATTGTGCTAAGGAAAGTCACATAAGGAAATGTGATCCAAGACAGTGACGCTGCCTAAACCAATGGGCAGAAAGATTTGTCCGGTTTCCCCAGGGAAGACTTGTTCATGAATGGCTTCATTGGATGCACTGCTATAACAAATCTACCTTCTCCTAGGACCTAATGTTACATTCTCAAACTGCACTGCGGAGCACTGCTGTGTAGCCATCGCTACTGGCGGAGCTTTTGGGTTAGGCATACATTGCCCTTTTGCTGAAGGTAACACTGGTGCTTGGGGCCTTTGCCTCCCAGGAACTGTAGCAAGACACACAGAAGATTATCTCCTTGAAGGAACTGGGATTGTTGTGGCTGAGTCTCAGGGGAGAGCTTATCCCTTTCTAAAAGTCCCTTAAAGGGAGGTTGTAGCAAGGTGGGGGTCAGCCTCTTCTCTTAGATAGCAGCTGTAGGACGAAAGGGAATGGCCTCAGGTTGCATGAGAGAAGGTTCAGTTGGATATTAGGAAAAAAAAATTCTCAGAAAGAGTGGTGAGGCACAGGAACAGGGAAGTGCTGGAGTCACCACCATTCGTGGAGGTGTTCAAGAAGCAGGTAGCTGTGGTACTGAGGAATGTGGCTTATTGGACATGCTGGTGATGAGTTGAATTAGATAATCGGAGTGTTCTTTTCCAACCTGAATGATCCCATCCTGTCCTTTTGTCTGCGTAACAGCATGCAACTTATTGAGTTTTGCATGCACTGCTTTTAGAGGAAGTTCCTTTTGCTGGTTGCACTGATTCCAGGTGATGGCAGTAAAGGAACTTTGCTCTTTCAGCACATAGTGTGAAGTACAGAAAGCTATCAGACTCCTGCTCCACCTCCAGAGGAAGTCATTCCTGTTCCTTCCTAGCAGCTCATCAAGACATCCATCGTGAGATGGAAAAACAACATGGCTTGGATTGGAGGGTTTTTTCCCTTCATTATTAATAAATAATAAATATGGTCTATATTTTTCATTTGCCTCTGTGTGGGTCTTTCACACTGCTTATTCTATTATAGTCTTTCAATATACATAGATACGATGCCATTGCAGTGTTTATTTTTGAGGTATTTCAGGCTGCCCCTGGTTGTGCAGCATAGGTGTGTGAGCAGACAGAGGGTATCCTAATAAAGCTGGGCCTTGTCGCTCAGGCAGATGGTTAACATAGCAATGTTACATCAGAAACAGTTTCAAAATAAAAAGCCTTGCAGCGAGCCTGGAATATACCTGCTGGAACTGGAACAAATGAGCCATTCACAACTAATGTTTTATTGATGGTCTAAAGGAAAGGAAGGAGAGAAAACCAGACCAGAAAGCCCTTACAGTTCAATTCAGTGTTGCCTTGACACTTCCTTTGGTGAGCCTGTTTTTAATGAGCGTGGGGCAAGATGGAAATAATTCTGACATAGCTGTTATCAAATGAGGCACAGTGATGCCTGTTAACAGGGAACGTGTTTCACCCGTGGTTTTCGTTAGACTGGGCAGTGCATTCACTATCACTATCATCTGATATCACTATCAGCAGTGCATTCACTAAATATTGGTGAATGAACCCAATATTTTCCTGGCAAGGAATGGGAGGGTGGGGGCATCTGCTGAAATGGTTGTGGTAGAGCAGCTTCAGGGAAGGTGAGTTCTGTCCATCCCGAGCTGTATGCAGCAGAAAGGCTGGTAGTGCTGTAATGACAGCAATCTTAGCTTCAGAATGACAGTGGGTATCAAAGTATTACTTATAGTTTTTTAGCTCACACTGAGAATGAGCTTTTAAAGCAAATTTCTTGATTGTCTCCTTTTACTGTCCTTTGATTTTCATCATTTTGCAGAATGTGAACTGCAATGATTGTAGATAGCTTAAGTAGACCGTGAGCTCCAGGAATGCATCCTATGCCCTTCAGTAACAGCAGAGTGGGAATATAGTTAGCAAAAAAGGGAAGAACCCCTGGAATGTTTTCAGTGTGAATGGCAGGTCCTCCTGAGCACCAGCTATTTTTCTTCCGATAGATCTTCTGTTGGGCAGCTCTGCTTGCTTGTGCAGACCTGGCTTGTATTCTGGCAACAGGAATGTTCACACAACACGTATGTCAGTGGCTGCCCTATGTGTGTGCCCAGCTCAGTTCAGAGGGAAAGTTTACATTGCTTTGTTGATGCTAGCCTGTGAGCTTTGCCTGGCTAATGGGTGCCCTGCCCTGTGCAGGTATATCTGTGCCTGTGGCACAAGTTAAGTACTTCCAGCTGTGGCATACCTGTATGCTTTTTGCATCTTAGTCTTGCAGGTAGAGAAAAGGAATGAGGCTAGGAGCGTGAGCTGGGTGCATGAGTCAATAACCCGGGCACCTTGTAAGTCACTGCATGTATTTCCCCACTAGCACAGACAGTTACATTGTAGCTCCTGTCATCATCTGATTGCGGTCTCTCTGGAGCAGATCAGTTTTCCTCCTGTGATTGCAATGCAGTGAATTTGCAGAAGGTTACTCCTTGGAAACCTTCCATTTATGCACACTTGTGATGGATTAGACTTGTGTTTAAGATATTCCTCTTTGACCGGTGTTTTTATGTCCCTTCTGTGTTTATGGGAGGGGCAAGGGGGAAAGAGTATTTAGCCTGAGTAATCATGTTAATAAACGGAGTAATTGTAACGTCTCTTAGTAAAACAGAGTGTGTGCTTTAGGTCCCTTCTGTATCTCCCCTTATGTTCTTCAGTGTGGAAGAGCAAGAGCAGCTCAGTAGATGGAATGAGGTCCCAGAAACTCCTTGTACAACAGGACTGCCGTTAATTCTTACCTTCGTTGGTAGTGTTTCATCTGCATTGCCTCAGTTCACATTTTTCTTCTGCAGTCACTTCACAGAGTTGGTGAGCAGTCAGCAGACACTGAACTGAGGTCTCTGCTTTGTCTTCTTGAATTGGTGATATTTTTGCTTTTCAGTGGGAGTCCCTGTCAGAAGTTGCTGTGTTACTGTGCTTGCGTTGCACAGTGTTTGATCTTGTCCATTTGTATTTTGGTTTCGCAGATCACCTTTATTGTTTTTTCCCCAGCATATTCCTGCTTTCAGTTGCATTCTTGTCAGCTTAGTGTCATTAGCAAAGCTCAGTACATATCTCCTCTTTGACCCACATCCATTTGTGTAAATATTACTTAAGATTACTTAAGACCACCTTTTGTAGGGAACCTGCTTTGGCAGGGGGTTGGACTCGATGATCTCTGGAGGTCCCTTCCAACCCCTACAATTCTGTGATAAGATGATGGCCCTCACTGATGAGAAATAGGCTGAAAAATGAGCAAAAGACTCCAGAGGTCAAGATGAAAAGATCTTCCTGTGTGACTCTGAGCAAGTCATTTGGTGTGGGATTCCATTTTTTCTACGCACTACAAAAGCTGGACTCCTCATTTGCGCTCCATCTGTAGTCAGCAGAGCTAGATGGATGAATTGCTCTCTAGTGGTATCTGTGTTAAATGCTTCCTCCCCAAGAGACAGTGAATCACGCCATGGAATGTCCCATCTTTCTTAACAGTGAGCCTAGCAGATAGTTTGTAGTTCTAGAGGGCTAAACTAGGAGAAAGAAATTCCATCCTTCTAGACTGTAGACCCAGATGATGGGGTCGGTAGGTCTTGTCTGTCTCCTGAGTGCTCTTACAATGATCTTAAAAATGGTGAGGCATGCTGATTCTGGAGCAGTAAAACGTCTGAAATGTCTGAATATCTGTGTCAGCTGAGCCAGCAAAGCCAGCACTGTTTTGTCACAGCGACGTGTGGGATTTGTGTTGGGTAACTGCTGCCTCATACGTGCAGCATTTTTCCTGACAGCTCAGAGTGATTTTTCAAATCTTGCTGTTTGGGTTGGAATAAGGAAGGATGATCAAATGTTAAGATCAAACATCAGGATCCCTGCCTCAGACTTCTTTGGTTTGAACTAGTTTAAAGTCAGGTGTCTGGCATGTGTTTGGAAACACTGCTTGCCTGACTTTTTTTAGTGCCTTTTGGCTTTTGCAGGCCAGGGGACGTAGGGCTGAGTGGTTATGGAAGCTGAGAATGTGGCCTGCAGTGTCTCAAGATCTGCTGCTGGCGTTGTGCTGGAGGCAGTCTGCATGTGAACTGCAGCAGCATGTCATCTTTCCTGCTTTCTCCCTTCCAGTGCTACACTATAAACATAACCTGTTTAAAAAAAAAAAAAGAAAAAGAAAAAAGGATTTTCTAGGGCCTTAGAGTGAGAAAAAAGTAAACCCTTAAATGGGAACACTTCAGTGTAGCACAGATAGTGGTAAATGCTCTATTTCCTGACTGAACAGAATGTACTTTTTTCCAGTTAAAATCATCAGAAAAAAATGAAGTGTGTTTACTATAATGCATAGAAAATACTTCAAAATAGAGAAATACACTTTTTAAAGAACAAGAGCTATGTTATTAATAGCCTTTTGTGTGTTTTGCTTCATTTAGATCCCATACAGGGGAAAAACCATATGTTTGTGAGGACTGTGGTGCTTGCTTTGCTGATAAAGGCAAACTCACTGGCCACAAAAGGACGCACACAGGTAAGCATTAAATACTTCTGTTCCTTCCATCACCTCCCATTGCTGCCTGGTAAGAATTAGTGGGGATTTGGAAGTGAACACTTCTTTTTCTAACTCACAGAAGGCTTCCAGGAGGGAACTACCAGGGATAGAAGGATACTTGAAAAGTCACTTTGAAGTACAAAAATGGATGTGTGGGAGCGGGACTGGAGTATTGTGGAATGAAATTATGATAAAGGGTTAAGTGAGAGAGTAAGGTCACATGTACAGAGAATATACAGAGAACCAAGGGACAAAGATACGTGGAAATCAGATAACCAAAAGATAAAAATTATGAAGCATGGCAGTTCCAGGAAAAAAAAACAAACATTTGAGCAAGTGAAAGGCAACAGGAAGATTGTGCCCTGGGCAATCTAATCTAGCACGTGATGTAATGGTTGGCAACTCTGCCTGTGGCAGGGGGTTTGGAAGTTGGTGATCCTTGAGGTCCCTTCTAATCGAAGTCGTTTTGTGATTCTATGAACATAAACATGGAGAAGGGGATTTTTGCCAACTCAGAGCCAGAAAGGAGTTGTGGGTAGGTGAAAGCTTCTGCAAGAATTCAAAGTGCCTTTTCCTTCTTACTCAGGTGAGCGTCTCTTTAAGTGTGATGTGTGTGGAAAACATTTTGCCACCAATGAATATTTAAAATGCCATAAACGATGCCACATGGGTGCTAAGCCGTACAAGTGCGAGGTTTGTGGGAAGACGTTTGGATTGAGAGCCTCACTAGCTCAGCACAGTAATGTCCACGCAGGTAATGAAACAAACAAATTGGGGCCGAGAAAATAAACTGCACTGGAAGTTGAGATCTGAAATATTTTACAGTTTGGATGGTGACATGTTATTCCAAAGCCACTTTTATAAGCTCCTTGAGTTAGGTGGTGAGGAGATGCAGGGCTGCTACTGATCCTGACTTGCTAAATGGGGCAAGGTACCATCTTATATCAAGTGACACTTGTCCAGAAGAGTGAGGTGTATTGTGTGCTGTTGGAGGACATTGGAGTGACTGTTATTAGTGCTGCTATTCCCCTTGCAAGATCAGGGTGCTCTTCTTGGGCTTTCCATCACAGCCAGGGAAGACTTGAGAACATTTATCACCTAACCTTAGAAGCCAGGGCCCCAAGCACATTCCTGCTAGATACACAGCTTTATCCCGACGTTCGTCTTTTCAAACTTCCATACGCTTTTTGTCTGTGAAATTGGAGCCAAAAGAAACTGCCTTCAAAGCCACTGATTGCTGTTCTTTGCCATTTAGAGACCCGTCCGTATTTCTGTGAGCAGTGTGGAAAAACATTCACCCAGCAGGGCGCTCTCCGGCGCCATCAGCGTATTCACACTGGGGAGAAGCCCTACAAGTGCAGAGCGTGCGAGAGAACTTTCACAGACATGTCCACCCTGCGGAGACACGTGTCGGTATGCCAACCCCTTGTAGCTTACACACAGGAGGGAGACTGATATTTTTTTTTATGTGGGCAGATGAGACGCAAGAGGGAATGGTTTTAAACTAAAAGAGGGGAGGTTTAGATATTAGGAGGAATTTTTTTTACTTGGAGTAGTGAGACCCTGGCGCAGGCTGCCCAGAGAAACTGTGGATGCCCCATCCTAGCTGTTCTGATGAGGCCTTGGGCAATCTGATCTAATGGAGGGCAACCAGCCCATGGCAGGGGCATTGCAAATAGATGGGCTTTGAGCTTCCATCCAACCCGAGTAATTCCAGGATTCTGTGAACCCTCAAACCCTTGTGGGAGTCAGGCTGCAGTGGTGACTCTTAGCTTCTGAGGGAAGTTTCATGGCATACTGGAGGTTCACACTGTTGCTTCAGTTCTGGTGTTTATTTTTAAAAACTGTGGAAAAATGAAGGTTAGGGTTAGGAGATGGACACAGCATGTACATGGCTTTTAAAAACATATTTCTGCAGTGTGCAGAATTTTCTCCTATCTAGCAGCACAGCAGCTCCCACTGCTGGCTGCCAAATCAGTCGTCTTCCAAATAGCTGTACTGTCTTCAAAAGGAAAATGTGATCTTAAGAGGGATGAGGAGGGACAGTGGTTATTTAATACGCTTATATTAATTATCTTAATTATTTAAATAACTAATTTTTTAAAAGAAGTATTCTGTGTTGTACTACTACACCTCTGCACTGTTTTAAGCCTCTAGCATGATGGTTTATAATGTCTCCATGAATATAGTTTTACACATTTCTGGAGTTATGATGCACTGAAAAAATTGACTGCCAAAATTGGCCGTGTTCAGAAACCTCTATACCCTCAGTGTGACTGCTAAGGGAGAACATAAGGTGTTTTTTTTCCAATTGCAAGATTATAAATGTAATGTTTGCCTACGTGCTGAACATCTAGTTTCCTTTGGAAGCGTTCTCTGGCAGAAAATCAGTGCAGAGTTGGCAAAAACAGCTCTGTTCTCATGCTGCAAATCCAGCTTTTGCTGCTCGCACGTTAGCACGATCAGCACGGTGAGCAAACCTCACTGCTGTGCGATGTCTCACTGAATTCAGTGTTTGGCAGTGGCTGCTGGAAGATCTCACATGTCGTTGTCCTCCCTTTTTCTCTAGATTCATGACCGAAACGCTCACTGGAGAAGCTTCTTAATAGACCTTACGACCAAAAAAAACCACAACTGGTCCAAAATAGAGACATTCTCGGGAGCCTGTATGGACGAGGGCTCGGTACCAGAAATTTGGTCAGTTGACCGAGGTAAACTTTATAAACCAGAAAGCGTCATTCTTAAACAAGTACAGCAGGTGCCACCTAGCGTTAGCAGCGCAGAAGGCACCGACCGCTCCGTCCTGTGCCTGTAACGCCGTGTCACCGGGAAGCCGTGCGGGCAGGAAGGCTTCATGAGGCGTGCTGCAGGTATTTGGGCCGGGTGGGTTTTAACTCTGCCTACAGACTCTTTTTTTTTTTGTTTGTTTGTTTTTTGTTTTTTTACCAAGCTGTGGCTGCATCACACGGTATCTCTTTAGGAAAGTGTATGCGGATGTGTGTTTGCGCAGGTGCCGTGCTGTCACTGTGCGTCACTGCGGGTTTCTGAATAAAAACGTGCTCCCTCAGCGGTGATGTGAACAGATCAATGAAGGACGGGCGCCTTAATGGCCATAGGCTGGCGCAGGCGCGCGGTTGCCTAGCATAGCCGTCGCGCTTCGTGACGTCATTTCTGCTGCGACGGCACCGAGGGGCGGGGCCAGCTCGGCAGCGCTTCCGGCCGCCGCCCGCAGCCCGGGCCGTGAGGAGCGGCGCGGCCGGGCCGGGCCCGAGCCCGAGTGCTGCCCCGCGCCGCGGCTGAGGTGAGCGCCGCGCCTTCGGGAGAGTCTCCGCGTCTGGGGGCGGCTACGGAGCCGCCGCGGTGCTGCTTCTCGGCTCCTCGTGGGCGCGGGCGGCCCGTCAGCTGGGCAGGCCTGGGAGGCGGCGGAGCCGTCGCCCCGCGGGCAGGGCTCGCTCCCTACAGTGCCCTGGGTCCGTGCGGGGCGCGTGGTGTGTGCTGCGGTAGTGCGTGGGGCCTTGGGAAGTGGCACGATAAGCAGCTTGAAAAAAAAAAAACCGTAGACCTCGTATCGGGGTGAGAAAGTGAAGTTCCGATAGCGTTGGTTGTTTCAGATAAAACGCTAAACGAGGCTTTGTTTAACGGCTCTGCGATGCAGAGTGCCCGTGGGAGGAGGAAATGCCTGGGTAAATAGAGAGAAGAGGAAATGTTTTTAGATTCCACCGTCCGCGGTTATTAAGGCGTCAGCCTTTCGTTAAAAACAATGCCTAAAGCACGGTGTTGGGGCTCGTTTGTAAGAGTGGGCCTTTGGGGTGCCTGCTATGCTCAGGGCTGGCACAGGCAGGTTGGAGGACTCTGCTTTCCTTCTTAGTATAACAGGGTCTGGGTGTAATTTATGTAAGGTGGTAACCAAGTCTTTCAAATAGTTGATGTGACTATTTAAATCTTAAATGCATCAAGCTAAAGGTTCGAAGGCTGGGAAATGTGAAGGGTTTGGTTCTGAGGAGACTCTGCTGGAGCAAGGATGGAGGTTTGGGTGCCAGGTGTGCACGTGTTCCCTCATCTGCCACTTACCTGTTGTATGATAGTAGGGAAACCTTTTCATTTTCTACTATTATTCTTTTCTTATTTTTGTCATTTTACTGGCTGTTAATAATCTCCTGTGTGTTCTGTAGCTCTGTATTTTACAGCATTAGGCCTTCTTGAAAATGTTGTCTCCAAACTGTTTTAGCAGAATATTGTATTGAGCTGTGAGTCTGTTTTTTTGTGGGTGCTCGAAACTTAGAGGCTCTAAGCTTCATAGAATCACAGAATGGCCTGGGTTGCAAAGGAGCACAGTGCTCACCCAGTTCCAACCCCCTGCTGTGTGCAGGTCGCCAACCAGCAGCCCAGGCTGCCCAGAGCCACATCCAGCCTGGCCTTGAATGCCTGCAGGGATGGGGCATCCACAGCCTCCTTGGGCAGCCTGTTCCAGTGCCTCACCACCCTCTGAGGGAAAAACTTCCTCCTCATATCCAATCTAAACCTGACTTGAATGGTGAATTGCTTTATAAGAGAAACTGCATTGGGGAAGTTTTCTGGTTCCTTGAGTTTACAATCGGAGAACACGCTTACGCAGTTTCCTGTGCTCCTGTTAGTTAATGAGCATTTGGAAGCTTATCCAAATCTTGTTTGAATGTCTTAACTGAAAAGCCTGTTTAAAGCTGTCATTACTGATGACTGCAGTTAACTTAAACTTTCCTTCTTCTTACTGCCTGACTAAGGGGGAGAAGAACTGTTTAATTCCTCATGCCTTAATGGAAAGTTTTCTTTTGATCTCCCTCTGTTTGTTCTGCCCCTGTTACACTTTGTCATAGTCTCTAGTGGTTCAGGTGAAACTGCGGTTGAGATTTAAAAGCAAATTAACTTCAGAGAAATGTGTGTGACTGACAGTGTGCTTTTAGATATTGCCACTTAGGGTGACACTTCTGGAGTCCTGTCTGTGCTGCAAGCCAGACTTTTCACAATGCTCCTTTGAAAGTGTGCTCACTTAAGCTTCAGCACCTGAAGTGCTTAAATCTGACGTGAAGCACTCTCAGAAATCTGGACGTGGTTTTTGGCTGCTGATATCTTTGAGGGTTTTTTGTTGTTGTTTTTTAACATGCAGTGTTGTTAACAGCTTTTTGCAGAGAGAAGAAAGATGGAAAGTAATGCAGTTTTATTGGAATCCAAGTCCTCTCCCATCAACCTGCTGAATGAAATGCACCAGCTGCGTCTCCTGGGCCACCTCTGTGACGTGACGGTCAGCGTGGAGTACCAGGGTGTCAGGGCAGAGTTCGTGGCACACAAAGCTGTGTTGGCAGCAACGAGCAAATTTTTCAAGGAGGTCTTCCTTAATGAGAAGAGCATGGATGGCCCAAGAACCAACGTGTTCCTGAACGAGGTCCAGGTTGCTGATTTTGCTTCGTTTCTTGAGTTTGTCTATACTGCAAAGGTAGAAGTGGAAGAGGACAGAGTGCAGCGCATGCTAGAAATAGCTGAAAAGCTGAAGTGCTTGGACCTCTCAGAAACCTGCTTTCAGTTAAAGAAGCAGATGCTTGAGTCGGTGCTGCTGGAGCTGCAAAATTTCTCTGAATCACAGAACTCCGAGGAAGAGAGTGCAGCCCAGCCAAGCAGTTTGCTTGAGTGTAAAGCAGCTGCTGTGGCAGAACCCGAGCAGGCTGGCTGTCCTCCGGATCCTGCGGGTTCCCCGGGTGGCAGGCCCAGAATTGGACTGTCTCTTGAGGTGCCAGCTGCCAAACCAAAAGAGAAAGCAGACAAAAAGAAGGAAATGATGAAGCCTCCTTATGCCAAAATCAGAAGGGCGAGCGGGAGACTGGCCGGGAGGAAAGTGTTTGTGGAAATCCCAAAGAAGAAATACACGAGGCGGCTGAGAGAGCAGCAAAAGAATGCAGGGGCTGCTGTCGAAGAGGACAGTTACCCACAGGACCAGGACGTGTGTGATACAGAGAGGGAGGAGGAGCAAGCGGAAGACAGCATCAAACCTGAAAGCGAAGAGTGCGACGGCAACTTTGAAACAGGAGAAAACGTGAAAAAATCCGAAGAGGACAAAAAGAAACGAGGCAGTAACTTCAAGTGCAGCACGTGCGAGAAGGAATTCCTGTACGAGAAAAGTTTTCTCAAGCACATAAAGCACAGCCACGGCATCGCAGCCGAAATCGTTTATCGGTGTGAAACCTGCAGTCAGACCTTTGCCAACCGGTGCAACCTAAAAAGCCATCAGCGCCACGTCCACAGCAGCGAGCGCCACTTCCCTTGTGAGCTCTGCGGTAAGAAGTTCAAGAGGAAGAAGGACGTCAAGAGGCACATTCTCCAGGTTCATGAGGGTGGTGGGGAGCGTCATCAGTGCCAGCAGTGTGGAAAGGGGTTGAGCTCCAAAACTGCCTTGAGGCTCCATGAAAGGACGCATACAGGCGACAAGCCTTATGGGTGCACAGAGTGTGAGGCTAAATTTTCTCAGCCTTCTGCACTTAAAACACACATGAGGTATGAACAGACTTAACTGGCCTTGTTAGATTCTGGGGGGAGAAGCGGAATCCCCTGGATCACACCTTGAGCCTTCCAGTGAAGTGGGGGTGTAAAACGTGACTGACTGGAAAACTTCAGTATTTCTTTGTTTCGTGGCTTTTCTCCTGCTTTTCAGGTTAAGGGAGTTCTGTAATTTCCTTTCAGGAGAGGTGCGTGGGCTCGGGCTGCCTGCTGCTGAACTACACTAACTTTGAACATAGGAATATATGAGAAAGGCAACCCATGATGAGTGATTTGTGCAATTAGGGCTATCATTACTTTAGCTAATTTGATGCCCCTTTATATTCGATAGCAAAATGTTATGCAGTAGGTATGAAAATAATCTAAAAAGACAGCTGTGTATTAAATTGAAGAATGCCACATATTATGGGTGCTAAGCATAGCAAAAAGCTGAAATTTGCTCAGGAACAGGCTGGTATGTCAATGTCTGGAGGTGAGTGAGGCACTGAGGGCATCCAGAGCAGAGTGGTGAAATGAGGCGTGGGCTCAGAGATGAGATACAAATGCACAGTCTTGGAAGCTCAAAGGAGAGACTCTTTAGCGAGGCTCTTGGTTTTTAAGGGCTTTATCTCTGCCTTTTGAAAGCAGTGGGTTTATTCCCAGTGGTAGGAAGCACACCCAGAAGCAGACTTCTTCAGCCAGACTGCCGCTGTGATATAATTGCTGATGCAGCTGTATGGAAACTTTTCCACTGTGTGTCCTGTTCTTACCACAAGTATTTGCTTTCTGCTGCTCACAAACAATATTTTGACATAACCAGAGTTTCTCTATCATGAATATTTAGCAAGGCTGCTAAATGCTAGAAAGCATGGCTGTCCTCATCTGTGTAACATGACGGTCTATAGTGAGAATTTTTCATCTTGTTGTGTATTTTTTACATCTAAGGCAGTGCACTTGCAACACTATTCAAAAGATCTCTGAAATGTGCACGGGGTGAAGCTCTAAGCTCTAGAAAGCTGGTACGGGCAAGACTTGTGTGAGCTGCCCCTCCTGTACACAGCCCTCCCCTGGAGCTCACACTGCTGCCTTGGAGTGACAGGAGTTAAAGTGCCCACGCAGAAGTGGCGCGTTCTTGTTCTGCTCCTTGATGCCACCTGTGTCCATTGTAGCTTTTTCTGCCTGATGGCCCTGCAGGAGCAGTGTGCTAAGGAAGGCATCAGTCGTGTTCTGTGTGGAATATTGTGTTGGTAGAGCCAGCAATGGGAAGATAATCACTTCACTTTAGGTCGCAGCCCGCTGACATTTTTCTTTCAGTCTCTTTATCTGCATGTAAGGTTTCTACATTTGATTCCATTTCTAACTTTAACATTTTGTGTTTTACCCTAAAAAAAAAAAAAAAGAAAAAAAGTCCTGGATCTGAGCCTTGATCTTGCAGCAAAATAAAATGAGAGCAGCACTTCAGAAAGCACAGTTGGGCCCAGCTGAAGGTGTTTGCAAAAGACAGTGAAGTCTTGTGCAGGCATACGGTCGCTCTTCTCACAGTGAAGACTGCGGTGTGCTTTGAAAGAAAGTAACAGACCTTGGTATTTTAATCTTGCTTTCTCATTTCAGAATCCATACTGGTGAAAAGCCTTTTGTCTGTGATGAATGTGGTGCCAGGTTCACTCAGAATCACATGCTTATATATCACAAAAGATGTCACACAGGTAAGGCTCGCTTCTGCAGCGTGCTACACCTAGGAGGCAGCCTGCTGTGAAACCAGGAGATCTTACCATCACTCAGAAGCCAAATGCCTTTTTGCAGTTTTTGATATAAAATTAGATTTTACTCATCCCAAGATAGAATTTCAGTGAGAAAGGTTCTTACAGGTGGAAAGGAGCTCATGAAGGACTCCCACCCAGTCAGGTTCTGGCACCTAAAGCGTGGGTTGTGGCTTTAGGTGTTTAGCAGTGTCCAGAGATCTGTCAGTCATCCATAAAAGGTTTGGCTAACTCCTTTTAAAAAAGAGTTTTCTCAGAACTGTTAGCCCAAAGAATATTATGAAGTTCTCTTGGCACTTTGGTGTACTTCTAAATGGCTGTGGTCAGCCTCACTCTTAATGAGTCCATGCAGCTTTCTCTTGGGTAGAGCTCAGTGCTTTATGCAGAGATCCCTGCTGTCACCTCAGTCTGCACACATCCTGCTGTGAGGTGGTTAACTTGCATGCAGTAGCCTTCTCTCTGTATAGTATCGTTCTCAGATGCTACATTGGCTTAATTCTCTTCATCCTTGCTGCAGGGGAAAGACCTTTTATGTGTGAAACGTGTGGGAAGAGCTTTGCTTCTAAAGAGTACCTGAAGCACCACAACAGAATCCATACGGGGTCCAAGCCTTTTAAATGTGAAGTTTGCTTCAGAACATTTGCACAGAGGAATTCACTTTACCAGCACATAAAAGTTCACACAGGTAGGAGGTGCTCTTTTTTGTTGCTGCTTGAAACAAACCGTCACAACTTGAAGCCTTTGTTCTCCTGGTTGCTCAGTTCAGACAAGATGTTTCTCATTTCTTGGATTTCCCATTACTTGAATTTCTACACTGCAAACAAGTTTTGATTCTTGAGGCAGTCTGTTTTCTTTCACTCCCTTTCTCCTAATACTTACCTGGATTTCTTACTGACCCTTACAGCAAATCTCTGAAGTGTTTCTGACAGCTGTGCAGCTGCTGCTAGTAATGCAGCTGCTTGTGATGAGCCTTATTAGAGACCAAAGTGCTATGTCTTAGTTTTCAACAAGGCACTGCAGAAAGCCAATCCCTTTCTGTCTGCTTGCCCACCTTTCACATTTACAATCCTTTCTGCTTGGATTGTGGTGGTACACAGGTTGCAATTTGCTCATGTTACTTTGATCCTGTAGTAAATACCATGCTTTCCCTCTCAGTGCCATTCCCCAGCAAACAAAACTGCTGCTTGGCTGCTATGCCTTCCTCTCTCCTTTCTTCCTGCACCGTGTGTCCAGTGTTTGTGTCACCATAGTGGGAGCAACGGACGCAAGCCGGGCAGTGCTGACGTTTTCCTCTTGTGGAATATCATCTCTTTTCTGTGATGAAGCACAGGGGCTAACAGAGGTTACCCAGGGAGTAACACACCGCGTGCTGTGCTTCCAGGTGAGCGGCCCTATTGCTGTGACCAGTGTGGGAAGCAGTTCACGCAGCTGAATGCGCTGCAGCGGCACCATCGCATACACACTGGGGAGAAGCCCTTCATGTGCAATGCCTGCGGACGGACCTTCACTGACAAATCCACCCTGCGGCGGCACACCTCGGTGAGACCCTGTCCTCCTGTAGCCCTGCTGCCTCCTTTTGAGGCCACGTGGTGATGCAGCCCCCCTGCCTTGCCTGGAGGGGGCTTCTCCTCCATGCGTTCCACCTTCTCAGTCGATTGGTTGGTTTGTTTTTCCAGATCCATGATAAAAACACACCGTGGAAGTCCTTCCTTGTGATTGTTGAAGGAGCATCTAAGAATGATGAGGCTCACAAGACAGAGCTCCCGGATGAAGAGTATGACGTATCACCTAAAATGCCAGAGAAGCTGCTGTCTTTCTCTGAAAACGGCCACTATCAGAGCTTCACTGCTGTCCCGGGGGCTGTGACTGCACTGCATGACAGCAGTTCTGCAACGGGGACTGACTGTAAGTCAGATGGGACCCCGGGACCCCAGGGAGCCCTTATTGCTACCACTCTTAGTGAGCTGACAGTACTGCATACACAGACAGAATCTATTCAGCCACAGCTTCATGCTTTGGTGAATATGGAGTAATTTGGTGTTACTCAATCCAGTCCAAGCTGCACACTTTGCATAATCACTTGACTTTGCCAATAACCTGCTGAGGGAACTAGGAGAAGCTATGAAAAGGAAGCAGAGGTAGATGTGAATGACCTGCCTGGATTACCAGGATTTCTTCCAAAATGTAATTGTCCACATCCAGTGCGTACAGCCCCATCTCCTGAAGGCAGGGGAGAGTAATACCAAATCCAGTTTGATTTCATCAGCTGAAGAAAGGTTGTTCCCTGCAGATAGAAGAAGGCTGGAGGTGGGTGCAGTTGAGCAGAAGTACCTGCGTTCAGCTAGGCTACAGAGAAGGTGCACGTTTGATTTGATGACACCTGTACAATCGAGAGAAACCATGTTGTGTTTCTCAACCCACTAGTTTAGTTAAACAAATCTGTATTTTCTCAAGTGGAAATCCTTTATATAAATTGTTTCACTAATTTGCATTTCAGGAAAACGTTGGTTAGTCTCTGCTTTTGCCAAATAGCCAAGCAGTAAGCCAGCTTGTTCCCTGGGAATTGGGGAGGGGAGCAAGCTCTGGAAAGAGCTGAAGTTTCATTTCAGGAATTGTGGTTTTCTGGTTGCTGCATAGGCGAGTGGGAGCCAAGTGCTGTGTCTGTGCAGGGGGTGGTGCTGTCGTTGCTTTCCAGTAAATCTTGGTGCAGTTTGGATGCTTGTACTCAGCCAGCTTTCAAGCTGGAGCAGTTGGAGGATAAAACTTGTCAATGAATAGAATAGGCAGCTTACTGACACTTCCCTGCTGAATTGTAGCTAAGCACTTTTCTGCTGGTCCAGATAGGTCAGCAGTGTTCTTTTCTCCACCATCACTTCAGCATTGCTGTTTCACAGGCCTCCTTTTAAATTAAGTCAGTCTTGCAGGGACTGAATCCCCTTGTTCTCTTCCATCATGGCCAGTAGCTGGGAAAGTCTGAGAGTCACCGCCCAGGGTGAGCAAGCTCTGCATTTCCTGCACTTGGGCATCTTTGCTAACACAGAAGCTGAACTGAAATGAAAATGTTACTTTGCTTGGCTTCAGGTTAAGCTGCCTGGAGAATGGGGAAGAGGAGGGTACTGTCCTTGTGCAGGGACAGAGCTTTGGAATAGGTGCCACTGAGGAAGTACCAAGTGACAACTCTGACTGGGATGACTGTTTTTTTGGAAGCAGCAGTGAATCAAAAGCAGTTTGCCCGTATCACTGACTCTTCCACTTCAGGACCAGATTCCCAGTGTCAGCATGTTAAAAGCCTGGAGCTCATCTAATTTACTTCTCTGTTTTGCTTTTCTGTTTCTCTTTATTTTAATATTAATATAGTATTTCCACAGAAGCTTTCTCATCTGAAGCTGTGAGGAAAAACTGAAAGATTGCATTAGTGCAAAGGTAAGCACAATCGAGCCTGGTTAGGGCTTATTCTAAGGCTTAGGGGTTGGCAAAGCAATAAAGATATCCAGACTGTGGCACAGAGCTATTTTTGAACCTTAAAGGGATGTCTGATATGTTTCCATAGAATCATAACTTAATCTAGAGAAAGGGATTTTTTTTTTTAAAGAGAACATTCCAAGAGCTTATATTTGAAATATTTATTCAAGCACGACGTCCTGTTGAAACTCAGTATTCCCAGTGACCAATGTAAAGAGTTTGTAGATATATCTGAGTAAATCTGAGCATTAGTACCTGTAGGCAGGGAAGCTTTTGTACTCCATGAATGGACAGATGTGAGTTATGTGTATGAGCCATTCTTATTAAAAGACTGAAATATTCAGATGGACCCACCCCTGCCTCGTGTATTTTCCCATAAACAACATTGCTTGCTCTGTATGTTCATGAGTTTCACTTTATTAATGTACAGATTCACACAAGACATCATATTCTTGCTAAGGCCATTTCATTAATAAGTTTTCATAGTATGGGTACTGAGGGGAAAAAGACAGCAGAGTGGCAGATTGTCATTTTAAAACTGTTAACAATTTACGACTGATACACTGGAGGTCATGCTGTAGCCTATTTATACAGAACTAACATTTGTATTTTAATGATATTTACTCCAGAGCACAGTAACAGACCACATAACCCCGTGGGTATGGTCTTCTGGTCCACCAGCAACAGAAGCATCTTATCACAGCTGTGCACAATACTGACAATTGGAAAAACAAACCAAAAAAAAAAGGCATAGAACACTCACCTCGGTTCTGTGTGACATTAACAGAAGTAAAACCTCCCCTCAGTGGGTGCAGCTAAGGTGCTGGAGCCAAGTCAAGACAAATCCCTCTGTAGGCTATGCCTATGCTTAACACAGAGACAAACCAGAGTGGTTCCAAACCTGTGCAAGTTCAGCAGCAGTTCATCTTTGGGCCCTCTTGTACAAAATGAGACCATACCTACAACCAGTGCAACTTTTGCTCTGAGATTCTCTATCTGCCTACCACGCTAGCTGTGCCCTATGCCCATGCCCAGTATTTTCAGGCACAGAACACATAGAGGATGCTGATACACCCCAGGCCAGGTTGGGGAAAACACCTATTAGTTGATGTTTCTGATGGGCTGAGCATCTCTGGTGAAGACAGAGCAGGCCCACAAATGCAATTCAGAGACTTTCTTTGGTAAGGCCATGCGACAGACAGACAGACGTGAAGTGAGGTGGGCTGAGCTGCAGCAATGGATTTGTTGCAGCCAGACGCTGGCCTTCAAAACACATCTGAGAAGTGAGGAAACTGAAGTTGTGTGGGAGACCGAGCATCTTCCCAGCTTAATGGGCTGACCCTAGCCCTGCACTCCTGGCTCTCACCTTTTGAGTTATCTGATGCACAGAACAGTCTATGGAGAATAAGTGAGACGGCGGAGAAAAGACAGAAAAAAGCAACTGTGTACCAGCAGTGATTTTTGGTTTTCTTACACTTGAGCAAGCTGGAAACAACAGTACTGCTTCACAACTACTGAACCCTTTTGGGTCAGTCTGTCAATCCAATGGTCTTCTACTCCAATAAACATCTAGATTAAAAACAAAGAGCAGTGAAAGCCAACACGTGAGCTGCCAGCATAAAAGCAGACACCATCCTTACAGCAAGAGAAACAAAAGACAGAGTCCAAACTGCAGCAGTGCCGACCAGAGCTTCCACAACCAGCCCTGCTGCCAAACAAAGCAGCTACATTTCCATTCTTAGCATCTCGCTCCACTGCAGAGAAATGCCAACTGCTGACAGACTGCACAGGCTCACAGGTCTGTCAGTGTATGCTGTAGGTAGCTCCATCAGCCCTACTCAAACAACACGTTGCACAGAGAAGCTTTGGTTGCAGACATTTTAAAACACGTCTCTAAAATGATAAGGAGAATTCCTAAAGTGCCTACGTCTCTTCAAAGCACGCTCCATCCATCCGTCACCCAGACACATAAGGGTCCTGCTCAGTGCCAAGCCTCTGCCATCACCTCTGCATGTCACAACAACGAGGCAGCCGAGCCAACAGCAAAAGGGCCAGAAGCTAACAGGTAGTGCCTGGCACGCACAAAAGACCTGCAGGAGACAGCAACAGGAGCTGGTTTAAAGGAGAAGTTAGAAAAATATATCATTACGTGGGTCAAGTCGTCTTAGGGCAGCGGGGTTGGGGGCTGTGCCACAAAATAAAGTGGAAAAATAGATCCAAGAAAATAGAGAAGAGCCTTACATTTTATATTTAGATCTTAAATACAAAATACACGGTTAAATAGGTCTGCTCTCCTGTCCTCTGATGTGCAATGCTTCCAGCACTGGGCCACTGCAGTCTGCGTGCATACATGCACACACGTACCTGCAGAGATGCACACACACTTGTGCTTCCTGTGTCTAAGAGTCACAAAGCCTTTCACTAGCACCATTTAAAAAGCTCCATCATCAAAAACAAAACAAAAACAAGATCCACGTGCATCTGGCAGAGGTCCATTTAAAAAACAGAAAACAATGAGGATACAGATCAGTATCTGTTATTTGTAGTGCACTGGCACGGACAAATATTTACATGCTCAACTCAGTGGTACTGAATACTGAACATTAAGACGGAACAGGAAGAGAAAAAAGGAGCTCCAAGTGCAAACTTCGGGCTCACCAATAACAAAAACACAAAGATTTCTGCCAGAAGTGTTCCTTTCACCTCAGAAAAATCTGCCAGTGATACCCAGAGCATCGCTTCTCATCTACCCACATTGCCACAACAAAGAGCAGGGTACTAAAGAAACACACAGTCATTTGGATGTAGAAGCAACAAAATCAAGCTAGATAATTTATCACGTATCCCGGAGTGGTCCTTGGCTGTAACACGAGAACAAATGACTTAGGCTGCATGCCACAAACACCACGAACAATTCACTTCAGGTCCCCGTCCCCTTCTCCTTGAATCGACTTCTTGATGCGAAGCAACATGGTGGTGAGCCACTGATCCAACCGCGAGATGGAATCGAATTCCTTCACCTATTAAAGGCAAAGAGAAAAGCAGTCAGAAAGCAGCTGCAAAACAAGCACTGTGCCTCTTGAGGTGTAATCTTTTAAACCTTCAGCTCTTCCAGAGGCAGAAAAGGCCTCTGTTAGAGAGAGAAAAAGGGAGGCTGCCTCCAAGAGCCCCAGGCAGAAATGCGGGCTGGCGGTACTTACTGCCTCGGTGTACGCCTCCGAGTTCTGCTCCTCGTGGGCTTCCAGCAGTTTCTAGGAGAACACCGTTACAAGTCAGACAATACTGCGAGTCCCTCCGTGAGGGGGGACCTTTGCTACCCACCAGCAACCCCCCACCACAAACACAAACCCAGATTTGTTCAAGTGAACCGCAATCATCATCTTGCTGCTGCTACTCCCACCCGCTTGGTCCAAAGCCAACGCAGAGCGAGTCTGATGTCCCTTAAGGCGTTTTGAGAAGAAGGCCAAACCCGTGGCAAGGCAAAAAAGCACAAAGCAAAGGGCAGTTTGCATTTCTAAATGTGACCGTGTTATTTTAATACTGGCTTCACTTACTTTCAATAGCTTGCATTCCCGTGAATCTGTGAATGCTGGGAACATTTCTTCATATTTCTCAAGCGCGAGCTGAAAGAGACACACACACCCTCAAGCTCTTTTCACACGAAACTCCTCACTTTTTATTTCAGTTCTTTTCTCTTCTATTCCTAAAACCATGCAGAAAACTCAAGAAAACATTCACAGCAAATTCATAAGCACAGGGAAATGAACAGGCAGGGGCAGATCTGGCCTCAAACTACTCAGAGCCAGCCGTGGCTCAAGATATCACTCGGCAAGAACCAAGCAGACACAGCCAGAGCACAGGCAGGAAGCAGAAAACTCTGCATAGGACACTGCAGTAGCACGTGCCCTGATTTACCCTGAGCATCACTCTGGATGTGCTGCAGCTCACCCTTCGTTCTGCTTACGCTGGAGTCTCGTGGTGATGCAGCCATCAGCAGGTGACAGCACCAGCTACAAGCCCCCATAACAGCTACCAGAGCCCTGTGCCTGCAAAAACACCTCCCTGCTGGCAAGGGTTGGTCAGCATGGCTGGAGGAGGTTGGGGCAACCACTCTGAGCCCACTGACCTTAGCGTTCAGCTCATCCACAATGAAGTGACACAGAGCAGCTTTGAAGAAATACTCCTTTGCGCTGTACTTCAGCAAAGGATTATCCATCGTGTTTGTTCCAACCTAGGCGTAAAAAGGAATTACTGGAGTTGGGAAAGGAATCTGCATCATTAGGAACTGAATTAAAAGCACGACACCTGATTGAAACTACACACAGCACCACTCAAGCGTCTGCAGATAAAGGCTGTGACAACTGCCAGAGTCTGTGCAAATCGTTATGGGGCAGCCAGACAGCTTTATTGGAGAGAAACCAAAGAGGAAAACCCATCCCATCCTCAGATTTCTGTAACTGAGGCCCACCAGGGCGACCCAGCAACCATCCTGGTGCCAGCCCAGGCGGCGGTGCCTGCAGGCACAGAAGGACAGGCCCCTGCCTCACCTGCTCGTAGATTTCTATTGCCTTCTGGTACTGCTCCAGCTGTGCGGCGTAGGCAGCCACCTTCAGCAGACATTTGTTGGCTGAGCTGCAATCCAAACCAGGAAGTGAGTGATGGGAGAGAACATCCATGCCACCTGCAAGCACCTGCAAGCATCCCCTCCCCACTTGCTGCATTGAACAGTGGGACCCACGAGCTACTAACACCCAGGGAAAAGCATGGAGACGTGCAGCTCGACCAGGTGTCAGATATCACTCATCTCTTTATGCTTTCTGTGCATCCCAACCCAGACAAGTCTGCATGCAGCATAAGAACCCTGCACAGAAATCTGAGCATTCTTTAGAAACCCAACTGGCATGACGCACGGGCACCTGCTAAGCTTAAAATAATCACGTAGGATTTAGGCATCCTACCAAAGGATGTTTTAGAAGAGCCTGCTGGGCGAGGAGTGTGAGCACGTATGCAATCTAGGGCAAGTTCCCATTTCTAATCCCTCCCTGCTGGAAGGGACCACATCCCAAAGCCCACTTGCCTGTTGGACTCTTCTCCTTTGTAATAATCCGCAGCCTGCTCGTAGTGCGCGATCGCCTGGGGACAGAAATGTTACACTTGAGCACTGCTTCTGAAGAGGGGGGTTTGGGTTAGATCAGTGCACAGAGACCACGTTCAGAAAAGCTTTTCTGCTCTGCGGATGAAAGGAGTGAGATGACGGCACGCTGCGGGGCTGTGGGTCAAGAGGGGCACCCAGCAAACTCCAAACGCAACGCTGCCCTTGAACATTTGCACGCATGCGTGTTAACAACCCCAAACTCCAAAGCATGTTTCATAAAGGTGACGCTGTTGCTGTGGGATCTCAGTGCCCCACAGAGCAGCAAACGCAGGGCCCACACCCTCACCTTCTCGATGTCAACCAGCTCGGCCTCGTAGATCTCCGCGATGGTGATGTGGTGCTTGGCCGCGATGGTGAACCGCCCCTGGGGAGGACAGATGTCTGTGAGGGGAGGTCTCCCCACCTGGCACACAGTCATAACGTGGGCACAGCGGCCGTGCCTTGGATACACAGCCCAGCCCTGTGCCCCGCCGGCGGTGCAGCCTCTTACCATGTCGGTGTAGATATCGATAGCTGCATTTAAGCAGTTGATGGCCTCTGCAGCATGTGTGTTCAGAAAAACAACACAAAGTCAGCTGGCGCCACAGCGCCCACTTCAAGACCTCCCCCCCAAAAAAACTGACAGATGTGGAACAGCTGAGAGCACATCTGGATGTCCATGGGGCTGAAGACCCCAGGCCCGTAGCTTCTGGGGAATCTCACCCACTGAGCCCACCTCTACATTCCCACAAAAGCCCCAACACCAAGTGGTGACACAGCCATCAGGACGAGCCACGTCCAAGCAAAGGAAAGCATCTCTCTTGTGTCGAGAAGTGACACGAGGAAGAAATGCCAGTAATCCCCAGCAGGCTGCAGGGAGGCTCTCCGGGCACACGGACCAGCTGACTCCGAAAGCCCCGGCGCTGCGCTCCTACGCTGCTAAGAAGATTTGCACAAAACAATCCCGGATTTTGTCCCCTGTACCTTGCGGGTCTGCTTTTTTGTAGGCGTTCCCAGCATCCACAAAGCTGGTGGCCGAGTCGTGCTTGCTCTGCAGTTGCATATGCAGCTTGGCTGCCTGGCAGAAGGCGTTCCCTGCAGCTGGAACAGAAGCACAGCACCGAGTGTACCCCACAGAGAGAGCAGAATTGCAGGGAAACAGCCAACCACCCGGCGCTCCCCAGCACCAGGAAAGCTTTAGAGGTGCAACAGCCCCAAAGGTATTTCCGACCCAGGTCAGCACAGCGATGCTGGGCTCCGTGCATACCTCCTCCCATAAATGCAGCACCCTGCGGGCTGCTATAGCTCCAGTTTAGCTTGGTAAGCTGTCCCCAGATGGGCCCATTTAACAGCACAAATACTCAGCCGCACTCACCGCTCCAATTTTTGGCAATCTTGAACATGTTTGCAGCCCTGGTGTACATCTCACAGGCCTCCTCCACTCTGGTGTTACCCCTGGACGAGAGCAGGAGAGTGCATGAAGCCACATCTGCCTTTTTGCCGGCGGGTTTCAGTGCCCCGCCAGCGCTGCTCACAGCACCCTGCGGGCACCGCGGCTCCCAGGGCTCCACTCCCCGCTCCGTGCCAGCAATTATTCAGCAAAACACAGTCGGGCTTTGCCATGCGGCCACATCCACAGCCCGCCAGCGTGCCCTCTCCCACCGAGCCGCCACCCCCCGCTCTGCCTATGGGGCGGGGGTGTCATCCGGGTCGCGCAATCCCCTTTATGGGACCCCACTGCACGTCGCGCACCCCACTTTTGCAATTTTCCCCTTTTTGCAACCCCTCCCCATCGCATCTTCCTTTTGCAACCCCCCCGCGCACCGCACCATCCATGCATTATTTTGCAACCCCTTTTTCTTTGTACAACCTCCTCCTGACCCCCCAGTTCGCTCACCCGAAGAGCCCCCGCAGGAAGGAATGCGAGCCCTTCACCCGCTTCTCGGCTTCGGCCATCAGCTGCACGGCCTCCCGCTCCTTCCCCGAGCTGTCCATCGCGGCAGCGCTCGGCCAGGCCCGGAGCCGCCTCCTCTTCCTCCTCCTCCTCCTCCTCTTCCTCCTCCGGGAGCGCGCACAGAGGCGGGGCGCGGCGCGTACTGCACGATGCGCGCACGCAGCGCACGGCCGCGGGCTGCACAAGGCGCGCCGCAGGTGATGCGCAGAAGGCACGCGGTGGATGCACCTCGCAGGACGCGCGGGGTGCAGCCGGGCCACGATGCCCGCCCTAAAGACGAGGGAGAAGCGGGTTGTAGGGTTTTCCCCGCAGGGCCAAAGCCCCGGCTCCCAGCAGAAGGGTCTCCCTGCAACTGCCTTCCATCAGTGAATGAGTACAGGGAAGGCCAGAAGAGGCAGTGAGCTTGCCCGTTTTCTGTCTCCTTCCTCAAAGTAGAGATGAATTTCTCCTTCTTGGCAAAGCAGCTTGGCACACCAGCATCCTCGTGGTGTGCTGGATGCCAGCACCATCACTGCAGTGCTTGTCCAAGATGCGCTGGGCCACAAGCAAACACAGCAACACAGGCTTACAATCCAGGTGATGCAGTGGGGGTGAGAGCTGCCGGGGGGGCTCACCCATTGCCAAAAGGCCCAGGAGCCATAGCTGCTGCTTCCAAAGCCCCAAGGGGAACCAGGCTGTGTGCCTCCAGACTGCAGCTCCTGGTGTGCCCAGCTTCAGGTGTCACATCACACTGTCACTGCTGCTCCACGGGGACACACGGATTACACGGCCTCCTCCCCAAAGCACAGGCCTGCATGCTGCTAAAGGTGATGACTTCACAGTGGATCTGCAAGGCCAGAAAATCACGCTTTCAGCTCCCCAGCTAAAAGCACACCCCTTTTTGACCAGCAGCTCCAAAACCTGCCCTTCAGACCTGTGTTTTTGCAAAGCATCCGCAGCGGGAATTAATTAATCAATCAATAATTAATTTGCCCACGTGGCTTTGGATCGCACAGAGCTCTCTGCAGGTGCAGAATTCAATGCCAGGGAGGGGAAGGGGCCAGGCCAGGCGATCGCTGTGCCGCCCGGGCTCACATAACACCAGCTGCAATGGGAGCTGCTAAGAGCTGAGCTGTCAGCCCTGCAGCGCCTCGGGTGCCAGGGGGATGCACACACACACGGGCTCCACTTACAGAGGGGCTGGGATGCTCTGGGTTACTCACGGCCTGAGCAGCACAACGCCTTCCCTCCTGCAGGTTGGTGCTGCACTCAATGCTCCAATGGCCTTCGAGTTTCCTCCAGTCCAAGCTTGCTGCTGAAAACTGATCACTATCACACACTGCGAAGGATCCCAAACCATCCCAGGTTTTATTTTATTTTTTTTTCCGGGCAGGACACAATGGAGCCTTTTTATCTCTATGATCTTGGAATACAGATAGAAAACAAAGCTATCCAGAGGATCCTTTGCCCCATGGCCGCAGAGCTCTGTCATCTAATGCTTGCCCTGGAACAGGAAGACAGAATGTGTCAGACCTTACCCAACATAGAGGAGAATGCAGAAAAATTAGCCAAGGCCACTGATGAACTCGCTTCTGCCGCAAGAAGGTAACTTTGCTGGGTGGTGGGTGGTACAGATGGCATGGGGATGAGTTGAGCCCCGTGGCTTTTCTTCCAGATTGGCCCAGCAGTCCAGCGACAAGGCGTACCAGGAGGAGACACATCTCACAGCCGAGTCCCTTGTGCTGGCAGGGAGGCACGTGTTGCAGGCAGCCCGCCAGCTGCAGGGACAGCCGTTCAGCCCTAGCCACAGGGAGGTGCTGGCTGCAGCAGCAAAGGGCATCCTAACTGAGACTGCCAAGGTAACGCCAGAGGGGATGGTGCTGAAAGGAGTGGTGGGGAAGGATGCAGATGGAGAAGGGACAAAATGGCCCCTTTGCTGGATCTGGCTGGGGAGTACTAGTTGGGGCAATTTTGTTCAATAGAATGAGAGGGGACGGCCTCAAGTCGCACCAGGCTGTCGTTCAGGATGGGCATTAGGGACAATTCCTCCTCCCCAAGAGTAGTGAGGCAGTGGCACAGCTGCCCAGGGAGCAGTGGGGTCACCTGGAGGTGCCCCAGAGCTGTGGGGATGTGGCTCTGAGGGACGTGGACGGTGTGCTGGGGTTGGACTGGATGATCCTGCTGGTCTCTTCTGACCTTGATAATGCTGGGGTTCCCTGTGTGCTCACTAGGACGGGCCTGCTGGGCAGAACACACCTCTTTTCTCTCCAGCAGCAGATACAGTATCGTTTCCAGAGGGATGCAACAGTGATGCGTAACCTTAGCCACACTGACTGTACTTTCTGCTGTGCTAGATCCTTCAGATCGAAGGTGCTGCCGGGGCAAGGAGGATAACGCAGGCTGCCAGCTGGCTGTTGGAGTGCCTGGGCACACTGCGGGATACAGGGGACGTGCCAGGGCTGCTGGCTGCTTTCCAGGACTTTTCCAAGGCTTTGCTTCTGCTGAGCAACCTGACAGCACAGCACCTCGAGGAACTCCGAGATTCTCCTCGACGGACCAGCTTGGCCCAGACTTTGCAGCTCCTTCACAAGTGCGTTCCTTTGCTCCACGAATCCAAGCACAGCCACCTTAAATGCTCCTGGGCTCAACAAGTCAACCTCTCCAAAAACGATGCTTTCCAGCTGATGGAGAGGACCATCCAAGAGCTTGTTTCCTTGCTTGTTAACAGCACAGGCAGCAAGGAGCTTCAGGACGGACACGGGACCTTCTCCCATCATGTGCAGAGGCTGCTGGCTCTCCTCAACCACTCAGACCCAGTGCACTTCTCTGACAGCAAGTTCAGCACTCACGTGGAAGCAATAGTTTTCTACTGCATGCTTCTAGCAGAGATGTGCAGGGCAGATCTGAAGCAGGATCTGGTAAAACGTTGCTATGTTCTCCTACGGCTCAGAAAAAGCATCTGCTGCCACATAAATCAGCAGGAAGGATGGACAAGGCCAAGCTGGGGAGAAAGCAGCCTGCAGGAGAAATGTCACACCATGGGAAAGGAGGTGGAGGACCTTGACAAGGCTGTGCTCAAAGCCACTCTGCACCAAATCCTCAACACCTTCTCCGAGGCCAAGGAGCCCTTGAGGCAGTTAGTAGAGGAAGCTCTTACCCTTGCAGGTACAGGGTGTTTTCCAGCAGGGCAGGGAGGATTACTGAAGAAGCTTCAGCCCCTCACTGCCACCTTTTTCGCACACGCCCAGCAGATGCTCAGAGTGACAGACTTTGTCCTGGCCAGGTGCACCAAAACCCAAACTGCTAGAGAAATCCATGACTGTTTAGAGTACTTAAAGAGCCTCCTTGCCAGTATCCCTCCAGCACTCACAGAAATGAGCAGAAATCCATCCCACACGAGCACTGCTCAGCACCTGCAATCCTTGTACCATGCGTGGGCTGGGACAACAGAAAGCCTCTTGCAGTGTTTTGAAGAGACAGTCAGCATGCATGAATTCCTGAAGCTGTCCATCCAGGAAATGGCCGAGCACAAGGAATGGTGTGACAAGGCCCTGCAAAGTCAGGACCCCGAAAGGCTCTCTAGCCATGCTACCAGCCTCACCAGTTGGGCTCGGTGGGTTGCTGGAGCTGCTGCCAGGTATGTGGATAGAGCAACAGACCCCATTTTCAGGAACGGCTTGCTGGTTTGGATTGAGCAGCTGGCCACGTCCATTCTTGAGCTGAAAGCAGCCACGGCCCTTTGCACAGAGAGATGCTCCTGTCTCCAAACTAGGGATGCCTTTTCAAGGACGGCGAGCTGCCTGATGGATACTGCTCACTGCATTCAGGATGGGCTGGATGGGTCCAACCACCCAGATATCCTCAGCCCTCTCCGGGAACAAATACGGAGAGCTGACGTTGCGAAGGAGCTTGAACTCAGCTCATCCTGTGCTGGGTTAAGAAACATTATCGGACAAGCTAAATTGCAAGGAGATGTCTTCAGTCATCCATCTCCACAAGCAGGTAACTCACACCCAGATGTTGTTCCAAGGAAAGGAGAAATGCACCCTGTTGTTACAGCACTCCTTGCAGCTACCAGAGCCCATGATACAGCAGCTGTGAACGCTGCCTGCTCCGCCTTGCTCCAAGTCTCTAACTGCTGTATCAATGCAGCAAAGGAAGCACTGCCTGTTGCTGCCTCTCCCCACATGGAGACACTGGGGCAGTACCAGAAGATTATTTTACTGACACCGTGTGTTATTAGCTTGGCCAGGGAAGCAGCCCCAGGGCAGCTCCAGCATCAAGGCAGACTTCTCCAAACTGCACTTTCCCTCTCAGAAACCATCTGTGAGACCAAAGAGTGCCTGGCAGCCATGGCAGGCTCTTGGTACAGTCTGTCTCAACAAGTGCTTGGTTTTATCTTGGCTGCTGACTTTACGAGCAGCAAACAGGCTTTGGACGAGACTATGATGGGTTTAGCAGGAGCGGTTCAGATAGCAGAGGACATTGCAAGCATGGCCTGTGATAAGCAGAATCCCATTTGTCCTGAGGACTGGGAAAACTTTCTACAGGTCCAAGCCAAATTTTCACATGCTCAGATGAACACCAAAGTGTTACTTGAGAAAGCAATGTCCTTCAAGGGCCCCTGCAAGTTGGGAGAGGCCAGCCTGGAGCTGCGCTGTGTCCACTGGGCTATCAGCATGCATGTGCTCCTGGGTGCTGTGGATCAGCTCATAGGCAGAGACATCCTGTTCCTGAGGGAGCTAACAAGTGCCATGGACAACAGGCTTTGTTCTCAGAGCCTCTTGGCTGCTGTGTCTGAGATCTCCCTGAGGCTGCAGGAAGCTGCCCGGCTCTCTTACTTCACTTGCCCTGAAGACTGCGGCCGCAGTGAAATCCTCACCCTCAGGGAAGAGATAAAGGTGCTAACGGAAGCTCTGCTGGATGCCTCCAATACCCTGTTGGTCTCTCCTCTGCCTTCTGCCAGCCTGTACATTCGCTTTGAGCTCCTGCAGAGAGACTTGGCCCTCAGGGCCAAAGCATTACTGCTCCACCTGGAGAAGGCCAACACCAAACACCTACAAGTCATCCGAGATGTGGTAGGACCAGCCTTGTCTTTCTTCCCCGAAGAGTGCAGGGAGGTGAGCCAAAAAGCTTTTAAAGAGAAAGCGGGTCAGCTATTGGCCAACATTCAGTGGGTCAAAGCCACCCTCCAACGTGTCCTGGAGACAACCGCTCAACTGCAGTCACGGGCAGACCTGCTCTCTGTTGCAGACCACCTCCTGGTCCTCACAGCTGATGCAGTGGACAGTGCCAGCCAGCTCTTCCAAAGCCACCAGGACAAAAGGCACCTCCACCTAGACAGCATTGTCTGGTACTGGTCAGCTAAAGCACACTACCTCACCACGCAGCTTCAGGCCGTCCGTGGCATCAATGGACACATCCTGGAACTCATGAGACAGCACCTGCAAAACGTGGGGGACCAGTGCTCTCCAAAAGAGTGCAGCAGCACAGCCCAGCTCTCCCCAGCCCGAGAGCTCGAGGCTCTGAGGCCCACCAAATCAGCAGAAACTGGCCTGAGCAGGAGTGGGCAAACAAGCAGAGCTGTCAGAGAGGCACACGAAATGGTACGGTAACTTTTTCCAATTTCTTTGTTAGATCAAGCTGCTGGGTGCCCCATGCAACCGGGCTCTGGGTATCTGACCTGATAGAGACCTTTGCACAAATAAATCCATCTCCAAAACACTGTTCCTAAGGAGCAGGGAACTGTACTGCCCTTCCTTTCCCTGAAATGCTCTTTCTGCTCAGCTCCTCACCTCTCAGTGAGTTTTCCTCAGGAGTAGCAGCCACCCTGCTCCCACAATTGCTGCCAGGTGCCAGGAGCTGGCAAAGGCTTTAGCAACATGATCCAAATCACTCTGCAGAGCAGTTTAAGAGTATTTCATTGCATTTCTCAACTATGGGCACTGCCATCTTACGCTACAGTTACCTCCCTTTTGGAGATAGCTCCAGACAATGGCATGGGGCATTTGGACTTCAGAATGCCATTGTGGGTGAAGACAGAAGAGAAATAAACCTGTTCAGGAAGGCAGAGTAGGCTCAGCAAGGTTACAGACAGCCATCCCACCTCTTTACTCACCAAAAACTGCTTCAGAAACACGCAGGCAGGAACTTCTCAATACTTACACAATCTGATGCTCTAGACTTTTATCTGTTCCGTTGTTGTCTCGACAGCAAGGGAACAGTCCTCTCAGTACCTTCTTTGGAAGCAGCCCTGGGAAGCAAGAGAGAGAAGACAGTGAGAGAATGCAGGGAGATGCCAGCAGGATGTCCCAGATGACCAAGGACATGGCAGTAAGGATGCTTCACATGACTCAGTTCCTGAGGAAGAAGGGCCCCATCACGGTATGGAGTTTCTCATCCCCTCCACCCCATCACTTTTGTAGCTATAAAGATAGATGCCTTCTAGAGAAAATACCCAAATGCCCAGTGCCTGCTGAAAAACCTGTGTTATCCCATCCTACTGAAAGTGGCACTGGTGCATTTGCCCCAGTAATTTCAGGAATTACTTTCCTGAAAGGAGATGCAAGTCTCATGACTGGCCCATTCCTCATTTCAGAATACACCTGGCCTTTCTGGATGCTCCCATTTACAGGAAAGATGTTTATTTTCCTCCTCCCCATCACATTTGCATTTTGTTTTAGAGCAAGGAGCAGCTTGTTGCCTGTGCTAGGCAAATAGCTTCTGATGGGCAGGCATTTGTTACATTTGGCCGCGTCGTTGCAAAGATGTGCCTGGACAAGAGATGTTGTGCAGAGCTGCTGTGTGCCGCAGAGCAGACCCACACCATCAGCAGCCAGCTCGCCATCGTGGCCAGGTGAGTTGCTGCTAACAAGGAGTCTCCCCGAGGCTCAAAGTGGCACAGCGGTCTCCAGAGGTCTGTGTGGGATCTGGGCTTAGAGCTCAGTTGCAGTTCAGCAGGCTCTTCTCTTTCTGCTGCTGCCAGCAGCACTTTTCTCCCATTTGCCTGCCTCATTTCCCCTGGAAACCTACAGCAGTGCAGGGCACACTGCCTCTGGCTTTGGACTACCTGGTGGCAGAGAGCTGCACGCTTCCATGCTCTTCCAGTAAAATATCTCAACGTGTCTTTAAGGGTAAAAGCAGTCACTGCTGAGAGCAAGTCCTCTTCTGAGCTGCTCGTGAGCAACGCGCAGAACCTAATTCAAGCAGTTTTACATGTTCTGAAGGCAACCGAGGCAGCGTGCATCAAAGTAAGTTAATGCTGATAACGATGAATAGGTTCTGTAAGGTGAGCTTTGCTATGGGGAGCTCCTCCGGCCTCATCTGGCGGTGGAGATGCAGAAGCTGGCTGCTGCAGGACCTCTGTCAGCAATAGCAGGGGTCAAGATTCCTACTGCTACGTTTCTGTTTTATGCCTTTCTGTTTTGTTTCCAGAGCCTCCTCTGCATTTTTTCCAGGCATTGAATCCGCTCTATCACTGCTACCAGCTTTTAAGGCATGTTTAGCTGGTCCGTTTCCCATTTCATATTTGGAGAGTGGCAGCACCTCACTGGAGGCCTTTATTTGGAAATAGTCCATGTCAGTCTTAGCCTTCGTGTTGTCTCTAGGTGGGCTTTGATCACAACTCCCAAGAGCTTGCTTTGCAGCTGCCAGCAACGGCTGACTGATCCAATTGTAAATAGTTTGTGAGAGCAGACTTGATGCGAAAGCACTTCAAAAACAAGCACAAATACAACGGCACTCTGCGCCGGTGCAGTTTTTCATTGTGTGCCTTCATCTCCTACACAGCCCTACAACCTCTGCTGAGCTCCGTGTCTTTTTGACAGAGTTCTGATTAGAATCTTGGTTGGTGGACAATCAGCAAAAAGCACAGGAAAGCTCCTCCTGTACGTCATTATGCTGCTTAAAGCATACTGTCTGGGTTACCTGCTGGCAGCGTGATGCAGCGAGCCATTCTTTTATCTCGACTGCCCAGATTACAGAGTCCTTTACGGCCCAGCTGCTCCCCTTTCAAAATGTAGGGGCCCACTTACCAATAAGCTGATGAGGCAGCCTTATTTTTCTCTCTCTGTAAGCAGGTTTTTCAGCATTTGAAGAATTTTGTAAGCATTAACTAACAGAAACATCACATCACTCGTACAGACGTCATGACGTTCTGACATATAGAGTCTGTCCTAATGTATTCGAGCACATAAATATTTGTCTCCTTCCAACAGGGCTTGCGACAGCCTGCTCCTGACTCTGAAGAAGCAGCAGCAGCTGCTTTTTGCACCGAGTGGAGGACAAACCTGTTGTGGCACAGAGCCGAGCAACGCTTGAACTCAGACAGGGATGAATTGGGCCTCCGCAAGACTCAGGCGAGGGCTGAGCCCACGCTCACAGCCATGGTGCAAGGACGGTCACCTCCGAGCGGCAGCACCCCCAGGTGTCCCAAATCAATTGAAGGACTATATCCAACTATGGGCAGCCACCTCTAGCAACAGGAAGGCATTGCTCTGCTGCTGCTGAGCTGCCCAACCTTGCAGATGTGAGACAGCTGGGGCTCTGCTGCAGCGAGGCTTCTGAAATGCTGATGAATGGAAGACGCCGTTTCGTGAGGTCCCTTCACTGCATCAAGAAGTGCCAGTTTTTGTGCTCTCCAGATGCAAGCAGGAGGATGCAGGAACACGCTTGTAGCAGCAGCAGCAGCAAACGTGGCTGGTAGGATCAGAGTGTTGCTCATCTGTACCAGAAAGCCTCAGAGCTGGGAGGTCTTCCTCAGGGCCCTATCACACTCCTCTTCATCCAGCAGTATTGCACGATGCTAACAGACACCAGCCCACCAAGGGGAGCTGCAGGACATTCTCAGCAACCATCACCTTTTCTTCGACAGTAACACGACCCACAGTGCTACAAAACCCTGAGCAAAGAACTGAATGAGGACGACTAAGGAACGTGGCCGCTGACTTCTGAAATGCAAAGGAGGCCGTTAAACGTTCTGCACTTTGCAATAATAAATTCACTTTTATCGTGAAGGATTCACATTCTTTCCCTTGCAGCAGAAAAATATTTAAGCAGGCTACATTTGGAAGCTAGAAACCTCGTTAATAGTCTTCTTATCATGGGGCAGCAACAGCAGGTGCTGATCTAGGAATGCTCGTCTTCCTGAATTGCAGAGATCATTTTTCACTAGTCCAGGGCCACAGGAGCATTTTGTCACATCACCATCACAGTAAAACATTCAGTGCTGATGCTCACCCACCTTGCAACTCTAATGGCATCTGGGACATCCAGGACCCCCAGTACTGGCTGCTCCTGTTGCTGCTCTTCACAGCCTCAGAAATGAGTTGAAAGCGTCCGAGGGAAACGCCGCTCTGTGCTGGAGGAAGAGATGGAAGCAAGTGCTTTCCCTGCAAAAGACACAATCATTTCTCACAGCACGTCTGAGCTCAGTGTGGCAGGACTGTCCTGGCCCCAACACCTTCCTGCCCCTCTGCTGGGCTCAGACACCCCCCACACCTTCCCTTGGCTTACAGGGTAGGTCAGTACTTGCACGGTAGCAATGAATCCTCTCCACGTTTCAAGAGGGAGCAGTAGCAGCAGGCACACCAGAGCCTCGAGCTCAAGGAAGAAATCTGCAACAAACAAAACAAGCACGGGCAGAGGAGAGGAAGCAGCCCACGGACACTTGCACTGCAGCTGGGGATGCCCTCGCAGAGCTGCTGGCCAGGCCCAGATGAATCGTGGATGGATGGAAGGAGAAAGGTTTCACATGGAGACAGTAAGTTGCAAGGAGAAGCCAGCCCCCCTCAGATTACATGTTCTCCTTACCTTGTCCTCCTTCTCACCCCAAAGAAGCCTCACATGACATTAAAGGCACCAACACAGCAGTCCATCTCCTGGGTTTGAAACCAGCATTCCGGGTCCCCTTACCAAAACACAACCCATTTTCATCTGCAACTCCCAAAGGGATCCACACCCGGACCGACAGCAAACCACCTGAGATCCTCCAACTATCTCAACTGCAAGGCACAACATTTTGCCCCCGCTATCAACACGTTTCCTTCGACCCTCATTTTCCCAAACGCTGAAACCAAGTCAGAGTTCAATTTGATGACGGTATCTTCACTGCTCTCAAACCACCACTGCCTTCAACAACACCGAATGTGCAGCACCATCACATCCCACTCACCAGCCCTACCCAGCCAACACGCAGAGAGCAAGAGGACAAGGTCCACCAAGGAAGAGGCTTAATGCAAAGAGACATCCCAAGTGGGCGGGAACCAGATAGCAATTGAGCAGACTGCAAAATTTTATTTTCAATGTAGCTAGCTAGGAATAACTACATTTCCTCTATATAAAAAGCAACCCAAAAGGCAAAACAAGAGAGGCTTTGAGGACAGTTGTGCTCTCGGCATGCAACATCTTTGAAAATGAAAGAACATGCACGACATTTCTCGTATCGGTGATGAGAATCGTAGTCAGGGGACAATGCACAAGTCTGATCTCGGGACCACTCAGCCAGCAAACTCCATCTGGATTCAACACGAGGTCAGCTTAAAAACCCACCACCGTCCGACTGGCGAGTGGTGCAAAGCCAGGCTTCGTCCCTCGTGTCCTTCTCACACCCTCTCTGCTGTTCCTCCAAGCCTGAGCTAGCTGGCAGCACGTCAACACCACAGTCATTACCAGACTTTAACTGTACCCTTTTTAATTTTTTTGTTAAAAATGTTGTAAAGACACAATGAATACAAGTACTGCAGTTACATCGATACAAAAAAAGCAATACAAATTAAGCGGCTGAATACAAAAATACATTGAAATACATGAACACCACAATGTAACTTAGAGCACTAATCAGAATTGTGTATGTGTGAAAAAATTAAATAAAAACCTTTTTTTTTTTTCGTATTAGACAACTTAGGTATTCTCCACTTTTAACAGTAACTTTCTTCTAGTTATGTACTTCACAATTTCTTCTATATACAGCATAGAATAAAATACTTTTAAAAGATATGACATTTTTACTCCTCAATATGTGATATAGGTCTCTTTTACACTAAGAATATGGACTGCGTGAATAAAAACCAATGTCTGACGTTGACTGGTCGGAAAAGGAGGATCAGCATTTTCCTTTCAGATCATTCCTGTGTACTCAGGTTAGTCGGTTTGGCTTGATGCGTCGGACAATCCTTGTCAAACAGTGTCTCTCACAGTAATGTACATAATATTGCTTGTATCTATACAATCATACAAATGTGGCAATCATATCTAAATGTTGTTTATGAAAGAGACAGCTCACACATATACAGGTCTTCAGACTTTCTTAATGACTTATTTACAATGAAAGTGCTTTTATCAGCTCTAACACGATACATGTTGTTTGTTTGTTTGTTTCCTACATGTCAATTATTAGTCTCCCTGAAATTGGAAAAGTATTATATAGAAAATACCACAGCTTTGCAAACACTATAGCGTACTGTATAACTGCATGTGGTTCTGAGATTAGCAGCTGAAAAGTGTTGATAATTATAATTTAAAAATAAATAAAGCAAAGAGGTAAACCAGTTACAAAACAGCAGAAAACTGCAATATTCACAACAGTAAAAAGACTTAAAATCAATCGCTAACAAAACGGCGAAGCGGTCGGGTCGAAAGTCTTGAAAACATCTTTTAAGGACTTATCATCCGACTCCCCGTTGGGATCGTTATCCTGCGCCTGAGCCACCTGTCCAGGCTGCCTCACCTGCCTCGGATCGCTGTACTGCGGTCTGATCAGCCCCGACAGAGCCTGGATAGGAAGATTGTGCACCGCGGGCGCAGCGCTGGAGTGTTTAGCCTGAGATTTGCTGTTGCTGTTTGCTTTATCCGAAGCGGCTTCCGCCGACGCTTCGGGGGTCTTTTCGACGCTGGAGGCAGGCTTGGGCAGCGACACGTCTTCCGACAGGCCGGGCTCGCTTTTAGCAGAATTCTTCAGAATGCTTTTCTTCTGGTTCTCTCCATTCTCCCCGGCGCCGGCCGGAGCCGTGTCCGACGACGCGCTGTGATCCCGGGGATCATACAAACTGATGCCGCTCAGCAAGGAGCCCGAAGTCCCCAGCCTGACGCCGCTCGCCGCCAGCTTGGGCGCGTAGGGAGGCAGGGCGTCCGGCTCAGCTTTAGCAGCGGCGGCTTCCGAGGGCTGTGAGGATGCGGCAGCGGATCTGGCGAGGCGGGGGTCAAACTTTGAAGGGTGCGACTCCTTTGTGACTCCATGATACGTATCTGCGTTAGACAGTCTGTGGAGCCGGGGGTCGACGTTCTTTTGTAATCGAGGATCTCCCAGCTTGCTGGAGCTACTGGCGTGAGAATCCACTGACTGATCCAAGTAGCCGCTCCTGCCCACTAAGTTATTTTTCGCTTTCGCGGCTAGTCTCGGGTCAGCTGGCATGGCGTTTGGGTGGGGATCGTTTTTCAGGTTCCTCAGTTTATTGAGCCTCTGGTCAGCTATGAGCGGAGGAAGAGGTAAATTAATTGAAGAGACAGGGTCGGGCTTAGGCAAAGGTATTGGCAGCAAGTCTTCGGGCGCCCACACAATATGCTTAGCGAAGTTTGGTTTCATCAGGGTAACATCCATTTTAATGTGGCTGAACTGCCTAAGCTGAGATCGGGGATCCCTTAATGTTACACCGGGCAAAGGCTCCAAGGGAATCAGAAAAGCTCGTTCCCTCAGTTCTCTTTCTGAATCCTCTTCATCATCATCCATCCCTTTCTGCTTGACTTTCACGCCCGTGTGAGGGTGGTGTAAATCTAACTTGGCCCCCACAAGAGACGAGCTGGCGTGACCTCCATCGCTGACTTTGTGCATCCTGGGATCTCTCAGCCTGGGGTCCAAGGCTGCGGATTCCGATGGCTTTCTGGGGTTTGATCTTGGCGAGGCCCTAAGCCTTGGGTCAGCAGCCTGAGGCCCTGCACCTTTATCTTTTGCCAGCCTGGGATCAGTAGGAATACCAAGCATGTGCTGCTCTGCGGAATGCTGTTGCTGATTCCTAAAGTTCTCACTCTGTTTCTTCAGCGTTTTCAGTATTGATTTAACACTGTTCCCCTCTTCCTCTTCACTGCTGGAATACCAGTTGACATTGTCATCTGAGAACAAAGATAACAGAAACAAATGGTCACGAGGGAATACAACAACATGCTTACTCACATGAAGGGATAACTTCTCAGTGAAAAGGAACGGAGTAATAATATCAGTACCAAGCCCTCATTCACTGCATTAAAACAGCATGACAAAAATGATTTAAATGAAGAACTGAAGTAACAAAAAAATCAAGTTAGCTCAGATACTCCCAAACTCTGCTGCATTCTCTCCACACTTCTCACAACAGCAGGTGGCTATGCACCACACAGCCCTTCACTTATTGCTTCTCCCTTCAAAACTCCTTCTGCATGACGCCATACAGTTCGGAGCATCCCTTTGGCCAGTTCAAGTCAGCTGTCCTGTTTTTGTCCCCTCCCAGCTCCTCGGGCTCTTTGCTGCAAATGGCCTTGGCTTTGTGCAACACTGCTTAGCAGCAGCTACAAACATCAGTGTGTTATCAACACTGTTTTTCTCCTACAATCAAAACACAGCATCGTACCAGACACTCTGAAGTAAATCATTCCATCCCAGCTGAAACTAGGACAATAACCTGCCTCCAAACAATTGTTTCTAACAGTAAGAGTCTAGATGAAAATGACCTTCACTGTGGGAGGGGTGGAAAAAAAACAAACAGTAGACTAGTGCCTTCCAGTCATCTTAAAAACAGATGCATTACAAATGTGGAATTTGCTGCTTCGTTACTATCCAAATTAGAACATTTAGGGGAGAGGTCAAGATTCAGAATGGGGGGAAATATGAATATTTAAAGGTTAAATAAATTCTCAACCGTCATCTTCTCCAATTTACTGGAGAGTAATATAGCTAAACAACACAGCTGCCTGCTCTGATCTGTAATCTAAACTTGCATGCTCACAGAAGGAGATGAGTGGTTTATTCTGGCTCAGTAAAACGAGAAATGAAGATGAGATCCACCAACATCAGCAACTCCTAGTGCACAGTAATGCAATACCTAACACACAGCCAATGCAGAGCTTGATCAGTGCTAGCTGCATCACACAAATACCCACTACACAACACAACCCCAAGGAGGCAGCTAGGAGGACCATTCCCCTGTTACACTGCTTTCTGAAAGACCCCTAAATGGAAGGACTAGTTACTGAGAAGCATTCAGTTCAGAATCCAGTCTAGAATGAGCTGGAAAGAAAAGCAAATTGACCTGAAAATACTGACTTGTCCACTCACAATAACAACAAATGGTAACGTGATGAAAATTCAAACCAACAGATTTGTTCCACAGTAACACACGGTCAGTAAATAAATTTTGAACAGGAACAAAATGAACTCTACCTTCTTCTTTGCTCATTGCCCTCTGACCCTGGCTGCTGACAGAGTCTCCATCTCTCTGATGCTTCTGACTAAGCCTTACATACAGGGCTTTCTGCATTGCTGGAAGGAAATCTGGTACATTAATGGCTGGTTTATGGCCCATATGACCACCCATACAGTCTGACTCGCTTCCACCTTGATGAGACTCTTGAGCCATGAGGTGAGCCTGGTGATCTGTAAATTCTCCATGCCATGTTCCATCTGCAGTACAAAAAAACAAAGCAGTCAGCAGCTACTCTGAGCAGGCTTCCACAGCAAAGCAGTTAAAACACCATAAAGCAAAATTAATGGGATGTATTGCACGACTGGAAGGCGTCAGCTGAAAATAAATATATGGTGAAGATTTTAAAGGAGGTGTGGCTCTACAATTCTTCCCCCTGCTCAGCACTGAAGCCACAATGATTCAACGCTGTAGTGCTACAAACCACCACATCAAGGAACAACAATTCTTAAAGGTCCTTACCACCAGAGTTATTTGCTGGCTGGAAGTTATGCACAGCTTGATGAGAATAGTAATTGTCATAGAAATCAGCCGGGTTCTGAATAGGCTCATAATTCATATTCGGCTGTCGTTCACCAGGCATCTGCTGGTACTGCGGCCCCGGAGGACAATGATTATCTCTTGGCATGTTCACCATATGTCCTTGAACTCCAGGGGCATTGTAAGAGCCACCAAGGCCTGGTGGTGTCAGAGGAGGACCGCCTTGCTGTCCTTGCATAGGCATGCCGCTCTGGTTCTGCGGTCCCAGAAAGCCTGGTGGGACGCCCTGCATAGGAGGACTCTGCGGCATTCCTTGAGGCCCTGCACACGGGTGATGTCCAGGAGAACCTGGGTGCATTGGTGGTCCGTTATGTCCTTGTGGCATGCCAGGTCCAGGCCCTGGGCTCGAGCCTGGGTTATACATATGCTGAGAATGCGGGTCATTTCCCTGAAATGGTGGTCTAGGTGGTGATGAGCTGTTGTAGAAGGTTGGTGGCCTGTAAGCAGAAAAAAACTTAATGAATCAAATTCTGCACCTATCACAACCAACAGCCTGCTAGCTATTTCCTCTCTCTTCACTCTTACAGATGTCTGTGCACACTCACTGGGTCTCAGTAAGTCTTTGGTCAAGAGCTGAACATGTAAAGCTTGTAGGAGGAGACAGAACTGGGAGACTGAACTTTGCTCAGCTTGCAAACTGGGACAGACAAGGCAGGCACAGAGTCAGAACGAGAGCCAAAGGAGTAGCTTTCTGACAGGTCAAGGCTCAGCAAGTAATCCTTTCAAGGAGAGCATTAAGTAAATAACTGATAGCCCGCGTTTAACAAATAATTAACTTAGCAATGTACTTAGGAGTATACACTTCTGATGGAAATAAAGAGTGCTTTATGCATTTATGTAGCCACATCCTAAGGAGAATTCTACAGAAGATGCAAAAACCTACTTTTTTCCAATTTTGTGTGCTAAATCCACAGTGGGCTTCACAACAATTTCAAAGAGAGATGGTATTTTCTTATAATCTCCTGAGGGATCTTGATAATTCTCTATATCGGACTCAGAAAATGGATATTGCTCAGCTGGGGTGGGCAGCAGTCCGACACCCGGTGGTGGCTTAGGGAGAGGAACTATGCCACGCTTTCTGAGCTCCTCCAGTTCCTTCTCATCTTCATTTTGTGGTTCCTCCTCATTATTCAAAACCTACAACAAAGTAACACAGCAAACAGCTTGTGAGTTTATAGTCACCAGTGGACAACTGTACAGAAGTCCATTTCTGTCACAGAGTCACTTTAAGTGACATAAATGACTTATTTTAGAATTCATCATACTTTTTAGGGTTACATTTGCATCATTTCTCTGATAAGACCCACGATATGGTAACTGTTTCAGTAACTACTTAGCACAAAGGTCAGTATTCCACGAATCATGCAAGGGAGGCATCTCATTCCTTTCTCCACCCAGATGAGATCTAGCCTCTGGGTCGGTGAAGGAGGCAACATAAAAGTCACACTCCTTGTTACACAATGCAGAAAGGGAGTCAGAAAGAATTTATGATTACAAACAAAAGCTGTGAAATTAAACCAGTCTAACACAGCAGAAAAATAACTGGTGGCAAGAGGGAACCTGTTGCATGGGACCGAGCCACAGACTTGCAGTGCTAAACAGCAACAGGGAAGTTTTAACACTGCTTTTGTATCGCATCGCATTTCCCCAGAACCCCCTGGAAATTTCCAGGACTATCCCCCATTCTTTTTGGGAACAAAGCTCGTGCTTACAGACTGCAAACTGCTCACCTTATCCAGCAGCTCTTTTGTTTCTGCAGTCAGGGGTGCATGAGAAAATTTGCACTTATCTCCTTGATAACATTTTGCTCCTGTGTGGTAAAACTTGCAAGGGAATTCATGTAAGCAATATGTTAAGGACTCCTAACAAAGGCTAATGATGAGTTTGCACTGTGACACGTGTATGAAACTCAGCTGTCAGTTGTTCTTCAGTTCTACAGGAACACTTAATCTTTCCAAAACAGTATCTTAATAATTTTGAAAGCTAACAACCAACTTACCTTTTAGATTCATTTGTCATTCTACTAATAATTATCCCACTGTCACCTTAACATTGTTTTTGACTTGACTATGATAAAAAAGAATAAACAAAGCTAGAACACAGCAGAGATTAAAAAATACACAGCTATAAGAGTATATAAAATACAGGGATAAACACATCATATTTTCTCCTCCCATTTGAGCAAAGAAATTATTTTCCTCTAGTACATCTACACAGAAGTTGGTATAGACTTTTAAGAAGAGACACGGCCACCCTCTAAAATCATTTATGTGAATTAGGAGTAAATACAAACAGCTGCTTGAGTTCAAGTATTTTTTTAAAGGATATTGTGCAAATAAATGCAGTTCTCTCCTTTGGTGCAATAACCCTGTATGTAAAACTTGCAGATTTCCTTCTTCTTCTCTATCTCTGCATCATGATCAAATTTACACTGCTCTCCCTATAAATAAGAAGAGAAACACGTTATCAGTCCGAAATGCTGAGCAGTTCAATTTCACATCTCAAGCATCCTCCTTCACCGAATTTAAGCTTTTCATAATTGCTAACACAGGATTATATTGTAAGTATGCACCTAAAGAAAATCTGAACAGGGGAAGTGGGACACAGAGAGACAACTGCTGAATCTGGGTTCCAAATACCACATTTGGTGGTGACAGGAAAAAAAAAAGCTGATCCTACTGTACCAGTTGTCTCCTCTGTTCCCATCTAGCAATTAGCATTAAAAAGACATTTAAACCAATCCCTAATCAAAGGTATTTCACATGTAGACAACAGTGCACTTCATCAGTAAACCTGATTCTGTTTTAACAGCACATGAGATAACCATGAAGTCCAATAAGCAAAGCATTTTACTCTTAGCACGTAGGACATCAAGCTGCCAACCCTGGCACTCTAGGGTTAATCTGCTATAGAGGTTTTTTTTTGTACATTCTTTGTAGTGTATTTCTCTTGAAAATAATTAAGTTATTTCAACTACTTGTTTTACAACTGAAGGTGGCAGCAAATACTCATCTCACTGAGCACAACATCCTCAAATACAGAACGCCAGCAAAACGCCTTCGTTTCATTTGCCCCCTCAATTGGGAGAAAAGCACACTGATTTTCACCCTTAATTTCACAATACAGAAAAGCAACAGAACACGTTCTATCAGGACATACAAGGAAAAGCTAGATGAAATGGTGCACTCACTTATTTGAGAAGCACGGAGTGGGATTTGTAACTGACTGAACTATTCTGACAGCACAGGATTCAACTTCACAGCAGCGTAAGCTTCAAAATGAAGCAATAGCAAAGTTCTAATGCAATAACAGGCTGCCTTGCTAGGGATTTTGCTTGACAGCTGACTGCTCTGAATAGGATTCTCTTCTTTCTGTTGCCTTCCACTTGCTGGCTGAAGGAAGATGACTTCAATTCTTTGGTAAGGGAACTATTACTACAACCTCACTTTTTACAGAGAGAAATAATTCAGCATAATTAAGCAATTTCTTCACTGATTCAAAATTACTGGTAGCACAAAACACAGAAATAATCTACTACATTCAGAAATCATTGACTATCTGCAGATTCCATACTTGCAAAACTTGTTACATATTTACAGAAGAGACACTGCCAGTGTAAGTTTATAATGCTATCAAAGACATTTTTGCTGCATATATTAGCAAGCAGACACAATCACTTGTTAGGATAGTCATAACCCTAAGGTGTAACAGAGGGGATATTTTGCCACAAGCACTTCTGTTAGCATTTATCTATAAAGATGTAAAACAGAGGCAGTCAAAACACAGCTTCAACCTACGAGTTTTCCTTGCATCAGCTGAAGTAAAAAAAGCACAGTGCATCTTCTCCCCTCCCTCACACCACAGAAGCAGGCTGACAAGACACAGTGCACATTTACCTTAATACATCTCCCTTCAAGGAAATATTTACAAATTTGTTTGCCTTTGTGTTCCACTGTGTGCTGATTGATGAATTCCTGACTCATATTAACCCATTTCTTCACTGGTTTGCCATCCTGTAAGAAAAATGAACATTCTGCTGATGTTTACTTATCTAGTGAAACTGAAAGAAATGTTAAGAGCATATTTGGAGCAGCAGCTAGCCCACAGTGTGACTGGCTACACCAGGATTAAGTTCTTAATACTACACCCACAGCTCAAAGTAAAGGTAAACACACATACCTTTTCTTAGTGCTTTAAAACTGAGTTTTACACTCTTTTGCAAATATAATCAGATCAGAAATTTCTTACAACACAACAGATGTGAGTTCAGTGAATGGACACAACATCTCACGCTTCATCTGGAAAAGCTAAAGAGCAGGGCTGACTCATGGCTACCAACTAAGTCAAGTGTCCCCTGCCTCAGGGCACCTCTGCACAAGGCTTTGGGAAGCACCTCTGTGTCCTATCACCATGTCAAATAAGTAACCCTCAGTTGCACAACGGCCCAAATGCAATAATTCCCATTTTCCTCTCAAATCATGCAGTGTTTGCTGCCCGTTGGCACACCATAAGTCAGCCTTCAATCTTCATCAGTCCATTTGGTAAGCACATTGATTAACAGCTGGCATTTCTATCCTACAGACAGGTATCAGAAAGATGACACTGTTCTAGACGCCCTGCTCCAGCACTGTGTGCCCAGGCCCAAACCACCACTCGGTTTTCACCTTCCTCTGCCCTTCTGGATCCAAACTGCATGATGCTTTGCAACAGAGTTGCTCCCCCATGTGACGAGTGGGAAGACTTTGGGCATGTAAGTGCTACTGACAACCCACCAGCACTTCTGGGAAGAGAGCAAGCAAAGAGGATTGAATAGCAGCTCAGGTGTTGCATGACCTGCTAGCATTCCTCTTGATGCTGAGGACATTCTGAATTGTCAACCTGCTTACCTTCACAGCTCCTTCACAAGTCCATTGCTATCAAATCCTTATTAACCATGTTACCACCACGCATGGTGTTACGTCCAAATGAGTCAATTTACTGTTTTTAGTAGTTCAACAACTCTTTAACTGAATATGAAGTATTGCCTGTACCACTCAGGAGCTGAACAATCAGACCTCTGGTCTACCTCCGTAGCCATAAGGCTATGTTTAGCCAATCCTTCCCCTCTACTCCCTTCTCACATGATTCTGATGCCTTTTTTGCAACACAGGATAGTCATCTATTGATCTGGAGGGGAATCAGGCTTTTCCAATGGCAGACTTCTACAAAATTGAGCAGGGATCTGACTGCTGAGTAGGAACTTCTGACATGGAATAGCTATGCTTCTCCACTGCAATTGGACTGGAAACGTGAACATCAGTTCACTGGGCAAATTACACAACATCACAAAACACTGACACTGCTTAATGGATTCAGTGACATTCAGAAGCAGACATCATCAAGTTGGATCAGCTAAGATCTGTTCTCTATTCTGAATGCATTAAACTCGGAGAAATCTCAGCTGTTTGTTTCACTCAAAGTTTTGAATCTAATACCTGCTCCCCTTCAAGATGAACTCCGATATCAGATGAAAACAATTTCCCAAGTCTTTCTGGAGGCACTGAAAACCAGTGACCACCAAACACCTCAAAAAACTTGAAACAGTGGCTCAAGGAAGATTGAAATACTCCAACTGAGCACTGTGACAACTGCGGTTCTCCATCAGAGGAGTCTCAGCTAAATGAAAGCCAAGGTATGGATCTCTCCTTTTCCACTATTAGCTATGAAAGGAAGAAGAATCCTTCACGAATCAGAATAAAAACTGGCAAAAGCTGTGAAGGTAGCCCTTTTTTCTTTTTTTTACTGAAAAAGCTGAGATGAATCAATAGTAGCAAAATGCCACCTTTCAGAAAGTTAATATTTAAGTCAATATGCCATTCATAACCAAAGATATTCTATTTTTTTATTATTATTGCCAAGAAAATGATCTATCAGCTGAAGTTATCAGCTGTACTTTTTACATCTAGTGCAGGAAAATTCAAGTAAAGGGATTTAACTTTCCTAGAGAAGAGAACAAGCAAAAAACCACACAGCCATAAATACACTTCTGTTAAAGCAAGACACCCAGGCATTTGAAACAACTGCATTAGAAGCTTAATTCCACATACCTCATGAAAGCCATCAGACCCTTTATTGCCCCCTCTTCCTCTTCCACGATCCTTGCGCTTCAATTTCTTTTGCATTCCACGTCCTCTTCCAACCCCATAATTATTACCTCGCTGAGAAATACCTGAAACACAGCAGCAACCTTTTAAAATGCCCTCCAAAAGTACAGCTATCTAGAGACATCCAATGCAGACAAACATAAAGCCAAATATCTTTTTGCAATCTGAATTCCTAAATGCTATCTTGAATCACGAGTTGGCAGGTAGAACTACATCAATGGTAACTCTGTGCAACTGCCTGCTCTTTGGAAAGCTCTTCAAATCAACAGCAGGCTGACAAAGTGCACACACAATTAATCCCCTTCAAAGAAGCTTCTCACAACTGGAAGTGCAGAGATGATTTCAAACAAGCCCAAATACTTGAAACATTTTGTGCCATTTGGGCACTTTCTGAACACAGAACTCATCAGTACAGCTGACACCCAGGTGTGCACACGTATCTGAAAGCATGAAAGGAGCCAAAGGCCATAACCTAACGGGACAGAATATCTTTGAATATGATAACACTCCGCTGTCTGGAAGTTTCAGGGTGGTAATTTTCCAGCTATCAGCACACCATGAGTCATGGTCAGAACTAAAAACACTGAGACAGAGTTTCTATCTACTTTTGTAATCCATTTAAAACCAAAGAAAACAAGTTCTGTAGATGTCACACCTGCTGCAGGTGGAAGCCACCCTCCACAGCAAGGCTGCAACTTGCAAAGACAGAGATCTTGAAGCAGTACCACCAAACAGTATGGGAAACAAACATTTTTTGGTCTCAGTTAAGCAGATTCTGCCAAACTTTTGTGAGTTTACTTGGTTCTGAACCAAAAAAAAGACAAAAGATTGTCACAAAAGTAAGGAAAGAAAGCTTTCTACCTTCCTACAAAATGGCATCTTCCCTGCAAACTAGTAAGATACGTACACACTCATAGGAAACCCTGCTCAGATTTTGTGTGGCAGATAAATAAAGGGAGAAAATTATTCAAGCTGAATCAATGGTTTCCATAAATGCTATTGGTGGCAACTTTTTATCTCACACAAAAACCAAAGCAGTGCCATTTTTCCAGATGGTAGATCAGGATACCTGTGCAATAAGTGTAAGTGGCACGTGCTGTCTCCCTCACCTAACCTTCCATGCCCCAAGACAACAAATAGAAACAAGAAGATGAGGGAGTCCAAAAGATGAGGGAGTTCAAGGTCTCCTCATAGCAGAGGCAGAGATGTAAGCTGGCTCAATGAACTGCACTACAATGTTATGACCAGACACCAAATGAAAGGTGCAAGTGAAAATGCTTGCATGATTATGTTTGTGTCACACGTAAGTAAAAGCAGCATGACTCTTTCTGAAGTATGTTTCTGCAGAGAAGCACTTCCTCATGGCCTTTGGATCAGTCCAGCTTTGAAAAGGAAAAGAAGTTGAGAAAAGAAAAGGATCATAGCACACTTACGGGGCATACTGATAAACTTAGGCACTCATCAAAATTTTGAGGTACCTTAAGCAGACTTGTATGTATTTTTGGCCTAAGCCACATTTTGGAATTCACAGGTCACATATTCTTTTCTTCACCCTTTCATGAACTCCACCAGAAAGGCACTTCACAGCTGTATGATTTCTTAGTCTGGCAGTCACACAATTGAGATCTTGTCTGTTTGTTTTTAAACAGGTTATTTATTTACTATTGACACGTTACCCAACGCTTACTTTTGTCCCTCAGTAAAGGCAGAAGTGCACCCATACAATATTATTCCTTCTCAGTAAACAGCATGCCACATCCTGATGAGAGGCTGCAAGCCCAATGGAGAGCCACTGCTGGCAGCTCTCCTCACACACCTCTCAACACAAACATTCTGAAATGACACAGGACACAACTGCTACCACCACCAACACTAACAGCTAACAATTCAAATCATCTTACCTTTCTGGATCCCTTTCATCCCCTGTTTTTTCACTGGTTCTTTCATAAACGGAGGTCCTAAATCGCTACTGGAGGTCTCTTTAGCTTGCCTGTATTGTTTGAGCTGATCGGCAAAATCTTCATCTTTTTCCTCCTCGTTATAATTACCAAAGTTCTCATCACTGTAATGACTGTAGTCATCATACTCCTTACTCTTTACATTCTTTTTATGTTGCATTTTCTGTGAACTCATGTAATTTCCAGATACGTGTCCATGCTGCACGAAAGGGATTGCATTGTTTAGAACCAGCTCAATATTTCAGACACCACCCCTCCAAACTGCCCTACAAAAACAATTGCTTTTATGCTGCTATACTGTCATGCTGACCACACATCTGCACAAACAAGCATTAATAACAGTGAAAATCAGTTATCCTGTAAAAATTAGTACTTTTGACTCGGAATGCATATAGGGAAAAGGTTTTGTTTGTGTGATTCTGTGATTCTGTGAACAGAACAGCATCAGCATTTATACTCCAGAACGTTTCTCAGAGGGACTGACAGAGAATTTTCATGTACACAATCCTTTGCATTCTGAGTGGTTTTCTTCTAAAAACAAACAGAAGGTAGTACAGCATGAGGAAAAAATAGGTAAGTGCTTAGAACGTGCTCAGAAAAACATTGTATATTGAGATCCTCACAGCTGAGCTTAGGTATGTAAGAATACACAGTGGCACTCGTGTTTCAAGAATTCCTTTAACTATGTTACTACAGACAATATAATATGCAGTTTCAAGCTTTTCACACTTAGTTTGGAGGCTTTGTACTGATAGCATATGTCAGCAAGATTCTTTAATGCTTGTTTTGCTGGAATTTGAGAAGTTACTGGACATTTGTCAAGAAGCAAAGCTGATTAGAGACTGGTGGAGACTGCAAGCGAGCTGCTTCTTGGAACTCAGGCTACTTCGGTGTATGGAGTAAAACAATTTGAAGAGTATCCACTCAGGACTGCAACAAAAATCCTGTGTTGGCATTAATAACAAAGCTCTCTCTTAGTAACAGCAGGCAGAATTAGAATTCAACTTGTTAAAACCAATATACAAATGGTTCATTAGAACCATGGTGAGAATTCCATCTTTCCCTTCGTGACCTGCATCTCCTGATCATGTTGGACACACATGATACAATCTGTTCCGCCCCCATCAGTCAGGATGAAATACTCCTTAAGGCCACTCCCAAGCCAGTACTGTCCCTTCTCCAGTTTCAGCAGACAGCATTTTCAGCTCACTAATAAATCAAGCTCATTTGGAGTTTTCTGGAATGGTTTCAGGCTAAAAGGAAAGCATCCCTTCCTCTGAAGTAATGCAGTTCCATCAAGCCTCCAGCTCCTCTGTCTCACTTGTCAAGAACGGCATTTTATTTCACCCTGTGGTCCAGGAGAGCTGTTGAGCTGCGCAGACCGAGAAAAGCCAGGACAAACTGAGCTATCAGAAAGCAGCACCCATTCTAGAAACTTCAAGGTGACTTTTCAAGAACCTCTTTCCTCTTTGTACAATCCAAATCCAACGTAGCTTTAATTACCTCCGCACAGCAGAAAACTTGTATCAAATTTGTTTACATCACCTACATTTAAGCTCCAGATGATGCTTTACATCTTCCACTCAGAGGACATGAGAACTATATGCATTGTCTGAAGCTGTGAGAAGGGGCACTGTGATCAAATCAGCTTTCAAAAACTGCATCTTTGACATCAGCATTTTCATATGCATGCCCAAATAAAGACATGAGACATCAGCTCAAAGAAGCACTACCTGACTGAACGAAGAATCATAATCTCTGTATGAAGAACTGCTACTTTTTTTATGCGATCTTTCTGTACGTTCAATATCAGAGTCATGGCTGTAGTCTGAACTGTCATCACTGGAAGGAGAGTTATGCTGAAAAAAACAAACAGAAGAAAACAGCTGTTTAAAATGCTGTTATATAATTTATTATGCAACTGGTCTGCTGCATAGTAACTTAAAGGGAGCACTAAACCTGTATATAAAAACATTTTCTTAACTGTCCTCAACCTCTGCCTCTAGGGGAGACCAAAGAAAACACATTCTTTGATGACCCACTCTCTTTATCAGAGAAAGAGATCTGATCCTATGAGGCTTTTGCACGAAAACACAGAGGGTTATGTGGTTACACTGGGTTACATCAGTTTCCCATGGGTCTGCCTCCGAGCCCTACTTCTTTGCAACATAGTTGAGATGCTGCTGGAAGGCTAAAAGAAATCTTGGAGAGGGCTAAAAACTTGCACATGACCAAAGAACAGATTAGCACTCAATTTCTGCTGAGAGAAAAGAGCATTAGTTCATACCAGGTGCACTTAGATGTACAGTTTTGCAGAAGATTTAGAGGGACAACGAGTTGTACACAAATCAATGGTAATTCTTCTGCCACTCTCCTCAAAACCATACCAGAATTCTACAGTGCTGTGATTTTTAGTCAATGACAAGTGAGTTTAATTTTTTAGGTGAAAAATCCCCCGCATCTACTTCAGAACCAATTCAAATGTACATTATACACATCATCTTAATGAAGTTAATGAAGAATTCACCCACCTAGCATGAGATCTTGCATTTCCATAAATACAGTAATTACCTGAACAAACAGAATTGAGCAAGGAAGCTCACTCCCTACTGCTCAGCTACCATCACCCTTGCTGATAGTAAACAAGCATCCAATGAAGATGTGTATCACAAAACTACAGTTAGACTCAATCTGATTTTGTTTTTCTTTAAAAAGTCAATGACACGCATGCATTTGAATTAGAAACTCACTTGTTAGCTTTGCCTATCATCTGGAATGTGCTATAGCTTGATTATTTAATGATTTACGATCTCTCACCCCACACAAACTCATGAAACACATGAACATGCACTGCCATGTGTCAAAAGTCTACTTAAACAAATCCTCCAAGGCTGAAATGCACCATTAAGACAGGAAACTCAAAACAAGCAGAGTCCAACGACTGTCTGTATAGTAATGCTGTTTTCAGACGACTTCTCTAACTCCCTGGATTCTTGTCTAAACCTGGAAAGCTGCTATTAAAATAAGCACTTCCATTTCTTGGTTTGCAGTTCCTGACCTTGTGTTTATCCCGTCTTCTCCTTTTGGACTTTTTCTTTTCTTTTTCTTTTTTGCGTTTCTTCCGTGATTTTCTGTGTCCTTTCTCATTTTTCTGTTTATCATCTTTTGAACCATGTTCTTTCACATCTTCATAAGCTGCATCGTCTATTTCACCATCCTCAAGCTCTCCATCTTCTCTGTAGGAGGAAAAATACAATAACATTGTCATATTACCCATCTCAACTGTGTAACAGCACAGTAAAAAGAAAAGCACGCAGTATTTCTTTCCACCAGCTGCACTGTCACATGCACACAAATACACATTATAACACACACAACACCCCCAAAATACTCAGGTTTTCTTGTGAAGAAAAATGGAATTAAGCCATTAAACATCCTTTAATTGTACTGCCAAAAAAAAATATATTGAACTTCTCAGAACAAAGGCCTTCTGTTCTTCCACAGTTTTGCCCAAGCTAGCTGAAACTGCAGCTTCAACATATCACCCAGTGCTGCACCTAAACCCACTTCAACCTGAAAGGGCACTTTAACCTTTTCCAGAAATAATTCAACTACAACACTTTAAACACATCTTTATCATGCTCTACTTGCAGAACAGACACAACCAAATTCAAAGGCTCTGTGGAAATCATCAGGAGTAGCAATCACACAAACCAACAGTTGGGAACTGCAGGGAAAAGAATGCACCATAATAGGAATGCGTTTCCATCAGCACACCAACCAGCTCCTGCAACTAAAGCACCTCTGAAGAACAACGTCCTGAGCAGTTCCAAAAAGGAGAATCACAGTCACGGTTACGTTGATTCTTTCAAAGAAATTCTTAGCAGCAGAGGAGAAAAAAGGAGTAGTTGACACGTAAAGTCCATGTGCTACAATGTAATATTCACAGAACACAGACACCTGATGCTGCTGTTGTGCTAGGACACCTGTTTGTTGGCTCTGTGGGGTTGCTGTGGGTTTCTTCCAAAGCACCTAGCACTGACTTCTGTAGGAGTTTGCTCCCTATGTCACAGCAGTAACTGACACAACCACTGTAGGAGGAACAACATGCATGAGAACACAACTTCTGCATGTGTGACTGTCTGAAAAGTCTTTTTTTTTTTAGAGTATTCAAAATAAATAGATAATACAGAGTGCATTACTTCAGGTATAATAGGAAGGTTTGTCCTGATCTCTACCTGTACAGGAAAAAAATATAAATCTGTGATTACTAAGCCTTTACATTTTACATTCTGACTCAAATAACAACTCCAAAACTATTTCACCCGGGAAGAAATCTATCCAACACAACACAAACCAAAGTCTTTCCAACCCCTACTCCTTGCATACTGCTGAAGCAATCTCAATTCCTCTTCTATTAATTGGCATTTGCTTCTTTTAGCAGTGAATGCACACAATACACTACTCCCAAACTTCAATAACTGGGCTCTATATAACTATCTCTATGTCACTTTCTACTGCTTCTGGAATTCAGAACCTTACAGGAACTCAATCCTGAATTTTTACAGATTGCAGATTTACAGAAAACACCACTGGTGACCCAGTGCTGGAAACCATCACCCTCAGTGCAGCGGATTTAGCAGAAACTCAAGAAATGCTGCCAGCTGAAGCAAGGGGAAAAGCCTGCAGATAGCAGAAAATCATATACAAGATCACAATCACAACCCTTAGAAGTCAGAATCCTCATTTACTAGTAAACAAACATCATAAAGCTCGATCCATCTGATGGAGAGTGTTAAAACAGAACTGTCAGTCCCAAAGATTCAAAGGTGTTACAGCATCAGTGCTGTATGAAACAGGACTGCAACTACATGCTATTGAAGGCTGCAAGTTTGTGCACAGCCCGTGGCTGCTGAGTTCCTTGCAGGATACATTCCGATGTCTGTGGGAATGCAGGAGTGGGAGGCAGGGAAGACAAGTCCAGGAGTCACAGAAAATGGTGATCTATGCCTCTGTGTACTTCAAACAACTGAAAAACTGGGCATTGGAGGATTTCAAAGCCTTTTCTACACATGGAATAATGAAGATTTTTGATCCGCTCAGATCTACGCTATGGAACAGCTGAGAACAATTACACCATTACAACTGCACAGATACTTTTTTTTAATATGTACAATTGTTTAAGCAGAAAACAGTTTGACATCCGTGTCCAAAGCCTGGGAAAACCAATTTGGTAACAAAAAAAAAATCAACCCTCAAAGCTGCTGATATATTTTTTTTTCTGTCAGAGAAGGAAGAAGTGACAAACAGCTACAAGAACCTCAGGACAGACTGCAAAGCCCAAGAAAGCTGCAACTTATCACATCCTGTGACGTTCATATATTCAGAGATGATTTGTCTTCCTGAAACACAGGGATCTAAAGCCAATATAGGAATACTCCTGTCATTGCCAAGAGGTGACATTTTTATATGCCTGTGCCTTGCTGCTGAGAAAGGAAAAGGCAGGTGGCAGGTCTTGATCTCACTTGCAACAGTGCTAGCTGAAAAAAAGTAAAATGATCTGGTATGTGTAATGCCACAGTGAGATGGAAAGGACCGCAATAACAGCGGGGTAGCAAAGTCTTTGGCTACAGCAAATGAGCCCAAATGCAGCAGTTGCAGAGGAAGAAACGAAGGAGAAGAGCTGCTCACCTTGGGAAGGCCTCAGGCAGGAAGGGATCTCCAACCCTTCAGTGAGGTCTGGGAAGGGGGGGATCCCCTGAGTTGGCCCTGCTTTCCCACCAGGTGCTCAATGGTTCAGGCTGTGACTTAGCATTTCCACTACAGCACGCAAACCAAAAGATGCCTGAACTAAACCCACTCTGCCCGCAGTCTGCCCTGAATAACTAGCTAGCAGGATTAATGATCCATCATGTCTGATGCTCCTTTGCTACAGAATGATCCCGAGGGACCCTGATTTAAACAAGACACTTCCATTCAACAATCGTTCCTGGTGTAAAAGAAAACAGCAACAGAAATGAAATGAACCTGGGACCCAAAGATAATGCTGGTAACCTTCCAACAGCACTTTAAGATAACTTTGTATCTGTTATTTGAGAAAAAAAAATAATTGGTAATGGTACTTACACACTAAAAAACCTGCAAACCCAACTACGTGAAACCAGAATGCAAGCTCTGCAGTGTGCTGATTCTGAAGGCAATAGGAGTTCTTCCAGAGATGATCCACGATCATCATTTCTTTTTAAAGAAATTATGAACTGCTGGTGGTCCATCGCTATGATGCAAATACTGAATATCTGCATTTAAGCTAGACTGCTTGAATAACATTTGAGCAGCATTAATAGGACCACAATAGAGCACAGTAACACTAAATAATAGAATCAAGAATTAAAAAAAATATATATCCTTGCATTGAAATTACATAACTACAGTAACACAAGATAGAGACAACAGGAGAAATGTACTGACAGGGAAGAGCGCACTCTCTGTTGAGCTCATGTCTCAAGTTCAGACTCCTCTCTTCCAGCAGTGAAACTGGCACCCAGCCTTTCTGACTACTTCCACCAACTGCCCTCCAGTTCTTCATGCAGCACCACCAGGTCTATGAAAGGTTTAACAGAATGCAAGAGAAGGACAGCAAAAATCCCCCCAAAAGAGCCAGAAGGAACATGAAGTTCTCACTGCCTCGAGGCTTCAAAAGGTTTAGAAGATTTGGGAGGCAACTCTTAATTTTTAAGGCTATTTGTCTCTGTAATATCAGGTTTTAAGCTTTATGAACGAAGTGCTTAATTTCTGTCCAGAGCTTTGTCAGTTATTTCCTTTGTTTTGGGTTTGATTTTAGTATTTTCAGTATTTGTAAGTGAGGGGAGCCAGAATGCATTTCCTCCTCTGAGGAAAAGTATCCAACTCTCCCTTGCCTCCTGGATCATAAGAAAGCAATACAAATTGAAAATATTCAAATTAGCAGACCATACTTAAATGATAGAAGAGGGAACCAAAACATAATAATAGTTTATTCCAGTTAGAACAGTTAACAATCTTGGACCGCTGAATGAAGCCCTTAAGCACACAGTGACTCTTAAATGAGCGCCGAGGGCAGTAACAGGTATTAGGGCAGAAGTAGTAATTAGTCTAGATTAAATCACTGTGCAATTTGTCCACCTCAGTCCTATACTCACAAAGAAGCAAGCCACAGGTCTGACCTCCTGTAAGAATAAAGGCGTGTGCCAGGGAGAAGAAAAGGGGAAAAGACAGACATGAGTCCTGTGTTTAGTCCTGCTGCATCTCCTGGAACCTGCTAGAACCCAATACTGTTAACAACCACAGTGCACAAACAACACATAGGATTGTGGATCACCAACTACAAAATGGAAAAAGAAAGAACTGAAAACAAATACTCCTGGGTCACCAGAGAAAATCATCTTCTAGATATGTACTGAAGACAGCTCTGTTTGCTAAGTCATGGCAGGCAGCAAACTTTGACAACTGGAGAAGGCTCCAGAAGGGAGCAGAGAGATGCACAGAAAGCAAAGCTCACTCCACCAAGAACATCCACCCAATTAAAATACTTTCTTCAGTAAAATACAGGCTGTAAATGCTCCTTGGGAAATAGGCATTTGCCAGCTACCAGTTCCTTTGGGAGCTGCTGTCGAGCATTTATTGTTCTGGGATGTGCACAGGGCTCAAGTAACTTTCCAGGTAGAACCACTGTGCAGAATCCCAGTAACACTATCCTTTGGATTGCATTTCCAAGGTACGGTTACCAAAGTTCTCTACTCTCCAAACACTTAGATTATTTCCACAAAAACCTAGAATTTTCTAAGTGCCAAACTTAAAGAATGCTTAAAAAAAGAAAAAAAAAAAAATTGGTGCATAAATATAATTTGAAAGTGTAATGGTTTAAAATGTACCATTTCTTGGAAATGATTTAATTCAAAGGAAGTCTGAAGGAAGTGACAGGGCAGAAAGCACCCTCAGTTCAGGCCTTTTTTCCACTCAGAAGTGACAACAGGAGTGGGACGCTGCTGAGCGAGCACAGAGCTGACCCCTTTCCAGCACTTATTCCTCACTGCTGGCTGTGAGCAAGCAGCTCCGCGCTGGGCTTTCGGTGCTGCGAACCAGGACTACCTCCTTTCCCACTATGAGTAATGAAAGTCAACAAATAGCTGTGGTCTGGAAAAAAACAGAGCTAGTGGCTGATTTTCTAGGAAACGGGTCCTAGTTTCATGCTGCTTCCCCCCTGGCACATCCCTGCAGTCAGGCTGCTGATGTAACAAGAGACGATAGGAACTTCTGTTTTGCACAGCACAGCACAGGGAGGATTCTGAAGTTACACAGTATCTCAGTCTGCTGGTATTATTGCTGGAAGCGTCTGACAAGAACAGCATTTTCTTGATCTATAAAAACAAGAAACCATCAATTTATTTTCTACAAGGCTTCAGCTATCTTTCAACTATCCTACAACGCAGCACAGAAACATCCTTCACTGAGATCAATTTGGGATGTGTTTCTTACACGACCCACACCTGAGGAGTCAAAAGATGGCCTTTGCTTTGAAGGAACAAACACTGGCCAACTGCTCTTACCTTCTGCCACGTGTTACTTCCCTGAATTCTACACTTGCATTTGTGAAGGCTGAACTAAACCTGATGCATCTGCTGTCTCTGTATTTGATACATGTTCTTCTGCGTTTCCAAAGAGAAAAAAGAATCAGAGCAAAGAAATCATAGGGAAAGGGCAACAGCCACCGCTAGAAGAAAGGCACACTTCAGTGGATTCCACACATGCTGCACTCAAGTGAATGGGCAATGTCACATGCATTTGTGAGAGCACAGACTGCCATTACAAGCAGCGAGCTCCTCACGCTGGCAGAGACGGCCCGAACCACGATCAGAAGCCGAAAAGACAAGCTTTGAGACTGCTCTTCCTCCTCATCCATTTCCACAGAGTGACAGCTGGAAGACAATACTCAAGCTGTAAGGGCATACCAACCCTCTTTTCATTCCTTACACTGTCAACCATCCTGAGCAGCAGCCTCTTAGGAAAAAGCACATCCCTCTCTGCAGCACCCAGCCCACCCATGGGTGACCTATCCAAAGATCAGGCAGCAACTCCACAGGCCATGCACTGGCTTCACACGGGCAGCCCTGCTGCACACACCAGACATCTCCTACTGCATTTTAAGCCCTTTTGGAAGAGAAACCACAGCATCTTCATTAAATAACCAGTTTAAGTCGGTTGTTTGGCTACCACTGCCTGACCTGTTGGAACCTCTTCATGAGAAGTTCTGGAGAAGCTTAATAATTAAAACGAGTTGGCAATCGATACTACTGTTTCCTTATAACCCATGAGAGAGCAAAGGCAATCCTGATATCCAAAACGCAGGCAATGCAAAACTAAACAACATCACCCAAACACCACGAGGTAAAGCCTAAGCCAAGGCAGCACACTGGCACTGATCCTTTCCTATGATCCCTGTACAAGGACAACGTACCAAAGAATGAAAAAAACCTTTGGTCCCTCTCCAGGAAGAGGTTCCTCCAGGAACCAGGCAGGAGAAAGAACCAACACTGCTGATGGATCGCTCCCTAATCCACAATTGCCAGATACTTGGAACTCGACGGATACGTGGAATAAAACCGTAAAGCGTTTCCACTGCCCCAAATCCATTTTAGTGCATCTCCAAAATGGATTAGAAAGGCACAAAAGCCAAATTATTTGGACACTAGAGTCAGTCTGGTAAAATCATTGCAAAATCAATTATACAACATGAGAAGTAACCCACCATTACTATAACATTTCCAGCTTAATTTCTACCATTCAGACTCAGCTTTCTATCACCTTTCTTGCCCTCAGCCCGAGTCATTTTTAAAAATCACATCCCTTATGTTCAAAGATGTACAACTCAAGCTCCCAAAGCCCAAGACACAAGAAGTAAATGCAGCTACTCAGCACACCACGGACTGAGGAAAACAGAAGGGTTTCCCTTTAGGACTCCTTTTTAATCCCCCTCACAGTTACTCAGTACACGTGCAAACACAGCAGGTGCTACACAAGACTCATACTGCTGCATACACTAAGAACTTACATGAATGAAATCACACGACCAAGATGTAAATCTCTATCAAATACTATTTTAAGTTCATCTTTGGTAGGTTTCATTGACAGCTGAGGAAAGGTCTCATTTGGGCCTTCTAATACTTGAAGGGAGCGTGTAAACAGGAGGGGGAACGGCTGTTTACAGGGGTGGACAGTGATAGGACAAGGGGGAATGGTTTTAAGCTAAGACAGGGGAGGTTTAGGTTGATATTAGGAGGAAGTTTTTCACACAGAGGGTGGTGAGGCACTGGAACAGGCTGCCCAAGGAGGCTGAGGATGCCCCATCCCTGCAGGCATTCAAGGCCAGGCTGGATGTGGCTCTGGGCAGCCTGGGCTGCTGGTTGGTGACCTGCACACAGCAGGGGTTGGAACTGGATGAGCACTGTGCTCCTTTGCAACCCAGGCCGTTCTGTGATTCTATTACTTAAAAATAATTACACTGTTTTACAGTGTGATGCATTTGACTGTATCTATTAGATAAGCCCTAAGGAGAATACTAACAACTAACAGGTTCCAAAAGAATTACCCCAACTAGACAAACTCAATTACGGGATGTAAACCTCTCTCTTTTCCTTCTGGTGCACAGAAGGGACGCAGGAACAAGAGTGCAAACATTATGGATGAGCAGAACCCTAATGCATCAAGTAATTAATTTTAAGCAACTATTAATTTCTGGTGATAACCAAATTTTATAGTCCAAAAATAAAATACTGTAACATTTATCTCCTCCTAAAATGAGCACACTGTTCAACCTCCACCTCTTTTTCCTGCAATTAGTTCTAAAGACGTGTTATCATAAAACAGGCAGGATGTCCAAAAACTCATTCACATATAGAAGCATGAAACTAAGAGCCCACAACTTACACATGCTGATGACAGCCCCACACACCTATCCTGATACCATCTGTAATAATGCCATATAATGCAGGAAAGAGAAAAATTCAAGTGTTTCTGGCAGCAGCCAGAAGGAAAAAGGCCACCCTGGGTATTTCTTCTCCTTAACTCCTTTATGGGGACATTTTGTTTAGTACCCCAAACCAGGTTTCTCCTTCAGCCCCTCTATTCCAGCTCTCCGTGCACTCCTGCTGCTCCACACCACCCCATGCAGCACTAGTGACTGTGCAGCCCTTTACTTCATCACTCCTCACAACTACATCACGAAAGTCACATGCCTAAAATAGGATGGTAGAGGGCTAAAATTGACCAAATCTTTGCAATTCACTACACTACAGCTCTTGTGAATGAAAAAGAACTACAAAAACTAGATGTGCTTGCAGTTAGCAACAAACCAGTGTTTAATGAGCACCAGCCTTTCCCAGCATTTCACAGGTTACTTAGGGCACAGCTTTCAGCTGTCCTTTAGCTTTGACCACTCTGCAAACGCACAGCAATATTAACCTACAGCCTGGCAGTGAGAAGTTACAGGGCAGACTGCTTGGCTTTTGAACCCACCTTCTGCTTTTGTACCCAGGCTTGCTCTAGCAGATACTGTGCTCCCATATAAAGGAAAGGAAGCCAGAAAGGCAAGGATAAGACGTGCCAAAACCCAGTTTCCTGCAGCAGAGGCCAACAAGCAGGCTACAAGGCCTGCTTTCTCACCCTGCCACCTACCCGCCTCTGCTAACAGGGGCTGGGCTCTGCACTAAGTTACAGACATACACACAGACCACCTCCTCTGCCCCAGCAGGATGAGAAGTAACAGCCACACAAGTCAGATGCACTTCTGCCACTCCTGCAGGGTTTGCTGGATGGGAACTAAGCCTCTTATACCCCCAGGGCACATCAGGGAGCGATTCTCTCTTCATTTCCTATTTTCCTAATGTCCAAACGAGTTTTGAAATCATGCTCATGGACAATAAATCACGACAAGGCTGCCTGCTGGGATCACAAAACTTATGAATGCATTCTTTGGTGATTAACTATTGCAACAACAACAACAAAAAATCTCCCTAAATACAGCTGTAAGTAAATATTTTCAAGTCAAACAATGCACATACAGACAGAGGGCATCAAAGCACGGGCAGAATAAAATACACATTTCAATCACCTATTTTAACACTAAAGATGGTTATGGCAAGGGGGCCTGGGAGAGTGGCAGGGCTGGGCAGCACGAGCATTGATTATAGCAGATCTTGAGACCTTCAGCTCAACAAAAGCTTCCTTGATCAGTGCTGCTACAGTGCAACACAGAGCTGGTGAGCCACAGGGATCAAGGCAAGATGCAGGCAGAGCAGCATGCAAAATACTGCTGGCTAAGCAGTAACTGAGAAAATGCCTAACTGAGGTGTATAATACGGATTTCAATTTACTGTTACCTATACTGTTTACAACCAGCCACTTGTGCTTTTCCTTTTGTTTCCCACTGACTGTAATTTCCCAGAGCAGCTCTCCATTACAGGGAACCAGACAAACCTGCTCTATCAGCAGTTTAAGATGGTGTCTGCCAAGAACAAGAGTGGAAAACTGGTGCATTCTCCTCCTGTGAGAGAGTTGGAAGAAGGAACTGGGAAAAGAAAAATATAAATAGGGTGGCAGAGCAACAATTTGCCTGGTTTATCTGGGCACAGGCAGGGAACACTGAGCTGGCAGAGCAGGCTTTGGAAGCTGGCAAACTTGAGGAACCAAACCCTTCAGCCACACCATAAAATTCAGATTGGTTTATCATGGACAAGAGAGCAGCTATCCATTTAATTTCAAAACGTAAGAGCTGTCTCCAGCATGATGAAGAAGATTACAAGGATGATTTTCATGGCTCTTGGAGGAGGAAGCTGAAATACAACAGAAAAGCCTGACTGGCAAACAAACAAACAAACAAAAGGCAAAATAAAATCAGGACAATTTTCTCCAGAAAGTTTACACAGGACATTTGGGTGTGCATCAGAGAGCTGGCTTTAACGCAGAATTGCTTTGTTGCACTGTGGGCTGTCAGAAGGAGCCTGAGACTTACACTGGCAAGGCAATTCCCAAGACCACACTACGCACAAAAGCATCACCCGCACTGCTGTGAGCTAGTATCTCAATGCTCAGACCCATCATCAGGGTCGCTGCTAAATTTACTGCAGTTAATGGAGATTAAATGACAGTAAAGCAGAGATGGCCAACAGAAGGAACCAGGTACCAACTTAATGTTTTAGGTACTGAAAAAAAAACAACCACTCAAATTCACGGAGGAGTTATTTGCTAATGTTTCTCACACCAAATCTGGCACTGCTCTCTAATGCAGGACTAGTTGAAAGAAAGAAGTCCTTCTCATGCCTGTCACAGCTCAGCATTAGTCAGAAAATCAAAGTCCACCGAAGTCTGCACGAGGACTGAATCCCTGTATACCTGTGGAAAGCATTTAGTCCCATTTTGGATACAAAGGGAAACCAGCCAGTAAATTCACCCACAGCATTATGCACAGGACGTGTCCATAAAACAAGAAGATTCTCTTGTGTTGATATCTGCCCGCACCCTTCCTCTGACTTCCTTCTTATCCTCTAAGCATGACCTACAGAAGAAGTGACCCTTCATGAAACAAAACCATACAAACTTAAGAAGAGACACTTGTTTTCTGGGTGTATGGAACAAACACATCAGAGAGCACATGAGTTAACTAAAAACACATAAAGAATGAAAAGCTTTCCTTATGTAATTAGCTGCCCCGTCCATAAGCAAGGAAACGAAGCCTTTGGATTAGAACAACACTTCCATCTCAGAACAGACAAAGGCTTTTAGTACTTCCTGCTGCTCTAAACACCAACTTTCTCCTAACTCCACAGATCAGTTCAATACCAAACTCATAAATGTTTACAGAAACGCCATTAACTTAACGCTGTCCAAAACTGATCAGTTAATGACCTCACCAGCTTCCTATTATGGGCTTTATCTATAGCAAGCTGCTCAGTCTGAGCTACAAACGCAGCAAAACACTGAACGCAAGGCAGAACACACTGAAACCACACACATTAGCTTTAAAACACCAAATTAATTATAGAGCAAAAGTCCACATAAGCTTACAATACGAGCATACTCACAGCATTTCTACAGAACGGACCTAAAATACTACACCTTGCTTTTCAACTCCCAGCCCAGGAGACTGGACAAAATCAACTCAGCACTTCAAAAGCATTCCTCTGCAAGCTTCCTGCCCCCCTCCAGACAGCCAGTTTCTGCAGCAGGGAAAGACTTGGCTTTTGTTTGGGCCTTGCAAGTTTACCAGCTGGTGAGGAAACTCTGCATTTCAGCTAGGCAAGGTATTATGCTTTCACAGGATTACATTTACGTATCTACTACAACACCAAGACTTCTTTTTGGGGTGTTTTATAACACGCTAGGTGTATGAAGAATCCACTTGATTACAAATAGGTCAGAGGGAAGCAGAAGTTTTACAAAAGCATTATTGAGAAGGTATATTTTATCATTAGTCTTCTGCTCTCCTGAAACGAAAGCGTTATAGAGCAATGTTTATAAATGATCATGTCCTGGAAGCACATCAGGCTGTTAAGGAGTACTTATTTATCCTATTTCACAATCTCCCAGCCTAACAACAAGCTCACTGGTGAGAACAGCTGCTAAGAGGAACTCTGCTTATCACATCACATGAGGAACTAGTAACTAGAAAAACAATGCTTACAGCAAAACAGTGGATAACGTTTTTTGGGGCTCTCAATGAGAACTTCAACACAGCATGCCTGAAAAAGTATCCACAGTAAAAGTCAGAGCCTCATGAATGCATGAACTTTCAACAAAACACTTCTGCTGCAAAGACCTAACAAGTATGTGCTGCATCTTCAGCAAGTGTGCTGCTATTTTGCTTTTTACGTACCACTCTTTTAGGAACACAGTGAGGCACAACGCACACTATTTCAAAACTAAATGTACGAAGGGGAAAACGGGAATGAGAATCTCTGGGGTCTGCGCCGAACCCCTCGCTATGTCACAGGGTGATTTAGGGACAAGTTAGTCAGCTCGCATGGCCCTCTGTTTCCCAATTTGTAACAGTGAGCTTATGACTCTTCCTCCAGTGAGGGAACGTTACATTCACTCCCGAGCTTTTAGGTGTTGTTCAGCCCTTTGAAACAAGGACCGAGCACGGTTGTGGAGCTGTGTGGGGCAGACAGAACCAACAGGCAGCTGTCGCAGAACAGCATGTTATCTCCTGCCCTTGTGTTAGCAGATGAACGCCGAAGGACTGGTAGCTGTCGCCCTGCAATGGTATTTTTGGAACTAGTTTCGAAGGCCAGAGCTGCCCGGAGAAAGGGTTTGAATTTCCAGCAGCTGCAGGAGAGAAAGGGAGGGAGGAACAGAGGTCCTTTCACCAGGAACAGGACTCTGGTGTTCTGCGCATGGGGATTGAGAGGTGGCAAAGATAACGTCAGTCAGACCATAATCTGCATAAAAAAAGATCCAGTTAAACGTGGAAGGTGTAATCTGGCAAGAAAATGACGTTAAATATGGATCTGGTGAGAATTTTGCACAAACAAAAGCAATGAACGAAAACAACTCAAACACCCTTTCCTACCTGACTAGCAGCACCAGAGCGAGGGAGAAAAAGAACAATGGTGACATTCAACAGACACCCGCTGGAAAGTGCAATTTATGGAAAGAAATGGAAAACAGCCCCCCCTCTTCCCAGCCAGAACAAATAAATGAAGATGTAAAACGCATGCATTCCAAAAAACAAAACCCTACCGCCAATGCATCAAAGGCACCTCGGATGCAGTGAGCCCCCCCCGGAACCCCCCACCCCAAGGTGACCGCTCCCGCCAGCGTTAACCCCCTCGGCACATCAACACAGCATCATCATCATCATCATCATCATCACCATCATCATCATCACCACCATCACCCCACTCGTATCACCACCACATGAGAAGCGGAGAGAGAGAAGAATGTTACTCGACCTTTCGTCCCCTGCATGTTGCCTGTCAGAGTCGGGCATGTTTGGGTCAAGAACTGGGTTTGGGGGTTTGGAGAACAGGCTTTCAAAGGCCATGCTGCTGGCCGTGGTGTGGTGAGGAGGAGGGAGGTGGAGGAAGGCAGGACACCGCCGCTGCGGGAGGAGGAGGCGGCGGCGCGCACGGCCGCTCCGGGGGCGGCTCGGTGAGGAGGAGGAGGAGGGCCGGTCCCTCCGTGCGGAGCGATGATGAAGGTTGCACTCACGGTTACTTAGTGGGACACTAACGGGCACTCAGTGCAGGAAGGGCTGCACAGCTGCGCCCGGCCGCCCCGCGCGGGCGGGAGGAGAGGAGGCGGCGGCGGCGGCGGCTCGAGGAGCAGGCCCGGGGCACAGGAGAACGAGAGGACACACACACGGGGGAAGGGAAGTGCTGGTGGCCGGAGATGGCTGCCCTATTTCTTCCTTACAAACATGGCGCCCGCTCGAGGCACTCTCACAAAATGGCGGCGGCGGCGGCGGCGGCGATAGCGGCGAGGGCGGCGGCGGCGGCAGCGGCGGCAGCGAGCCCGGTGCCGCCCCTAGCTCGCTCAGCGGCCTCGGCCCGCGGGCGCCGCCGCCACCACTGCGTCTTCCGCGCCCGTCGGGGCCGCGATGGCGTCGCCTGGCGCTGGCCGCCGCCACCGCCCGCAACGCGCTCCTCCTCCGCCGCCGCCGTCGGCCCGCCCCCCGCGCCGAGCCATTGGCTGCCGGGGTGGCGCGTCACCGCGCCGTGCGCAAAGACCATTGGCGGGGCCGCGCCGCTCGTCACGCGGCCATGACGTGGCGGCGAGCGGGCGGGCTCCTTCCCCCCAGCCCCCTCCCCCTCCCGCCTCCGGCCGCCGCCGCCCGCCCTGCGCGCGCGCCAGCCAGGGGGAGGGCGGAGACCCGCCGTGCCGCGTGCGGGCTGGCGTCACGTGCGCGCCCCGCCGCCCGTCATGGCGGCCGCCGCCCGTCACGGCGCTTCCGGGCCGCGCGTCTCGCGGCAGACTTCCGCTCCTCCTCCTCTCGCGAGAACTGAGCTGCGCTTCTCCCCTCTCAAGGCGCTCCCGCCCCCCGGGCCGGGCTTAGCGCTGCTGTGGTGCGGCCCTGAAGGGGGGTAGTTCTTGGTTTGTTTTTAAAGAGCTGGAACGGGCTGCGGGTCGTTCTGCTGCGTCTCGTCTCGCAGGGATCCCGTGCTTTTGCTGTCCCAGATTTCTGAGGCATTTTTTTTGCTCATTTATTAAAAAAAAAAGAGTTAAAAAAATCCCACGTTTGAAATAAAAGCTCTGTGTGCTCATCCCAACAGAAACACCCACTTCACTTGCAGCCATCTTTGTTACCATTAAAAACAGCGCTATTGCCATTAAAAAGAAAAAAAAGACAAAGCTAGTAAGCAGTTAGGTCAGCCATGGGTAATTCATGAGGTAATTTACCTTGGGAAGCTTATGTAATACTAAGTTTTCCATAAAGAAATCCTCCCTAAGGCACAGGCATGCGAGGGTGAGATTTCTCACAGCACCGAGGCTGCTCAGATTACTATAAAACAATGTTGACAAAAAGTACCTGGTTGAGCCTTCCTTTCCACCCTGACGGCATAGTTTACATGGCTGTATGAACTGTGTTACACAGCCTGTGTGTGGAGGTTGTGGCCAGTTCCCACGCCAGAGCTGAAGGATCATTAATCTGACTGGTTTGAGTAGCAAGCTGAGCCTCCAGGCAATCAGCTTTACTGGGTCTAGTAGTTCTGTTTTCTGCTACAAAATAGAACAAGTGTCTCTTAGTACAGTTCAAATTTGGCTTGTCCAGGAGTTCCAATCACCGTGATTAACAGTATCAAAATAGCTCCTTCCCTTCCCTTCCCTTCCCTTCCCTTCCCTTCCCTTCCCTTCCCTTCCATCTTCCTCTACTCTCCTCTCCTTCTTTGAAAAAAGAAAACCCCATGTTGTCCTCCCAAGCTCCCCAGGTAAAGGCTGTCACTGTGGTCCTCCTCAAAGCAGGAGCACTTAAAGCAAGCAGGACTGGGGCCTAGAGAAATTTCCATCTTAACCAAAACTGTTAATGAAATTGTTACTGGCACAAGTGACTATTGGAGGTGGAGGATTAAAACCTGTATCAGAAAGATAATAGAGGTACTTTCATTATCATCACATCAGTGACTATTCAATTAATAAAACAGAGGATATTCAACACTTGTGAAGAAATCCTTAATAAAGCCTTGGAGAAAATGCTGAAGAGCACTACCAAACTCAACAGTGTAGCAAAAGCACACCAAACCCTTAACTGCAGCAAGGGACATCTCATTTTGTACTGTATCTCAGGCGTTGTTTGGGGCAGGTTCCACTTTCTCCTTTCTACCTTGCTGGTAGAGGTGACTCAGCTGGTTGCATCCTGATGCTGCTCTTGTTACTATTAACATCTCTTTCTGTGTGTATCATTTGGCATTTTCAGTGAATTTCATCCTCTTCTGCAGTACTGCAACTGTAAGTCGTGTACCTTAACCTTAGGGTAGTCTTGTCCAACTCAAATAAATAGCATCAGCTGCAAGTGTTGTCATTCCATTGCTCATTGCTTCTTCCATTAACTTTATGTATCTATTTACAACAACACTGGCACCAAGACAGAGACGATCCCACCTGCCAGGCTGCTGCACACCGAGAGCCGGCCATTCGTTGCTGCCCTGGCTCTGCTGACTCTCAGCAGTTCACAGCCCCCGAGAGAGCAGTGTTTGTTGTTCTCTAATGATTTTAATGTTATTTCGTTTAACACTGTCTTTTGAGGGACTTTGTCATAATTTTTTGGAAAAGCCTCAAGTAAGTTACATCAACTTATTTTCCTTTACAGGCTAGTCTCCCTGGCTTACAGGGCTTTTCAGGACGTATGACTCTCTTTTTCCAGTGCCAACAATACTAACACAAAAATAAAAAATGAGAACACCCACATCGGCCCCCATTTGGGAGGGGTGCTCCTGCATTTGCTCTGCTCCAACATAGGACATTTTTCCCCTCACACACACACACAAAAAGTGTCTTTGAGCATTGCCTATGCCCAACTGCCTAAAATGCTGTACAACTGGGGCTCGTTATAAGTCAGACGAGAAACAGTTGAGTGCAGAGTGAAGCTAACAAAGCCTGCCTGCTTTGCTCTGCACTGCTGGCTGGGCTTGCTGAAGTGTGGTCTGTGGAACAAAGCATTTCCCATGGAAGAAGCATTCCCATTATCCCACTAGAGCTCCACTTGTGCAACAGTCTGACTCATGCTGCAGCTTTTTGCTCCTTGGCGCTGCACAGAGAATCTCTCTCTCCTACCTATTTGGCATCTAGAAGGTGGCTTCTTACTTCTGGGTCATTCTCTCTCTCCTGCCTGCCAGGCAGAGAAGAACGGTGCTACTGCATGGGGCTACAGTCAGCTCTGAGGAGCACAGGGAAAGTAGCTCTTCTTAATCCCTTGGACAGCATGGGTGGGAGAACTTCTGTCCCTGCAGTTCCCCATATCCAGCCTCTGGCTTTCACACAGTCTAGGAGCCTGGCTGTGCACCAGGCTACTGAGGAACCATCTCCCTGGGGTTGCACATCCGTGCCCCCAGACACGAGGAGCTGAGGATCCCTGCTGATCTGATGCCATGTGCCAGGCTAGACTCTTAACTGAGCAAGCAGGGTGGAGAGAGTGTGGACTGGTTCAACCAAACATCCAGATCAACACACACGCTCATGGAAATGAAGCAGCTCTAAGGTGAAGCTAGCACTGCCTCAGCACATCTCCAGCAGGGACTGAAATGGAGCTCCAGAGAGCATGGGCAGGGGTAGGGCTGCTGGTCGGGGCTATTATGGCTAATTAGTGTCTTCAGTATGCGAGTGTCTCCGTGTGCTGGATGCCAGCACCATCTCCCTAGGCAATAGGAAAAAAAAACACCACCACCATTTCAAATTCAGAATAAAAGCCCTGCTTTTCATATAGTATGTGTGGGAGTGCATGGAGTTTCTGGGGTTTGTGCAGTGAGAGAGATCTCTGGCATATGGTGGTTTCTGGGCCCCTTCTGGAGTGTTTCTCTATGGAGATACAGCACTGGGTCTGCTCCCTGCTTTTGGGGCCAACCCTTTCACTGTTGGGGGTTTGCATGAGAGCTGTGTGCGCTCCTTGGGCACAGTTATACCCACAACATTAATTTTAAGCAGACAGAAAAATGTTTCAGTACCAACAGGGTAAAGCTGTTTATTTAAATATCTTTACGCGTGTTTGCGTTGTCAAGGAAAAAGGTATGTCTGTGAGAAGCTTGTGAATGGCTCTTTTTTTTTTTCTCCTTCAGCATTTTCAAAGTATAACTAAATTTGGCAATATCAGATAAACAAATTCCCCAGTCCGGTCTCTCAGATATCACAGATATACTGGGATCTGGGGTATGGTGTGTATGGCTTAGCAACATACCTAGCAACCATAACAAATAAAAATGTCACGGTTCAGCTCTTCATTAAGGCCTGTAACAGGATTAATAAGTGTTGTGGAATGTGTGCTTGTGCTTTTGCTTTAGCGAGGACTCAAACCGTGATATAAATCTGTGGGAGGGGACAGGGCAGCATTAATGTATGCGCTGAGCACCAGGCTGTCCTTGAAGGTGCTGGTTTGGCACAGCTGTAATACAATCCAGATCTTAGCCAGCCATTTAAAATAACTGTGTTCATACTCTTTTCTGTTTTTAGCAAGAGAATTGTCACCTCTGGCTTGTGGGGATTCTCTCTTGTTAGGCTGAGGGTCTGTTTGGTCCAATGGCACCTACAAGGTTAGGCCATTCCTTGGGTTGCCAGGGTTTGTCTTAAGACCCCTTTCCTGGGCAGCCTTACATTGAGATGTCCTGTGTGGACACAGACACTTGAGAGAGCAGGAGGGATGCCCACAGTGGCATTCCAGCACCCTATTCCCACGTGCCCTGGGATGAAATTACTCGATCCCTCCTTGCTGGGATACACCTACCATGCCTGCTGCAGCTGATGGATTGTCAGCACGGTCTGCAGCTGTGCACATGCCCCACGCGCTGTGGATTTCCACAGGCTGCCAAGTGGGAAGCAGTTGGAACAAGATGCTATTTCCTTCTCCATCCAGCAGCTTTTGGGATGGACTTGGATGTGCACGGGCAGACAATGTTGGCCTTCAGGTTGTTCTTCTGGCTCCGCTACAAGCCAGATGGGAGGGTCACTCGGGAAGGCCAGTGCTACAAGCATCAGGTCATCTCTTTAGGCCTCAGTGCAGTGCAGACCATGGCAAGGTGACTCCAGAGAGAGCCTTAGAGGTGAAATCCCAGCTCTGAAATCCCAGCATGCCTCTCAGCATTTGAAGCAGCGAGGCATGCGAAGTCATTCTGGGCTTTTTGAGAGATACAGAATTCTTCTCTTCTGAACTGGGAGGCCAAGAGCAGACAGAGCAACTCCAGGAAGCTTTGTAAGGAAACCTGGAGAGAATCCTCTCTGAGACAGCGCTGTGAAAAGGATCCTCCTCCATTTAATGCTGCTATCATTCCCTCCCTAAAAGGGGAAAGAGAATGGTACAGGTCACTGGGTAAAACGTTCAAGAGGTCCAGGGCCATAGCCAAGGTTAAATCTTGATGTTTTGTTTCTGAGGGGGAAAAAAAATCATTTGGGTGCCTCTTTCCTTCTATAAACATATTTGGTCTGGTAGATATTCCAGGAATCTCTCTATACATTTAGATTTGGGGATTACTGTCCTTCCTGAGCAGGGGAGGGCTCTCACCAGCCCTTCGAGGGATGGAACGGTGGCTTTGGGGCTCTCCCAGGGCATGCAGAGCAAATCTGGAGCCAGCTGCACATGGACTGCTTGCCTTTAGTGCCAGCAGGGGAGCAGAGGCAAACCTAGCTATTTCTTGGGCTCTAAAATGTTATTATCCCAAGGAGAAGTTGTATTTACCAGGGCCAGAAGAGCTTCACACTGCACATTCCAGGCTGCAAGATGTTGCAGTTGCTGCTCTGGGAGAGGGAAAAATCTCCTTTAGTCAGCTCAAATGCTGGCCAGAGGTTTCCAGCCCAGTCCAGGCACAGCAGAGCCAACCTGAAACTTTTCTGGGGCTGAAAGAGAGATCTGTATCCAGCTAAGGCTGTGAGACATATAAGCTTCCCAGCTCCGATCCTCGGGCCCAGAAACACTTGGGAAGATGGGCACCACTTTGCAAGCAGATCAGAGATGCTCCTCCACGTCCCTGTGCCAGTCCCCTGTGTCTCAGTGCATCTTGAAGAGAGGAAACCCGTTCACCCTGGCCTTGGGAACTGGGAAAATGCTGTCAGTGAAGGATTACACTGCAGTGAAAGCCTCCAACGCAAAGGTCCAAACAGCCATCTCCAGCCTCATCAGCCAGCTAAAGCATCAGATGGAAACTATTCACAAAGTCATCCTCTCCTGCTTCCCAGCCGAGGTGCATTTCATCCATCCCGCCTGGCTGTGGGCAGGATTCAGGCTCTGCCATTGAAATCCAGCAGGTGGTTGGTGTTCCCTTCAGCCCCCAGACTGTGCTAGTCTGAATCTGCCAGTCCCTTTTCAAGGCATAGTTCAGTTCCCCCTGGTTCACATGGCACATGAGGCAGTGCAGGTGCCTTGTGTTGGAACACCAAGGAGAGGGGAAGGAGGAGACCAGCTCTCCATGCAGAATGCTCCTTGCAGAACCCAAGGAGGACAGTTTGCTTCAAACCAGGTTCGTCACTTGTACTTTTCAACCCCTTTCCCCTTAGCGTATGGACTTCTTTATCCTAGGAGCAAGATTTCTTTAAATCTGGGCTAAGTTCCCAAGAAAAGAAAGCTGCTTTTTGAAGGGCTACCAGGTGTCATTGCAAAGCCCTGCTCTGCTGTGTTTTCTTTCCTCCTGCATGGCCCTGAAGCTTTTCCACCCAAACCTTGAGGTACTTTGATCACGCAGCTCGCCAGCCTCCCAGCAGCTCCCTGTGCCTGTCTTCATTGGCACATCCCCACACTTCTATCCCTCCCTCCCCAGCAGCGTAAAGCAGGAGAACAGAAACAACAAGGACAAGTTGCAGCCCTATAACCCCAGAACCCAGCCCCAGTTGGCTGTGGGTGAGCACACCCTACACGCGCTGCGGATACTTTATTCTGCTCTGCGCCTACTCAGAGGCTATATCATCCTTTAATTGTACTAAATGAGACAGACACATGCATAATGTTTTTGTGGTTTACATGCACAAGCGCTGCACTGGGGAGCAGAGGTGAGCACCACAGTAGTGCCAGCCCTGGGCACGTGTTGCAGTACCATGGCGGGAGCTGACCCCACAACTATTCGTGCAAGAGGACAAGGGGTGTTAAAAAATGAGATATTCACACCCTGAGCTCTTGCAAGACAGGCACCGTGCTCAGCTGAAGCGATCCCCATGGCACATCCATGCCAGGTCATGGGTGGATGCAGGTGCATGACCCCATCCAAGAGGATTAAGGCATGGGACAGCCTTCCAACCATCCCTCATCTCCAGCTTGTCATGTAGGACGGCACCGAGTCCTTCCTGCATCTCTGGGGACATCGGGATGGCTGACCCCAAACCGAGCAACAACCTCACTTTTGGACAGTCCCACCCCAAACTTTGTGCTTCAGGTGTGGCCTGGGAGCTGAGGCTGGGAAGAACTTCTCCATATGCTCCGAGCGGTGCAGCGTGTTGTGCCACACAGCCTCGGGGCTTGAGGGCACAGCTGCCACCACCCCAAGCAGCACCAAGAGCTTGAGCTCCGCTCAGCAAATCCCAGCTGGGGGTCTTGGTGTTCAGAGGCAAGCAAGCCCAGCCCAGTGCAGAAGAGGGCTGACAGCACTGGCTTAGCTTCTTTCCTACAAAAAAGGAATCAAAAAGGAAGTAAGCACCTTGGTTTCTACCTGCTTGATTGCGTTACGTAGGTGCAGAAGTTATAGGATGTCCTCCTGGAGCTGTGAGCAAAAATAACGCCCTGCTCCTGCACTCAGCAAGCAGATAACCTGCATGCAGTTTGTTGCACGTCGCTTGCTGCTTTTTCCATGGAGGTGGGTGTAAAAAGCACCTGGAGACTGAGACAAAATCACCTCAGTGCAGAGGGGGGACAGCTGGCTTCAGGGCTCCAGTGCTTGTGGCACCTGTAGTGCTTTCATCTGAAAAGGGACCATAGCCGCCACTCACATGAGAGCATCCAAACCCTGCAGCCGCCCCCTGGTCTGCCCTAGAACTCATAGGCAGAGACGAAGAGCGTGATTTTGGAGAGATGCTTGGCCTGAAAGGTGCGGTCCAGGTACTCGGACATGTCCACATCCACCTGGATGGTCTGGGGGCCCTTCAGGCTCTGCACCAGGATGAGCTCCCCGGTCTGCCGGTCCGAGCGCTGCATCACAAAGTGGCCCCGGTTGTTGCCTCCCACAATGCCAAAGCGGAGACTGTCGGGTCCCGGCCGGCCGGGTGCCGCCGCCGTGGCCATGCGGAAGAGCGGGGTTGGGGTCAGCAGGTTGGAAGGCAGGGGCAGATAGTGGAAGGAGATGGTTTTGGGCGCCTGGTGGCACGATCTGCTATCCATCGGGCAGGGGTTGCGCTCGCACTGGCTGCAAAGGGAATAGAGGAAGAAGTTCAGGGGGGTCCCCCAGTGGTCCTCCTCACCACAAGGAGGGATTGAGAGGTTGGGATGCCCTGTGCACAGAGCAGGGCCGGGTCTCACGTGCCGCACTCACAAGGGTGATGTTTTCACGTAGGTGATGTTGCCGCCGGGCTGGGGACACTCGGGGCTGACGCACTGGAAGCCCCCGCCTGTGTTGATGCACGTTGTGCCCCGCGTGCAGTTGTCCCGCGACAGAGCGCACTCATCAATGTCTGCAAAACAGGCAACAGAGACCTGGAAACCCTTATTTCCAGGTGCATTTTGGCAGGAAACAGGTGAAGTGGAGCAAACCTTCGATAGGAATAAGGAAAGTGTGGAAGTTTCCCACCCTGACACTTGCATCCCGCCCTGACCGTGCACTGGCCCCTTTCAGGGTAAGGCTGCAAACCCAGATCTGATGGAAATAATCACTAAGTTCACTCCCAAATCTCAGTTTCCATCAACTCCTACTCTTCTCCTACTGTTGCTGCCCAGGGCCAGCAGGGGTTAGGGCAGCGGGATGGGTTTGTTTTCCTAACTTTCTGCTAAGCTCGCTGAGTGCGTCAGCACACCAAGTAAGGTAAGGGCGGCTTACCTAGCAGTAAGACCAAGGGCTTTTATCACGGATGTGTGTTGGGAGTGTTACCAAGATGTTATGAAAACATAGCGTAGCAGCAGAAATCACATTGAAAATGAGGAAACGTAAGATTTTTCACTATGATCTCCTTTTGGGGCAATCACGCAAGGTTGGACAAGGTGGGAAAGCTGCCCATGCTGCCTCACCTTCACAGCTCTTGCCATCGCCCAGCAGGCTGTACCCACTGGGACAGGCGCAGCGGTAGGAGCCGGGCAGGTTGACGCAGGCGTGGGCACACAGCCGTGGGGCCCCTTCTGCCTGGTACAGCTCACACTCATCCACATCTGCAGGGAAACAAGCAGAGCTGCACACCCACGGCCCCTTTACTCCTCACCCTGCAGCCCCTTAAGCCCTTACCCCGGCAGAGACTGGCGGCAGCCGTGCCGCTCATGTGAAAGCCGGGCTCGCAGCGGCACTGCTGGGCGTGCTCCACCTGGGCACAGCGGGGCTTGCGGCTGAAGGCAGGATCGGCTGTCGCACTCCATGCTGGGGGCTCTGCAGGGCACCGGGGCAAGGTGAGGCCAGGACACAGCACGCACCCAACCCGAGCACCCTGTGTCACCCACCTGTCTGCGTGCGGTGCTGGCAGGCGGCCCCGCTCCACGGCGGTGGGCAGAGGCAGCGGTGCTGGCCTGGTCCCTCCACGCAGGTGCCGCCGTTCTGGCAGGGGCTGCTGGAGCACACGCTGAGCTCTGCAAAAAGCCAGGTTTTGTCTGACGTATTTTGAAACAGCACCATAACCTGATATTTCACCAAACTTGGACCGCGAGAATCCCTCTTGTTCCAATAACCCAGGTTGCGTCTGTACTTGCAGCCAGATCTGGAGCCCAGGAAATGCTCCCACAGCTGTAGCCACATCCAGCCCAAGGAAGGGAAGTGGTACCTGTGCAGCGCGGCTCCTCTCCGCTCCAGCTGCCATCAGCCTGGCATATCCGTGTGCTGGAACCCTGCAGCTCGAAGCCAGGCTCACAGGCAAAGTGCACCTCGTGCTCCACCAGGTACTTGGTGCCGAACATTCGCCCGCCAGCAGGGGCCTGTGGGGCTGGGCAGGACACTGCAAATAGACCAAGTGGGGGAGAAGTGTTGATCTGCCTGAGAACAGAAGGCCTTACAGAGGGATCTGGACAGCCTGGATCGATGGGCTGAGCCCAACGGGCTGAGCTTCACCAAGCCCAAGCGCTGGGTGCTGCACTTTGGCCACAGCAGCCCCACGCAGCGCTGCAGCCTTGGGGCAGTGGCTGGCAAGCTGTGCGGAGGTAAAGGCTGCGGGGCCGTTAGCTGACAGCCAGCTGAACGTGAGCCAGCAGTGTGCCCAGGTGGCCAAGAAGGCCAATGGCACCCCGGCGTGTGGCAGCAGCAGGTGAGCGGCCCTCCGCACTGCCGCTGGTGAGGCCGCACCTCCAGTGCTGCGCTCAGCGCTGGGCCCTCACTGCAGGAAAGACACCGAGGGCTGCAGCGTGTCCAGAGAAGGGCAGCGGGGCTGTGAGGGGTCTGGAGCACAAGTGTGATGGGGAGCAGCCTGAGGAACCGGGGCTGTTTGGTTTGGAGGCTCAGGGCAGACCTATGGCTCTGCAACCCCCTGAAAGGAGGCTGCAAGATGAGAGGTGCCAGCCTTAAATTGCAGTAGGGGAGGTTCAGGCTGGCTGTTAGGAACAATTCCTTCTCCCAAAGAGCAGTGAGGCAGTGGCACAGCTGCCCAGGGAGTGGTGGGGTCACCTGGAGGTGTCCCAGAGCCGTGGGGATGTGGCTCTGAGGGACGTGGCAGTGGGCACAGTGGGGTGGGCTGGGGTTGCACCGAATGATCTCAGTGGTCTTTTCCAACCTTCATGATTCTACGAAATTCCAAGAGCAGTGGGATGGGGTCAGCGGGCAGATCCACAGTGGTTCATCGGTAGCATCCAGCCCCAAATGACCAAAGACCCTGGAGCCCACTGCTCACCCATCATCCCAAAGCCCCCATGGCACTCACCAGGCGTGGGCTCCGGGGCCGCCTTGGCCAGGGCTGCATGCAGCGTGCTGAGGCGGTTCTTCATCAGGCGCAGGCCCTCGGCGAAGCGCGTCTCCTGGCCCTTCAGCAGCTGCTGCATCTGCCGCACAGCTGCCAGGAGCTGCTGCCTGCCTGGGCAGCCCTGCGGGCACCACAAGCATTCAGCACCCACAGCCCCAGCACCCACCAGGCTTCTCTAGGTCCCGTCATTTGCCCCCGTTGGCCAAACACGGGGGTTCTGAACCCAAACGCTGTGTGGGAAATCCCTAGCTGTGGGGTGGCCTGCTACATCCTAACGTGGCAACGCATCGCTCTGATAGCTTTGTTATTCCTGGGAGAGATGCCACAGCTCGTCCTGCTGGATCTAGAGCTGTGTCCCACTTCCATGTTAGAAAATAATAGAAAAACAGATGTCTTGTGAGTTCTTCTGGGGCCAGAAACACTTGTGGGACTTCTGCCTGCAAGCTAATGGTTACCAAGGGACTGACTCATGCAGGCGACGGGCATCTTTATTATAGGTTTCCTGCGGAATTAACTGAAAACCAAAGGGAAAGAGCAAGAGCTGAGCACAGCAGAGTCAATTTTGTGCCTGGAGATTTGCAGAGCACGTGGAGCAGGGGATGAACAACCCCTTTTGGGAGTGCATAACCCCGTGTTGTGCTCCGACGCAATGGGAAAAGGAGACGGGTCCAAGGCTGGGACCGAGCAAACAGAGCTGCGGGGCAGGGGTTGAACCACTGCAAAAAGCTACCGAGGGTTTGCAGAGGAAAAAAGCAAAGTCAGCCCCAAACGGCGTGCTCGAGGCACTCAGCATCATCCCCTGCCGCTGCTCGTGGCTGTTTCAAGGTTGCCGGGGATGAGCTGAGCCCTGCCGGCAGCTCTGGGGTGCACAGCACAGGAAGAGGGAGGAAAAAGCAAATAGATGCCTGGCATCCCGCGCACTTCAATAAACAGCTCTTTGTTAGGTCTGATTTTAACTTCAGGAGCCAGCAGAGCTCCCCGCGGGGTGCTGAGCCGTAACAAACCCCCGCTCTCCCATAAAAACAGCGGTGCTGTTTGCTCTGGGCGTACTTGGTCACGATTTCAGGTGCGGGGAAATTTAAAAACAAACAAACAAACAAACAGCAACACAAAAGCAATACCGAAGCTTTGCTTTGCACTAACAGCCTCCGTGCTCACGCCTCCCTCCCACAGCCTCGGGTGCCGGAGAAGGGAGCGGAGCTGCAGCGGGACGTGCGTGCTCCGCTTGGCTCACCTGCTGGGGCGGGGAACACAAATTGCATCGAACTGCGAGGGGGGGATTCGAAGAGTTGTTGGGGGCTGGGAGGGTGCGTTTAGCATGCTCTAAGCCTCCTGCTTTAGGGAGAAGGGAAAGCAGATGAGATCTCGCAGGAGGCATCCCCGAGACCCCGCGGCTCCGGGGAGGCAGAGGGACGAAAGGACGCGCGTGCGGATAGCCCAGACCCACGCGAGGACGAAGACGAGGACGAGCTCACCTGGGCCGCCGGCGTGGCCAGCCGTGCCGCCGGGCACAGCAGCAGCAACGGCAGCAGCAGAGGGAGGCTGCGGCGGAGCCCCGGAGCCATGGTCCCGCGGTCGAGCAGGGCTCTTGGCGGGAGGAAGGCGGTGAGCTCCCTCCGCCCGGCACCTCTGCCTCCTGGCTGGGATGAGTTATCCCTCCCACGCCGCCCTGCGCACCGCGGCCGGGGAAGCCGAGCCCTGGCGAACGGCACGGCGGGTGCCGGGCGCTGCTCGCACCCTGCGAAGCAGGACGAGGGCAGCGGATGGAGGAGCTCGCCCTGGGGAGCGGAGCTCGGGGCTCGCTCTGCGTCCTCCTCCCTGAGCCCCGGCTGTGGTCACCGTCATCCCAAATGCCGGCTGCGTGGAGCCCTTCTGTCTGCAGCTACCTCAAGGCCTGCCCTATAAGGGGGGGGGGGGGGGTTGCCTTTGGTTCATCACGCTATTTCACCTTATTTCCCCTTATCTCTAGCTACCTCCATTTCAGCCGACATCCACAGCTGCACCCCGCCTTCAACGAAGCCCACGTTACCAGCCCATGGGATTCCCATGCAGAGCAAATGTTTGTGGGTTGCAAAAATGCCACTCCTGGGCCGTGTGCAGCCTCTTCCCTGAGCCCGTGTCCCCTTCCCACAGCCACACACTGTGGGGTGCAATGAACACCATGCAGTATGTGGGGTCCCTGCACCATCTGCTGGGCATGGCGCAGTAATGAGAGCTGGGTCTGGGTGCTGGCAGGGTTGGGGAGATCTCCTAGGGCAGAGTTTTGAGGGATGTCTTCCCAGCCCGCAGCGGGGTGCTCTAAATCGGCCTGTGAAATGGAAAGAGCAGAAATCCCCCCAAAACAGAGAAAATGCAAGCCCCAGAGCAGCTCTACAGATAGGCCAAGTGTGGCTCCATTGCTCCCAGGCCTCCCCCATCCAGTCTCCTGAAATGCCATCAACAGGAGCAATGCATTGCTCTGCACACAGGTAGACCAGGATGATCAGTGTGTGGAGATGCACTGGGGACAAACCAAAACCCACTGTTTGGACAGGAGATGGCAAAGGTCCTGGTGCTGTCATTTGGGTTCTGCTTGGTGGTTTTCAGCAGGGACGTATGGCTGTGTGAAATGCCTGGGCCAGGGCTGTGTATCAGCCCTGACCATCCTCAGTACTGCTTGTTGAAAAAGCGACTGAAAATGCTCAAAAAGGTAAAAAAATAAAAAAAGAAATCCCACCTTTTCTGGTGCCAGCACAGTCTGGGCTGCAGGAAGGCAACCCTGTGTGAGCAGCACCATTTAGCCCAGATCTCCACACTGCCCACCCCTGCCATAGCCGTTACCCTCAGGGGGACATGGGCTGCTCTGTGAGCCAGGAACCAAAGCCTCCCAGTACATCAAACATCCTCAGAGCATTTAAGCACCTTGTGGTCTCCTCCAGGAAGGGCCGGACTCCCGTATGAAAATAATGCAAGAAGAAATAAGACTGTTTATTAAAATAAAATCTCTCTGTCCCGATTCACACCCTGCTTTGCGCAGGCTCCGTTCACAGCAGCACTTCAGAGTCCTCCAGGCAGCCATCAGCACAGGGCAGCTGAGCTGCAAGCGAGCTGCCAACAGGCAAGGTGCTGGCCTCGGTCCACGCCGAGCCCTCGTGGGGCAGCAGTGGGACGTAAGCCTCCTCCGTGGGGCTGCCCTCGCTCTCAAGGACGTACCTCGAGCCCCCGTCGTGGATATCCACTGCCACCAGCGCTGCCTCCGTGTGGGAGCAGCAGGGCTCAGCAATGTCCCTGGTGTCCAAGTCAGAGTCCGCTTGGGGGAAGCCCGAATCCTGGGTGGAGTCGGGGCTGTCCTCTGGCAGGCTGGTGTTGACGTAGATGATGTCCCCGCACCCCCTCAGGGCAGGAAGGCTTTCCAAAAGCTTCTCCAGATGAACTTTCAGCTGCGAGAACGTGGGTCGGTCAGCAGGTTCAGCCCTCCAGCAGGAGGACATGATATCGTACCTGGGAATGAGGAGAGGAAATGCAGCTGTCGTGGAGGATGTTGCCGAGTGTTGGGCTTGGAGATGTACATGCTCTGATTCCCTGCTTGGAAACTGGGTGAGTCCCGAGTCACTTTGCATTAAAACAAAGCAAAACCCGCCCCCCCGCTTTAGCTGTTTTGTTGAGAAAGGAGTGCAGCACCCCCCCTAGGCAAGACCTTTATGGCAGAACAGTCTTAAAAATGAAATAACAACAAAAACTTTGACTCCTTCACCACAAACTGCAGAGGGCACTGCTGCCACCTCTGCAGGACCCAGCAAGGTGGCCTCTGGCACTTCTCACCCACCCCATGCCACCTGCTGCAGGCAGCCCATCATCAGCCTTTGGCGTGAACCCCACCAACACACTGCCTTCTGTGGGGATATTTTTGGAGATTTCTGTGTGACACCTTGCCTGGAGTTAAGAAGATGCTGGGTCATACTCTGGCTCGTATTAAAACTCATGAGATTAACAGAACATTAAAGATTTGGAGCTGTTTTTCTTTTTTTATATGAGACATGCTCACTTAAAATTTCACCCACACCACTATTCTGGCCAGCTCTCTTCTCAGAGCTAAGCTGTGTGTGTGAGCTCCCTGCCTGTCAACCCTACAAGGAACAAAGGTTCTGTCTTTGATATTTTTATTTGAATTCAGTGTCTGGGGACAGTTGGAGCGGGGACATAGGAGGTTTTTTGCAGCCTGGGCACAGTGGTGTAATACTCACAGTTCATCTAAGCAGTTCTCAGGCTTTTTGAGCCGCTGCCCGTGGAATAGATACTCATAAATCTCGTGGTTCTGCACCCCTGGGTATGGAGTCATCCCTCTGGTGGCTATCTCCCACATGGTAACGCCAAATGCCCACTGTGATAACAAAGGGAAAGCGTGCTGCAAGGACATTTCCAGGAGGAATGAATGAGTCTTTTCATGGGGAAAGGTCACTTCCTAGCATCCACTGGGCTCTCGCACAATGCTAATAGTTGTATCTTCAGTCCTGCCTTCCCCAAAATTGGAAATGATAAGAAATGCCATACGACAGGCAAGCAGCCCACTCAGTAAACTTATTCCAGGATGCTGGGCAGGCAACGAAAGGTCAGCATGGCCTGTTACTGACTGGCTTTTGCACTTGCAAGGTACAAGAACAACCCCTACAAAGTGCCACAGCTGCGGAGGACTCAGGGATCACTTTCTTGCTCTTGGCTCCTGCTTCCTGGCTGCCCAGCCATGTGTACCTACCACATCACTCTTGGTGGTGTAGACACGGTCAGCCAGGGACTCTATCGCAATCCACTTCACTGGCATTTTTGCTATCCGGCCCTGACGATAGTAATCGCCGCTGTAGATCTTCTTGGACAACCCAAAGTCTGCCACGCACACCGTCATGTCGTCCCGTAACCTGCCAGGTACAAACGGGGTCAGAGAGCCCTGGGGAGGCAAAGCCTGCTTTCCTGACAGATGGGTAATGGCTGGTGATCACGCCTTCATCAGGCTGGCTCTTGAAACACTGTGTACGACTGCCTCTTCTTTCCACAGCTCAAGAAATGATAAGAAAGAAAAGTTAGACGTGCCAAATTCTGAACTCTAGTTCTGAGATTGGTCTCCTCGCTATGTCTCCCCAGGAGACTCCAAGGGAGGTTTTACTTGAGGAAACCCACTCTGTACTCATTCCTAGCACTATAAAGCCATGGGACTTCCACTACTTTTCACCTTGCCAGGCCAAAACAGAAGGAAAGCAAACTCACATGCAGTTCCGAGCTGCCAAATCCCTGTGAAGAAACTGCCGACTGCTCAGGTACTCCATCCCCAGGGCAATATCCACCATGAACTTCACCAGAGTCTGCAGGGGCACAAACTGAGGAGGGAGGATGTGGGTCAGAGGGTCTGAGTGCTTTGGGAGGCACGTTTGGTCTGACCAGACCTGCTCAAGCCAGCTGCCTGACAGCCGTTCTGTTAGAGAGCACAGGGAGCCCACAGCAGTGGCCACCAAGGGTGACAACCTCAGACCATGAGATTTATTGAATCAGAAACCTGCAGAAGCTGCAGATGCTGGGACAGCTGTTTCAGAAACAAAACCAAGCGCTGTCTGCCAGGCTGTAATGCAGGCCAGAACAGCCCATCCTGGCAAACCAGACATCATGCATACCCTTTGCACCTCTGCTTCCTCCTTTCACAACTTCTGAATGCAGCCTTCAACTAGATATTGTTTCCTTGTGGCTGTTCCCACCGGCCTTAACATCACATATTACAAGCTAGAAAGTAGCTCTGTAGGAAAGGACTGTGTGTCATGGTGTGGAGCAAGGTGACCGTGACTCAGGAAGGCACGAATCCCACAGGCTTGTGTAGAGCCAGATCCCACTGCCAGCACCAACAAAGCAGGCGGCAGAACTACAACCAAGTCCTCGTGCAGTTCCCCAAAACCAAAGGCAGGTTTTGCCCGGTGTCCCTAAAAGAGGTACAGTCACCCCTTGCTCTTTGCAGGCATAGGACCCTTTGCTGCCTGCCTTCATTACCTGGGGGGCCATCTCCAGCCGGGAGCGAAGCAGGAAGCTGTGCAGGTCACCGTATTTCATGAAGGGGAGAACCACCATGGGCTTGGGGATCTGCTGAGAGCTCAGCTCGATGCACACGCCTGGAACACACGGACACAGCTCACACGTGGGACTTGAGTATGGTCCCACTCCCAGCCCAACCTGGGGACCCCATACCTAGGAGCTTGATGACATTGGGGTGGTCAAAGTCCTTCATGCACGCTGCTTCACTGAGGAACTCTTCTATCTCTCTATGGGAAAAGTTATCCACTGGGAAGCAAAGGAAAAACAGGAAATTTAAGACCTTGAGAGCTTTAACACTTTAATCACTGCTGCCACATCTCTTTACAGCAGAGTTCTTGTGTGGGCAAAGGGTAAGGGACCACCAATATGACAGAGACATCACACCAGAGGTTTGCACAGCATTGGGTTATGCAGCATATGGAAGCAGGGAAGAGTCCCACCCCGCTCATGCAGTTTGCAATGGGTCAGGCTGGACAGAGGCCACAGCACATAGGATTAGATATGAGCATCCCCAAAAAGCCTAGGGTCTCTAATCTGGCCAGAGACAAGTCCTGTCATTTCCCAGTTCCTCAGGACAAAACTGGCTGTAAGAGGAGTGCCCTTCCCAGCAGGGCTTTGGTCACCGTTTGGAAAAAGGCACGAGACAACCCACACACCTTTCCCCATATCCACCACGCTTTCCCTTCTACTGCCCAGCATCTGCTCAGCAGATCTCCTGCCACAGCTGCATCTCTCTGGCTAGGACCAGCAGCAGTGGCAGAGACCAGCATCCCTACAGAACGGTTCCAGGATATAGAGAGAGCCCCAGAGAGGGGTTTAGGGAGCACTAGTACCTGCTGTGCCAAACAGCAGCAGGTTCTGCAAGGCCAGGGTTACTTACACTTCATGGTCTTGACAGCCACCTTCTGTGGGGTGCCTTCTGGCTGGCTGAGACGCCCCTCCATCACTGACCCGAACTCCCCTGTGCCATGGAAAAGAAGCAAGCACTTTACCCACGCCTCTACAGACTGCCTGTTGAGATATAGCTGTCTTCTCAAAGATCTGAAGTGCTCTAAAACAGAGACCTTGTCTCCAAAAGGCAGAGGGGGATGCTTGCGTCCCTGTGGCAGGACAAAGACATGAATGTAGGGGTCCAAATTCCCAGCCTGACGCTCTGCCATCCAGGGGCCAGGCGATGATGTGAACATCAGCAGCAGTCCCTGCTCCATCAGTCCAGCCACATACCCAGCCCCAGCCCCTGCAGCACCATCACTCACCCTCTCCCAGGACTTTCCCCAGGCTGAGGGCATTTCTGTCAATGACGACATCCTGCAGCTTATGCTGGAGCTCGCTGCTGACACCCAGGCTACTCACTGCAAGAGAGGGGAAGAGGAGTTCAGACCCAGAAGACTTCAGTTGCAGGCCTACCATTTACAGCATCAGGGTGTGCCATGGTACAGAGAGAGCTGACCGAGAGGCAAGGTTTCATAGTTTCGTAGCATCCGAGCTTCCCTTAATGCCCGTGGGCCATCCAGCTAGAGACAGAGCCTTAGAATTTCACAGGCAACCAGGTGAGGAAACCCAGCTTGGCAGACATGTGAAGAACTGGAAGAATCGGGCCCATGGCTTGCCCTGTTGCTATCCTGTCACCTCGTTGCAGAGGGGTGAGAAGAACACTCACATGTCAGTTCGATGGCTCTCCGGCAGTAGGACTTCTTGGCTGTGTAGTTCACCACCAGCTCTGAATCATTTCTGCTGAAAGCATTCCTGGTGGGATAGAAAGTGTGCGAGGTTACTTCAGCTGTTTTCCCTCTGCTCAGAGAACCACAGCTGCAGGCACGGGTGACCACAGAGCTACCCATGAGATCAGCAGCAAAGGAGGAAATGCACATTTGCTCTGATCCTTTTCATTTCCCTCTCACTGGATCATTGCCATTGCCTACAACGTCTGATCAAAACATCTACTTGATAAACAAGGCTGATCTACAAAGGAGTGAGTCACAGAGGTATTCTGGGGAGGAAATGGGATACTCATTTCCCAGTCTCACAGCAGTCTGGGCTGGTAGCAATACTACCCACTTCCTACAGCGACCTCCTCTGCACGATGTGCAGCTTGAGCATATCAGTGCTCCACATCAGCACGTAGCTCCTTTAGTCACCACAATCCTTTAGCCAAAAAGAAGTCATGGGAGGCGTACATCACAGCCCCAAAATGATGGTGGGCATGCTGCTGGGAGATACTGTGCTGCCTCTGTGGAGCAGGGCAGAGGCCCAGCTCGGGGAAACAAAAACTGCAAGGGCACAGAGATCCCCATAATGTTACATCAGTTAGAGATTCTTACAGACCCGTTTTTCAGACTGGGATTGAGGTGATGCTGTGAGGGACCAAAGCAGACGTCATTCACTGCCAGCTCAATAACCTCCCTTACTGAAGTGATGCATTTCCAAAGGAGTGGATTATAGCATTTTCCCATTCGGCAGCGGGCATCCAATGATGCCACTCATAAGACAAGCTGGTAACGCCACAATTATTTAGCACAAATAATAGGACAGGGCACTTAAATGCCACTCAGAAAGTCACAAGGGTGAGTGAGCAGCGCTGGCTTGCTGTATAGATAACAGCCCTTTGTCCATGCTACTAAAAATGTCACTAAGTGTGGTCCAGTGGTCTCTGCCCTGCTGACACTGATGCTGCACTCAGCCCTTGGGCCAAGACAGGTTCGGTGCGTGACGAGGCACGATGGGTTTCTCCAGGCCCCAGGACACAGGATATCATACATCTTTGTTCTCTCTCCACTGCGTCAAAATGCCAAGGTCACCTCCCATACTGAATTGCCCGAGTTTACTTCCCTTTAAAAATAGGAATAATTAAGTAAAAGGTGCACTGCTGAGCTAAGAATGGAAGGGGAAGTACTGTTGCTGTGGTAAAATCACACTTAGTTCCCCTGTGCCTCTCACTGCAATAAAAATGGGAAATGACAATGCTGAAAGAGGCAGAAGCCTTCTCCCTGGATCCAGAGCTGGCAAAAAGCTCCCCTGCCTGTCCTTCCCCCCATGCCTGCCACCTGCCCAGCTCAGAGCACCACCATCAGCTGCTCTCCCTTTGGCTTACCCATACTTTGTTTCCATGCATCTTTTCTGGATGACTACAGACAAGCAGAGGATCAGCCCAACAGCAACCGTACCACAGATGAAGCCCAGTGCTACTACAAAGGAGTCCGTGTTCCCAGATGCTGGCGTTGAAGAGGGAGCTGAGGTTATTAACCCTAAGGAAACATCATGTTAGCAGAGCTGGTGAAAGAGAATCAGCCCATGGAGAGCAGAGGAGGATATCACAGTGCCTTAGAAACCAATCCCTATTCAGCCTGGTGAAGAGGAGGCTCAGGGCAGACCTATGGCTCTGCAACCCCCTGAAAGGAGGCTGTGTGAGGCAGGGTCGGCCTCTGCTCACAGGGAACGGCCATAGGATGAGAGGGGATGGCCTCACGTGGTGCCAGGGGAGGTTCGGGTTGGCTGCTAGGAACAATTCCTTCTCCAGAAGTGATTCTGCACTGACACAGCTGCCCAGGGAGCGGTGGGGTCACCTGGAGGTGTTCAAGAACTGTGGAGTTGTGGCACTGTAGGACTATGGGCACAGTGGGGGTGGCTTGGTGGATGGCCTAAATGATCTTAGAGGTCTTTTCCAACCTTAATAACTCTATGAATTTCCCGGTGCTGCATTCAGATAGCCTGGCCAATGGGGACAGCATCTGGCATTGACAGAATGTGATGATGGTAGCAGGGAACTCTGACCAGATCTGTGCAAACCACCAGTTTGCACAGCGTACACTGAAAGCTTCCACAGCATCTCCCACCCGCAGAGACAGGACTCTCCTTACCACTGGCAGGAACAAAGACCTCCACCGGGCTGCTAAAGGGCCCCACGCCTCCCTTGGTGACAGCAGCCACACGCACTGAGCAGGTGGCATTGGTGGCCACCACAGGCAGGATGGCCACGGTGGCATTATGCTGGGCTTCCGAGGAGACGTTCTGCTGGAGACAAGAGAAGACAGGCATGGGATGGGGCTGACAGCAACAGTGAAAGCCAGAGGTTTGCTGAATTCATTATACAATTGCATGGCTTTGCTGCTGGAAGCCCAGAGGAAATGCAGCAGGAGCAGCAAGCTATTTATGGAGAATAATAGCCCTGAAAAGGAGCTGAGCGTTGTTTCCTGTTTCAGTCTTTGCTTATCAACTGAAGCAGCAGAGCCAGAAAAGAGGCAAGGAAGCCATCCTGCAAGGGAGGAGGAAAGGCACTGCACACACCAGGGTCTGAAACACCTTTCTCCTCTCACTTCTACAGCCATCAGCCCCATTCCATGGCCATAAAGGTGTTCTAAACATCAGCCTGCACTTCTCCAGCGTGAGTAACACTGCCCCTGCCTGAGGCTGTGCTCCCGACTGCCAGGAGCTGGCACGAGGGCCACAGCAATGCTGCAGCTCTGTCCCACACAGCGTGGGGATGTGACGCACCCAGGGACAGCACGGGCTCTGTTCTGTGCCTGGCAGGTGGCCATGGCCCCGTGGTGCCACCCGAGCTCTGTGAGCCTTGTGCCAGGCAGTCCCACGAGCCCCTGAGCCACCAGCACTCCCTCGCATGGCACAGCCCCTCTGCCTTTCTACTGCAGCGCTCTCAGCTTCATCCTTCCAGTGCCCAGCCACAGAGAGTAAGTCTTAGGACAGATATCTTCCGGTGTTATGCTAATCATATTTCCAGCTTGAAAAGTGTGTTTCCTTGCCCGGTGACATTAGAGATGTCAATGTGTTTCATGGCAAAGTTTGTTGTTTTTTTTTTTCCTTGATAAAAACACAAGTGATCTTTTCTTGCAAATTCCCTGTTGTTTCCTGATCCTTTTGTGACTCAGCCAAGCAGCTGAGAAAGTGCCTGCTGCTGCTCCTCGCTGGCTGCCAGCTGCAAAGCAACTGCCCTGTGATGTGCAAAACATCTGGCAGGCTGCTGGAAGAGGCAGAGCCTGGCTCTGTGCTGCTGCTCTCAACTTGAAGCGAAAATGGCAGCAGGGCGGGCAAGGAGGAAATCAGAACTGATTTCTGTTCACAAAAAGGCCACCAAAATTGATGTGAAACACAGACAAGCAGCAGGCAGAGCTCCGCAGGCACTAGCAGAAGGCACTGCCCTGAGGAACATCTCTTTTCCAACCACTTTGCTTTCATGGCACCCGTCAGTGGAAATGCACACGAGGTCATTTTCCCACCGCCAGCCTAAAACTGCGCTGGGATCCTTTAACATCTCCCACAGCCCTGCTGTGTCACTTGAGGACAGAGCCGAACAGCTATCAAACGGCTCGTGGAGAGTATGAGAACATTTTCAAAGCAGACAGCCCTTCTGTCAGGACAGAATTGCCAAATTTAATGATTTTTATGAGTCTTGTGGTAGCTGAGGAATTCCTTCGTGTCTCAGCTCCTGCAGCCCTGGGTCAAACAAGAATCGCTGGTTTAAAAATAAAACCAGAACTTCTTGAAGTTTTAAAAATTGTTGGGTTTTTTTTTTTAACTGATTGTGGAGAAAAAGAGGCCTGCAGGTGGCCCTGCTGACACAGAAATCCACAATCCCACCGCAGTTCTGGTGCCAGGACTTTCAGACTGATGGTTATTTGGGGGGAAGCCTGATGTGAGAAGGGCAGGATTCTTCGCAGCACTTGCGCTCTGTGGGGCCACTAGCACAGCAAGGAGAAAAGAAGCTGGGGATATCTAGCATTTAACATGCAACTTCTCCAGAGCCCAGATTCAGAGGCCTTATGCCTGGAAAACAAAAGCTTTTCCACTTATTTTTGGCAAATGGCAACAATCACATTGCTCCTGTGCTTCGGTCTGTCTGTCCGTCAGCTCCAGCAGACAGACTGCAAGCAGCTCACGAGGGCGCCCAGCTCCACAGCCAGCCCAAGGATGCTCTGTGAGGGATGTGGCACAGCCAACTGCCATCCCCAGCCCTTAGGATAACAAATGCTGGCCCCTGCCCTTGGTTTGCTGCCTCTGGGCATCTTCACAGGCATTTTTGCCTTTCAGAAAGCCCGTAAGCTGATAAAACAAAGCAGCACTGAGCACCTTTTGATCTGCAAAGCCAAGGTTGTCTGGAAAGATAACTGCCTAGCAGAGCTTCCTACTTCCCATCTGAACTCATTCCCCACTAGTGGGGTTTTTAGGCTCCTGAAAGCCAGCATGAACGAGAACAGTAATGGACCAGGGTCCTGAGCAGAAAGCATTTAACTTGGGATTTTTATTTAAAATAATAAGTTTCCCAGAGCTTAAGGGCACAGCCTGTTTTTCACTTACTGCTTAAGAGATGACAAATGTGTCAGCATTTTTTTTCCATGCTAGTCACAAGACCATAATATTGTTTCCTTGACTTCATTCAGCCTGGATCTATACATGCTCTTTTTCAGAAGCATAAAAGGAGAACAGAAAATGCAGCATCTTACAAAAAAAGAGCATGAGTCACTTTTTCCACACAGAGTTTATGTCGCCAGTGCCTCTCTGCTTTTTGCCTGGGACAGAGGAAGACCAAACCACAGCGCAGAGGGGATGGCTGGATACATCCATGCAATTATCCTAAGGCTCCCTGGCCACAAGCAGAACTTGGATGGAATCCCATCCTCCATCTCTCACGCTGTTTTGCCCAGTACCTAAGATGTCCCAAGGCCTGGAGGAGGCAAGGAAGGCTGTGCCAAATGACTTCATGTGCTGTGGACAGGTCCCCTGCCCTAACACGCTCCCAGAGCATAACAACTCAGTGCTATGGGTTGTCTATCAAACTCTCCCCCAGTCCCCTGGTGACTTACCAGCCCCTTGGAGTCCTGCCACGTGTGCCAGATGTGATATCCCTGCAGCTCCCCCTGTGTCCTCTCAAGGGGTGGCTTCACCCATCGGATTTCCAGGAAGGAGCTGGATTCGTTGAGTGACACTGTGACATTCAGCGGCTGGCTGGTTGGAGCTGCAGGAGTCAAAGAGAAATAAGGGGAGGGGAGGCAGGGGGATGTGTGCATCCCTGAGGGACGTGGCAGGTGGGCTGAAAATGAGCTGCAGCTCAAGCAGACAACATCCACTATGTCCAATCGCCTTTAATATTTCCAGCAGGTGATCGCATGTGGGTACATTTCCCTTCTCCAATCAAGATATCCCAACCCTAAACAGCCATCTCTCTGAAGCAGCAACTCATCCAGGCAGTCCTGCACAGAGCACAGCAGTGAGCCTTAAGCAGGGAAACCTTTCTCAGCACTAGCAACTCATTTCCTACCTCCTTCCGTGGTACTGGCTGTTATCCAGGGGCTAAATGCCGACCAACCGACTTCATTCTTGCAAGAAACACTGATGTTATAATCTGCCATGGGCCACAGCTGCTGGATGTGATACACGTGGGGAGGCACCGACGTGTTAAAGAGCAGAAATGAGACATTGCTTCGTGGAACGGCTTCCTTGACCTTAATGGAAAAATCAGTCCAGAAACAGGGATTAGTCAGCAACAACCTGCAGGCTGAGAGGCACAGCAGGATTTTACATCTGCAAACAGGATCCAGAGCCCTGCCTCCCTTTCTGTCCTCCATCAAAACAGCACCAGGGCTTCATCCCTCCCAAGCAGAAAGCTGACAGCAGGCCATCCTCAGAACCCAGCGCTGGGACTCAAATGCATGTGGAGAAGAAAGAGATGCAGCTTGACATGGCAGATATGTGTGAAAATGTGGAAAGCAAAGGGAGGGAAGGATGTTTTGCTATTTCTTGCAACTGGAAGCAAAAGGAGCACCCTATTAAATTACCAGGCAGTGAGTCTCAAACAAACAGAATGAAGTCTGTTTTCATTCAGCACATCATTATTCACAGAACTTATCAGACTCTGTGGGAGACAAGAATGCACACAGCCCCAGGGGAGCATCAGTCAAATCGATGGGGAACCAGGCAGCCAGGAGTATTAAGGATGAAGGTCTAGATGCAATCTGTGCCAGGAAAGATCTAGAGGCTCTCTTCCCATCAGGGAGCTCACTGTATTAGCACAGTCTTCCCTCTCGTGAACCCTCTAGAAGGACCAATCACCGTCCTCATTACACTCCATCATTACCCAGAGAAGGTTGCCCAGAGAGCTGTGGGTGCCCCAGCCCTGGAGGTGCAGGTTGGATGGCACCCTGGGCAGCCTGAGCTGGTGGAAGGCAGCCAGCCCACGGCAGGGGATTGGGACTGAGTGGCCTTTTGGGTGCCTTTCAACCCAAGCCATTCTGTGATTCTATGATCATTGAACTGAATGAATGAATTCAATGCATTAGGAGCAAGTCATGATTTTTGGACATAGATAAACTTTTTTTCCAGTGTATCAGGGCTGAAAAAACTCCCTAAAAGGCTGGAATGACTGCTCACATTGGGGAAAAGCATCTCATCATATTCCAGGACCTGTTTCCACTGCAGCTGGTGATGCTAACTGGCTGATCCGACCCCAGTCGCAGGGCTGGGACATTGAGCTTCTGCTCTGATCAGGCGTGAGAGCCACGTGCTTGCTCAGCATCACCTCTTCTGTTTTGCTTTCCATGCATGTCAGCAAAGTTCTCGGAACACAGCAAGCCCCACAAGAGCAGTCTCTCACTAGGTGGTGGGCAGAAGAGGGAAGAATGAGAATGAGAGACACTGGCATGAGCAGTGTGGATAACTCAGAAGACAACCCATACTTTTCCTCTGGAAAGAGTCTATCAGACTAAGGTGTTTATTTTAAAAACATGTTTTTTACAAACTAACAGCTTGAACTCACCAGATATGATAAGAACAGCTCCTGCTTTAAGCACCAGGATGCTCAAAAATGATCTATGTGGTTGATGGGCCACGCTACCCAAGCAAGAGGATTATCAAAGGAGACAGGAGAAAAAAGGCTTAGTCACGGCTGTGTTTTTGCCAGAAATCATGTCTTGTTTTCCAAATTGAAAGGCTATTTCCTACTGACAGCCCATGAACATGAAGTCATAGGAAATTCCTTGGCTCTCCACCCCACTTCCTGAGCTCCATTCGGAATGCGGCGGTGGACACGGCGCTAATATTAGCTCAGGTACCTTTCCCCTCGGTAACTCCTTTCACTTTTACCTGCCTTCCGACATCCTCTGTCTCCTGAGAGGTCAGAGGACACGTCACATAGAAATAGGCTGGGAGGAAAAGGGAGGAAACAGTCTGTCCTCTGGCTCTTCACTCTGCACAGCCTTTCGCTCAGCCATGGGCGCAAACACAGCGCTGACTCGTGGGAGCTGCCTGAGGGTTATGGGAGGGCATTGGAGCAAGCTGGGAGCTGGGGCTCTGCTGTCACCGCTGCCACTCAGGCTTCTGAGCATTTTCACTTCCTACCAGTGAGAGTTCACACGATCTACTTAAAGCCACCTAATTTTTAATGCTCTGAGAGAGATGGGACCTTCGGTGTAAGAGCCGAAGGAGGATTGCTCTGACACGAAGGCTAATGAGTACACGAAGGTTAATGAGTACATGAAGGCTAATGAGAGGGTTTGTAAATGCGGAAGTCTTGGGTGCCACAATATGCTGAGTTCAGTCTGCGTAGGATTTCTGCTGGCAGTGGCTGCTCCTCATCCCAGGACAGACTGTGTACTGCCTGAACCAGGGTACAGATTAACCACTGCAAAAAATGCATCCAGAAGAGAGCAAGCAACGGGACAATGAGACTCTGCAATGACAAAGAAGGGCAGCAGCCAGAAGCTATTTGCAGGGCTCCATGAATCCATGAAGATGGCTTCACTAGCTTGTCCAGGAGACTGACGACCCTCAGCTCCTCCCCAGTACTCAGAAGGTGTCAGGAGTGGAGAGCTGAGAGGAGCCTCCATCTCCAAACTCCAGGGGGAAGACCACATCTGGGAAGTGTTTGATCAGAAGGTAAAAGTGGGGACAAGCACGTGCTAGTAGCAATTCAGGATGTAGGAAACCTCCCAAAGAGCATCTCTCTGGGCATCTCTCTACGAAGAGACCTGACAACCTGACTATCTCGACTGAGAGATCTAAACCTCAATTTAGAGGTTCCTGTTCCCCTCCTAAGTTGTCTATTCTATGTATTTCAAGGGAAATGAGATGACCTTCCCCCCTCATGACTCACAACTTGAGGACCAGCATTTGCATCCTGTTTCCTCTGCCCACCCAAACAGCTGTCCGGGTGGTGCCACCCAGCACAGCCCTTTTCCCATTCAATTTCTCTGCAGGAAGCCTTTCAGTGAACTTTCTCCTGGCAACAGGCAGAGCAAAGCCACAATCTGTGAGCAGACCACACCAGGCCCTGCACAGCTCCTTTTGAAGCCTGTTGTCCACCATAGTGGTGCTCCAGCTGCCAGGTTACCAGCACCTAGAGACTCTACTACTCAGGTTTGACTTCTTGACTTTGCACTTTCCCTTTCAAAACTACTGGGAAAATCCAGCTCACTTTGCCCAAACCAATAGCTTGGTCAAGTCCTTGTGGTTCATGCCAAAGAACTTTGATTTTTCCCTGCCTTTGAGCATCCAGGTTGTAGAGGCAGGGGCCACAAACTTACCTTCACACTGCAGCTGTTCAAGGCAGAGAACGCATCGAAGCCTGGCACCCAGGAGATCACAATGCTGTGAGCCATTCTCTTCAGGACATGCACGGTTTTTGGTGCAGATGGTATTCCTGTAAGGCAAAGCCAAGCACAGTCAGCTCTTGTGCTGGAGAGCTATGGGAAGCTCTGCCTAGCTCAGGGCAGGCAGTGGGACTGTACTGGTAGGGGCACAGCAGCCCATATGCCTAGTACAAGCTCAGTAGGTTTAGGCCTTAGCACAGACATGGCCTGGCTGGCTTGCCCCATGCAGCTCCTGAGGCTTCAACTGTGCAAGAAGCCCAGGAACTGTCCTGGTTAGAGCTGCAGCAGTATCCTGTATCGATGCACTGTAGATATTTTAGACCACTGGCAGGGAAGTAGAAAATCTCTGTTTTGACAGCACTCTGTGAGCTGAAACAACGCTCTGCATTGCTTAGAGGCAATGACATTTTGGGGAACATCTTCCTTGCATTACCAGAGTGGTTCCCATTAGGAATGTCAAGAATTAACACCATTTCCTATGGAAAACTGTGAGTGCTGCCCTGGTTGTGAAGGAAGGAAAAGAATGATACAACCCTTCGGAAACCTACTCTGGGTCTGACAGTTCTGCTTTCAAATGTGCTTTTTGGTGTTTCCTCCCACGGCTGCAACACTGGAGCTACGCTTGCTCCAAATGACCAAACAGCTCTGGGTGACTGTGCTACTACCTGCAACCTGCTTGATTTTAAATATCATTTTCAAACAGGAAAAAATAAATGTGCAAGTCCCAAAAACACCACCACCAGCTAGTGTTGAACGAGTGCTGGGAAGTGTGGAGGTTCAGGCAGCTCCTGATGGACAGATGTACTCAACAAGTAAAGGTAACACCATGGTCCCACTTACCTTTCACGTTGACCCGCCCAGGGTTGGAAGCGGTTAGCCCTTTGCTGTTGTGAGCCTCACAACTGAACAGTGCTGTTTCGTTGAGACCTGCAGGGGAAAAACCAAGGATCTGTTTGCTGCACCTCTGCAAAATGCCCAAATCATACCAACGTTCCACCTGTTGCTCACAAAAAAAAAAAAGATTGTGGCTTCCCTTGTTTTAATGTCGCCTTATTTTCCTCCAGCAACACAGAAAAAACTCTTATTTTCCACCACTTTTTGTCCCTCTGGCTGGCAGCTGGCTGGCCAAGGGTGACCCGTGCAGAGCTTCTCACCACCTTCCACACCATGAGCACGTGCATGCAGCCAGCACCAGTGAACAGGACAGGACTGTGTGTTTCTACGGCATCGTTGCACAACCTCTTGAGTAAGCACTTGTTTTGTGTTCAAAAAGGGAAAGACAGAAAGCAGAAGAGCCCACCACCATGGCTTGAATCAGATGACTACTTTCCAAAGACTGCTCAAATCTCCCAGCTGATAATGAAGAAAGACTTCTTTTGGGGTCTGCTGGAAATACCCAAATGCAGAGTGCTGCTGGTTTCCTCTGGCTGTTAGCATGGCCTCTGTAAGTTGACCAGTGAGCAACAGCACCCAGAACTTTTGTCTCATGTCTGCCTGAGACAGGTGCTGAGCTGTCCCTGCTGTGCACATGGTGGCACAGGTGCCTGGGAGCACATTGTTTGCTGCCTTCCCCGAGTGGTTGAAGCTGTGTGCAGCATCCCCAGCATTTTTAATTTAGCTTGGCAGAGTGCAGAGATCTGCACGAAATTGCAGCAAAAGTCGTCTGCCTTTGCAGCTCATCCACCTGGATGTGCAGCAGTTGGTTGGGAGGTTGGCTGCGAAGAAGGAGGGTGCGGCCATCCTTGGATGGAAATGAGGACAGGGAACGATGTACCAGCCTGTTCTATTGTATCAACACATCCCAGTGCTTTTTGGGTACTGTCCAAGCCTTGCTTTTACAGCCTTTTCCTCCCCACTGGAAGGAAAACAGCCTCCTGTAGTTGTACAAGTAGAATGAACCTAACTAAGCCAAGCCTATGGATGAATAGACGTTTGGATGCCAAATCCAGCAGCATCAGCACACAGTGCTTTACCTAAAGCCTGTTTCTTGGAAGCTTAAAACCATTCTTACTGGGAATGATTTTAATGAAATGCCTCTCTGATTGTAGTGAAATGCAACGTGAAGGACTCGCTGCAGTGTCCTGGCCTTACCAAGTGGCACCTGTGGCATTGTGACACAGCTTCTGGACCCAAAGGGAACTGTCCAAAAAAATCCCAACCTAACATGGGCCAACCGGATTCATTCCAAGAGGAATGAGTCACTTCTTCCGGCTTTCACTGCCTTTTAAAGTCTGCCTTTGGATGCCAAGACAAGTCAGTTACAGTGTGGCTGTTAATTAGCTAGTGGCCTCCTTTGCGTGAGCAAATCAAGAAATCCTTCCTCTCTTTTGCCTCTACAGTATAACTATGCTGGGTTTTGTATCACAGAGGACTTTTCTCCCTATGCTTCACCAGGTTGGCAGGGAGATGTTTAGCAGGGACAATTTCCAGGTCCTTCAGAAACACTAAGAGGGGATCAGCCCACAAGAGCAGCAGCATGCTGGAGGCCAACAGCAACAAGGTTACCTACAGCAGTAGGGCTACTCTCAGCAGCACACCCCGCATGCACTGCAGGGCTCAAATCTAAATTCAGGGTTGTGAGTCCTTAAGAGCTAAGCCTTGTGGGCAGCCAAGATACCCAGCACTCACAGAAATGCTCATGTCTGCTTCCCCTGGAATAGGTTCCCGCTGGACTCACCTGGCACAGTCAGAACTGATGGGGAGATGTAGGGCTTCATGTTGAGTTGGACATTGTTACGAAACCAGTAGATTTCCACAGGCTCTGGCGGACCCACAGCTTGGCACGTGAGGTTGAAGGGGCTGTTCTTGGTGACATTCAGCTTCTCAGGCTGTTGAATGAAGTGTGGGAGCCCTGCACATATGCAAAGGAGAGAAACAAAAGATTCAGAGAGCTCAGCAGCACTTCTCCAACAACAACCCCACACTGTTTCACTCGGGCTTGGCTTTGCCAACCAATCCCTTCCATCCAGCCTCCCTGGATGTCTGTGGCAGACATGGCAGCCTGTCAGACACCTCTAGCCTTGCTCATCTCCAGCTCACCTTCCAGCTGTACCAAGATGGGATCGGATGCAATCTCAGTGCCAGAGATGTTGAGTTTGCAGACATAGGAGCCGTTATCCGAGCGCTGAGCAGCCCGGATGCTACAAGAGAGAAGGGTGAGGTTGTGAGGGCTGTGATGGGGAGAGATGCCCTGCACACAGAACACAGATAGGTGGGAGGTGGGTTGAAATCAGCATCACTAAGCCCAGTGCCCATGGCTAACAGATGATGTGTGTGCAAAGCCTGCCTTTGAGGTCTGCAGGGCAGCCTTCCCTCCCCAGGAGCCATGCTGGGGACATCCCTCCTGCAGAAGGACAGCACCGGTTACCTGAATGTGGAGGTCATGGCTACCTCCTCTTCATCAGGGATCTCAAAGTGGCTGGTGGCGATGCGGTCCAGAGTGTGCAGCTCCCTGCCATCCTTCCACAGGGAAATGCTGGGGGAGTCTGGCCGGAGCAGCAGCTGAGGTACTTTGATGGAGCAGTTAAACGTGACATCCTTGAGCTCATTTATCACAACGTGCCCCACGGTGGGGTTAAATTTCAGCTGTCCCAGGGAGGTGGTGGAAGGCTTTGAGCCCTGGGGAGGCCAGTGGCCACTGGCGAGGCCTCGTTTGGGGCGGTGATGCCTTGCCCACAGAGGCCTTGCCAGCGGGGCTCCTGCAGAGAGGGACCTCAGGCCTCCATGTCTGCCAGCATCACCTGCAAGAAGAGACCTCGGGTTTGTCACTTGTCACCCAGAAACTTTCCCAAAAGATTCAAAGCCTCCAAGACACCTCATGTAGGAGCTTCAGGGAGGAACCAGGGAGCTGGGGGCTGTCCCAGGACTGAACGTGTACAAGCAGCACTCTAAAAGCACCTTTAAGCAAACCAGAAAGTCCCGGACTGTGCTTTTCTCATGGCAGGGGAGAGGCGGGAGCTGTTTGTGCTGGATCACGCCCTGGGGACTGGAGTCGGGCAGGAGGAATTTGGGACTCAGAAAACCCCTTTCAGGGGCCTCATCTCAGGCGTTTCCAGCTGGGAAGGAGTCCCTGCAGAGGATTTGCATGGGCTGGTTTTAGGCTTTCTGCTCCTGAAGCAGCTCTGTCCCCAGTGTGGGGTGAGCTGGGCACAGGGGATGGGCAGCGCACAGCAAGCACAGTGCTCTGGGGTACAAAACCACCCAGCTTTGCGGCTGCCCCTCTGGAAAAGGCAGGCTGAGCCAGCCAGGCTGCTGCTGCTGGGAGCTGCCCTCACCCAGCTGCTGGGGGGAAATAACTGCACTGATGGAGACTTGCCTTCAGACAGTGTGTAGGAGCTGCCCGCTATGCAGCCTTGTTCTCCCACCACACTGCCCTTCTGCAGACGTTTTTCCAACAGAAGACACTTTGCCAGCTCTCTCTGTGGGTTTCTTGCCCCCACCTACATGCCACTTAACACACACAGTCATTGAGCTGTGCCCTCCGCCTCCTTCCTCGTGCATTCCACACAGCCACAAACAAGATGAGGAGCAGCTCCATGGACAGCCATTCCCCCAAAAGAAAAGCATATATTCCAAAAAGATCTGGAGAATACCCTGAAAATAGGTACTTCAATTTCTCAGCTTCTGGAGGCATACAGAAATCCCGAGCACATCAATAAATCTCCCTTGCTGCAAGTGAGGGCACTGTGCCAGACAGGAGTTAAACCTCCATTAATTTCCCTCTTCCAAAAAAGCTATTTGCAGTGTAAAAACAAAAAAGCAAAAGCAACGCTGTGAGCAGAAAACACGATCTTTTTGCTCAATCCGAGTTCAGCTGTGTTTGTTTTGGGGCAGGTCTGAGTCCTGAAACATCAAACAACTCCAGGTTTTTAAAGATACGTCATCACTATCGTAAGAAATGGAGCACAAGCCTGGCGTTCTGTGCACAGAGCCAAGAAACACAGCCTAATTTTGAGGCTGGATGTGCTCCTTTGCTAAGTTGCTCGCTATTTTTAACCCCTGAGAAATGGTGCTTGTAGACAGGAACTCGAGAGGAGTTTTAAAGCTGGACATGGGGAAGAGAAAGGCTCTCCCTGACTGACACACAAAACAATGGGTTTCCCTTTCAGGGGAAAAAACAAAAATAAAAAAGACTCTAAGCTTTTTAAACAGCTTCCTAATCTCCACCATCTCAACACAAACAAAGTCCTCCACGTGACTGCAGCTAAACGCAGTGAGATTTACTCACAGCAGCCAGGTGAGCGGCTCTGCAGTGGCCAGATAACCCCCAAAAGACTGGAGGAAAGCAAACAAGCAAGGAACAAACAAGCAAGCAACACAGAGAACCCCTCCCCTTCTCCTGGCAGAGGTTAGCCGGGTTGGAGGCATTCCCTTCCCAGCAGGACTGACCCCAGCAGGATGGCCGAATGAAGGAAAGGCAGGCGCCTGATGGGAGCAGCCATGATCCTGCCCCACTGTGGGGCACAGCCAGCATGGTGGCACTGGGACTGCTCACACTGTCCCCACGGGGCCGGCTCAGTTTCTGGCTATCACCAGCTCTCCCTCTGCGTTCCCCTTCGAGGCAAACTTTGAAAAGCAAAGGGGATCTCAGCCTCAATTTCTGCGCTGATGAAGTGGAAAGAGGTATTTGCTGGCCCAGGAATGAAATATTTTCCTCTTTGACTCATGCTGACAACAGGAATTTGTTGAATGAAGAGCTCCCTTTCGAGCACCCCTCCATCTCCAGCTGTTTGGGGTGTGGCTGTCCCTGAGGACTCATCCGTGGTCGGGGCTGCTTACTCAGGCTGGCCCCAAAAGCCAGAGCCCCAGAGTTGGGAGTGGATGTGCATGGGTGTCCCAGGTACCTGCAAGGTGCCCACTGCCCTGCAGCAGATTAAGCTGGCAAGGAAGAAATTCCACGTGCAAGCACGATGCTGCTCATTCAACATACCTGGACTGGCAGCAAAACTCCAGCACTAGCGAAGCTCAGACCCCAGGGCCAGGATAAGCAAGCAAGCAGGTGGCAGAGCAGTGATGATGCTCAGCATGCCTCCTCTGCTGCTAGCCTGGAGAAGGGAGTCTAAGCAGAAAGTCTGCCTGCTGAAAGAGGCACGATGCTTTATTATAGATGAAAACAATAAATGAGGAGCTGCACGCCCCATGGGGGAGTCATAAGTTGTCCTACTGCGATCCCAGTAAAAGAAAGCATTAGGAAATGCACAGGTCTGCCCCCGAATGCCTTATGTCAGTACTCCTGTATTAGCAGAAATAACGCATCTGCTGACAACTGCTTTCTGCCTGGGCACCTGTTGAAGTGAATCCTCACAGTCATGCAGCACAGAGCCTGACCTGAGGAAGGATGGGGAGCACCTCTTGGGACTGCTGCCTCCATCCTGCCCACCAGAGCTGTCCGAGATGAATGTGCCCTGGGGCCACACCTGGCTTTTGAAGGCACCCTGTGCTTCACACACCTTTTGTGTGACACATTCCAGGACTGCAGTTTGAATCCGAAAACAGCGGTGAGTTTGCGGTACTGCAGGCTCCCTCAGCCCACACTGTGAACTCAAAACAAACCGATCTGACTACCATCCCAGCTGAGAAGCACATCTCCCCACCGACCCCACCACCATCCGACCCTGCCGGATGGACACGAGGCAGCCACGCTTTGCTTTTGAGCCCCCAGACCACGTCTCTTTGCATCGCATTTTTCCAGGTAGCCCAAGCTCCACAAACAGCGTGCCGGTGCCACGAACGCAGCCATCTCGGCCGGCACAACTCGGGGGCACATCCCATCGGCAAATCCAGCACGGCAAATCACTTCCCTCCCCTAAAAACAGAGCGGGGTCCCGTCGCCCACCGGGAGGGCCGACGGAGATACCGCTGCCCGCAGCTCCCGCCCGCAGCCCCGGCCCGGACTCACCGAATTCAGCGGCTCCGCAGCGCGGCGGGGGCAGCTCGCAGAGCAGAGCGCAGAGCAGCGCGCAGCGCACGCCGCCCATCCCGGCCCCGCACCGAGCACCGGATCCGCTCCGCAGAGCTGCACGGTTCGTGGCGGCACGGCTCGGCACGGCACGGCACGGCACGGCACGGCACGGCACGCCTCCCGCCTCGGCACGGGGCGGGGACAGCGCCAGGCTGCGGTACCCCGAGGGACGAGGTGTTGATGTGTAACGAAGAGATGTGGGGGGTGGTCAGCGGGGTGACGAGGGGACACACGTGTGCACCAACTCAAACAGGGCTTTGAGAGCAGCCCAACGCAAGGGGCTGGGCTTTGGGAACGGGCCACCTCCCTGACCTCTGTGTGTTTCTCTGCTTTCTGCTCCCCGTGCCTAATGCTCACACAACAAGTGTAGCTTTCTCACAATTGCCTGCCGTCTTCCCAAAGCCGTGCAGAGCTCTGCTGATGGCACTGGGTGCGGATGTGCAGCAAGGAGACACAGCAAAACAACTTATTTCTCCTTGTGGCTGACTCCTGATGGGAGCTGGGATGGGCTGTGCCTTTCTCGGGCTGTTAGAAAGAAAGGAACCATATCAAATCCAGTCTGAAGTCTTTTTTTTCAGTTGAGAAGAAAAAAAAAAGTCTGAAATTTAGTGTGGAAAAAAACCAAACCAAAACAAAAAGAATAAATCACTTCCAGACTGCTTTGACTTGCAAAGCTGCTTATTCCCTGTGCGTTCCCAGGCCCTGGTGACAGGGATTGAATTCCCCCTTCGCCGCCTCTTGTGCTCCAGAGCAGCTCCTGACATCTTGAAGTGATCAGCAGCTACGGAAGGGCGCGTGTCGCTGGAGGCCCAGGTTAAAGGGGAGAAGCAAAACATGCTGAAGCTGCTGCAGGAAGGCTTGGCATCTCCTGCCATGCCTAAGGGTGGATGCTTCTGTGCAGCTCCCACTGTCACCCACGGGCCCAGGAGCAGGCATTGTGCCCTCTCTTTGCTCTCTGGAATCACAGCACAAGCCGGTTGTTCAGGGTCAGCCTTTGTCACACGGGTGCATTTTCATCTGGCTCCATTCCCCGGTGCTGCTGGCTTTGCAGTTTTTTGAAAACAAAGTGCTTGAAGGGGGGCTCTGGCCTTTATGGGCCTTTATGGGAGTGGAAAAAGCTTTTTGCATCAGGATGGCAGCATGTAGTTGACCCCACTAGCATGGGATAAGGAGGCAGGTTGCCCAAGGAGGCTGTGGGTGCCCCATCCCTGCAGGCATTCAAGGCCAGGCTGGATGTGGCTCTGGGCAGCCTGGGCTGCTGGTTGGCGACCTGCACACAGCAGGGGTTGGAACTGGATGAGCACTGTGCTCCTTTGCAACCCAGGCTGTTCTATGATTTTTTAAGATAGGGAAGAAAAAAAAACAACCACAATGTGGATAGAGAAAGAGGATTTGAGTAGCTATTTATAATCCCTTAATTTGGGTCATTTTGCTATGGTGGCTGAGTTTCTGCTCCGAGCTGGTATACGTGAGTCTCCAATTCAACAGGGTTTGTCACAGTTCTTTTGGGCACAGCACAACGTGAAGAAGAGGCTGGTGCATAGAGGGGGAAGAAGACAATAGGGAGAGGAGAAACCAGAGGAACTCTCACCCCCAGGTGGCAACAGGAAAGCTCTGGAAGCAGCCAGATACCCACACTTCCAGTGCCCGATGGGTGGCAGCCAGCCCTGGGCAGGGGGTTGGAGTTAGGTATTCTTGAAGGTGATGCAACCCCAGCCATTCTGTGATTCTATGATTTTATGCTTGGCACAGAGTCTGACCACTTTGCCCTCGGGTTGGTGACACACGGTTTCCACATCGCCCCCTCCACCACCATTCTCAGTCTCTTCCACAGCACCGCTCTTCAGCGTTCAGCACAGCAAACATTCTTTCCTCCCCAAGGGAAGCCTGGCTATCGGGCCCTGACATCCCTGTCCAACTCCACACATGGAGAAATTCATGCATCTACTTGTTCCTGAGAGCTTGATGGTTTCATTTCCTCCCTTGTCTTTTCAATGGGAAACTCAACACTGAGTTGCAAACGGGCTGTATATTACAGTCCCAAAGTACACGATTGGCCAGAGCCATAAGATATTGCCTGCTCCCACTGCCCAGTGGCCAGGCATCATCCAGGATTTGGCAGGAAATATCTTCCAGCCTCCCCCCAAAAAATGATGTCAAGAGGACCGAAATGAGACGATAACCTGTGGGGGACAGACCTTAAAAGAGGGAAACAAAGGCTGTCTGTCTCGTCTGCCCAAGCACCAGCATCCCGAACCAGCCCAACCAGTTGTGCTTTCAGCTCTTCACGGCTCAGCACAGAGCATGCTGCAGGGAGCACCCACCTCTCCCAGACCGAAGGATGCAGAGTGAGTGCAGGTAGCACCTCACGGGTACAGCACTTCCTGACTCACACTTTAATGGCTCTCCAGCACAAAGGTTGTCCTACCCACCCACCCTTCAGACCTTGACACTGAGGAATGGCCGGTGCCCTTGGAGCCCTGCGTACGCACACACGCGCGTGCTGAGTCCTGTTTGGGAACACAAAGATCTCTATCATCACAGATTTCTCCTGCCTTCACAAGAAGTTCTAATCCCCTTCTGATAGCATCAGCAGCTCTGCAGTATTCTCAGCTTTGTCTTAGCAGCGTCTCAGTGAGCGTTCTTGGTGCCGCAGTACCTGACTGAAGCCCAACGTTGACCCCTCTCAGAGCAGTAACATTGTTTCTTCACAAGACTTTCTGGAGACTTTGGAGTCAGTGCAACAGGCACGAAATCTTGCACTTAGCAGAACTGGCGCTGCAACCAGGCTGTGGGACCTCATCCGCTCCGATTTTTTTCCCCTTCGCTATTTCTGTATTCCCATTTTCATTTCCATTTTGTCAGATCCCTTTATTTCTGCTTTCTGTTTGTGTGTGTTTTTCTTCCCGTTGTAGAGTCTCCTGTTCTTCTAAACAGCAGGCTCCTCCGGGAACGTGTTGTTAGCCCCAGGCAGATAGATGGCTTTCCTGTGTTAAATGTTACATCCTGGCCACAAGATACAGCTCTCAAATGATTTGCAGAGAAAAGTGAGCCCTTTGTGGTGCTGCCAAAATGCCTTTCTTCCTGTGCTGCATTCTTTGGACACGCTGTACATGCTACATCTCTCACTTGGCCTGTTCTGTCCCCTGGCTCAGCTGATTCCTCCTAGGCCAATTTCTCCTGTTCTGCAGATCATTTCACAAAAGCAGAGAGCCATCTCCCAAGGTTGAACACTGGCTAAAACTTCCTTACTTCTGAGCTCGGGGCATTCTTTCTTGTCCACAAAATTGCTGCTAGCATTGCACCGTCTCATACTCCCATTCGTCTTCACACAGATATTTGGCCCCTGGCTCTGCAGATCCAGGGCACTATTTCTTCTAGCTGCCTTTCTACCAGAAACTGCAATACATTTTGCAAGCACTCTGCAGCTTGGTGAATTCTTACTTCTCCTAATTCTGGCTTTCCCCAGCAGGCTGCTTCTTATTTCTGAGAAAACAATAATGCCTTTAGTCATGACTTGAAGCAAGCATTCCCCAGACCACATGCTAGAGACACAATTTCAAACGTGCTTTCAAGGCTTCCACTGCTTCTCCCTCTTATGAAGAAAAAGAAAGAGAAGAAAAGTGCTTTCTGATACACTACCTTGACAGGAATGGAGAAAGCATGACTTTGCAGCAGTGATATGGTGATATGTGAGAGCTACTAATTGTGATCTGCAGCCAGCAACACCCTGTTGTTTAGGTGAACAATTATTAGGGTGAGAGGTGAAGAAAGGAACCACAGTGCAATGTCCAAATGGCTGAAAATACCACGGGAGGAGCTGGCTCCCTGCAGACAGCTGGCTCCACACGGTGCAGCCAGCCGTGTGTGCTACAGCACCCACAAGATGGGCAGATGAACAGCACGGTGCTGACCTCATCAGCGAAGCTCGTCTTTACAGGAATAAAAATAATCTCATTGTCCTGCCAGATTTTGGCAGCTGAGCACATCCCAGAGCAGTATGTCTGCACGTTCTGCTGTGACACCACAACCAAAGGAGGACAGCAGACACTTAGGAGCCAAGCAGATGGTTACACATGGATGACACTCGATTCTAGAATGAAGTACATCAGCGCATCGCTCCTTTCTCAGAACCCGTCCAGTCTTCCCAGAGCAGCCATTCTGATCGCCCGACACCTAGTGCTGGTAGTCTGAAATGCAGCTGTGAGGGTTGCAGCGCCCTCAGCCCTTGTGAGTATTGCAAGCCTGTGATGCTCCTTAGACAGACAAACCTCAGCGGGTTAGAAACGTATGAGTTCCACCTGAGCAAGCTTTAGTAAGCTGAAGCAAAACGATGCTCAGCAGTCAGTGCATTAGTTAACATAGTAAACCAAAACCAGAGGGGCCTGGCTAAAAGGGTGGATTTCATCGCACGCCTCAACAACTCGGAGGGCAGTCCCTTGGCTGTTCTCCCAGGCCAAGGGAAATGGAAGAGCTGTGAAATGCACACTTACTGGGGAAAGGACTAAGAGCCCTGTATAGGGCGGAGAAGAAAACAGAAAAGCACTTGAAATAGTGTATATTGTGAGAAGAAAAAACCAACTTGGGCAGCAACAAGCATGTAGGCTCTAGGGATATTCATCCCTGGGGCTGGGACACAAAATGGGCTTCAGCCCATGTGTAAATGCTGGGTGCTCACAGGCCATGACACCATCCCTCCCAGCCTACAAACCGGATAAAATCATGGAGCATCCTGAGTTGGAAGGCACCCACAAGGATCAAGTCAAAATCTTGGCTCCACATAAGATGAAAGATGGGTTTGTTACCCAGTATGCTGCGAGCCAGTCTCACACACAGGCACAAAACTCCCTCCTAAGACCTAACCTATATTTCCCCTCTTTCAGTTTAAAGCCATTTTCCCTTGTCTTATCAATATCAGATCGTGTAAAAAGTTGCTCCTCTTCCTGTTTGATTTATCACAGACCTGCACAAATTTGAGTGACAGGAGGTCTCCCACAAAGCTAGCACCCACAGGGATTTTCCATGATGCTTTTTATACATATTCTTATCACTTGACCACTCTTCCAACACAGCCTGCAGCTCTGTGACTGGTTGCCCAATCTGCGTATTACTCCATGATGTCTTTTGCTGAGTCTGAAGGGCGCCCATACCAAGACTTGTACCAAGATTAATTCCCACTTGACTCACAACAATTCCCCCCTTTGAGACATACTTAACAGTGCAGTTTAGATTAGTCTCATTTTCTCTGAGGTTTTTGTTCACTGACTTCCAGCAACACTTGGATAGACACTGCAAGACAACATATAAACAGAGGCTAAAATTACCAACACAACTGTTTAAAAATATGTGAAATATAGAATGGATAAAATCAAAGTTACAAAAGCAAAGAGTAATATTCCCAGAGTACAACCTAGTCCTAAATAAGCACCCAATCTATTCCAGGTGCAGTTCATGCATTTCTCATGATTTTTAGCTTTAGGGAATCGACTTCTTCACCTTTCCACTTCTCACACGGAGCTGTTTTTGTCCTGGGGTAATGAACCCAGCACTCAATCCCCTTTACTTTTACTGCAGTATCTGTTGCTAAGAGTATCAGATAAGGTTCTTTTCACTTCTCAAGCAGAGGTTTGGAGATACACTTGGTCCCATGGTTTGAAGGAATTGTATGGGCACATCCAGGAGTTCCTAATTGCACATACCTGAGAAGGGAAGAAAAAGATTCTTGCCAAAGAAAAGACATATTCAGTAAGTATTTGACCACCAGCTACATGCATCTGATCACTTTTTGCTGCCAAATTTATAGTATTATTGTTTTCAGTGTAAGATTTCAAAAGGATTAGCTCCTTCCATAACGCTGTGGGCTATTTGAACTCTCAGCAATGCCAATTTATTTCAAATGTTCTTCTTGACATAACCACTGAAATTGCCTTTTTGATATTTGATTCATTCTTTCTACCTGACCCCCTGACTGTGGTCTCCACAGAGAATGTAAGTATCATTTGCAGGAAAATAGATACTCCTTGCATTATTTTTGCAATAAAATGAGCTCCTCTGATGAGAGTCCTTCTGAATATCAAACCTTGGAATTATTTCTTACTGTAAAATTTGACTACTTACTTTGCTCTGTTGGTTTGTCATGGGAATGCCTCAGGCCATCCGGAAAAGGTGTCAACCAATCTCAATAAACACTTCAATCCATTACACCACTGTAATTCAGAAAAGTCAATTTGCCAGTATTCCCCAGGTACAAAACTCCTTTTTACCTCTCGTGGAGGGGCTCTCCTCTAGATTTTAGGATAACTTTTAAGGCACATCACATTTATTTGAACAATATTTTGGCAACCAATAACAACGTTGCTTCCTACCAAGTATGTTTGCACTGCTCCAATACAGTATCTAGTATATACACACCTGCAGAGGAGTGCTCTTTCCATTAATTTTTTCCCTATTAGAGAGGTAACTACACACTGTTCATTAGGTGTTACCTGCTATCCTTTGGTAGTTTTAGTACAATTTAATAGCTCTCCTAACTTACCTTCTTTTCATATAAACAGGAGTCTTAATATTTAAGATATCTCCTGCCAAGGCTATAATTGCATATCCAGCTTTCTGCTCCCTAACAACAAAGCTGATTCTATCAGTGAATAGCTCCCAGCCAAGACTTTCCAGAGGTCTACCATTTAGATCTGTCTGTCTGGAATTGTCCAGCTTCTTGCAAACAATCTCGTCTTCCTCATTTACAGGCAGGAACGATGCAGGATTTAAAACACTCAGCATTTTTTAATGTCATGTCATCTTGCTCAAGCAGTACCATTTTGCTGGGGGGCAGACAGTGATGTCCCTTTTCTTCCAAAAGAGCTATGACCACCTGTGGTACATAAATGGCAACTCTCTGCCCTAGTAGTAAAGTGACTGTCAATTTCTTACCTTGCCGTTGTTCCAGTTCTTTAGCCAGTACATCACCAAACAGTGCAGGGCTGTTCTTGAATCCTTGGGGAAACACCATCCAACACTGCTGGGTCTTTGTCTCTATTACTGGGCCTTCCCATGCAAAAGCAAACAATTTCTGGCTTTCCTCATCCAAGAAAAGGCAAAAAAAAAAAGCATCTTTCAGACCTAGAACTGTCTAGTAAACATTAGAATCAACTCTAGTAGATTCTATTGGAACTCTAGTCAACAAAGTTCCAAACTGCAGGATGCACATTAGCAACTACTTCATTAACAGCTCTCAAATCTTGCACTAATTGATAATCATGGCTTTTTAACAGTATTATATACAGACTGGCATTCTTGTCATAGCCTTTACTTCAGGAAATTCTCAATTACAGGTTTTAGCCCAATGCAGACCTCCAGCTTCGTAGAATATTCTTTTTGTCTTACCAGTTTAACTCCTGGCATAAATTCTACTCTTACTGGCTCAGCAGACTTGGCTCTCCTTGGCTTTTCTGTCACCCACACAAAAGGAATTTCAGATGGAATTTCAGTTTCTCGTTTTTCTTTGCTTTCTTCTCTCAAGTGTCCCTGCAATAAACAGACTTGTGTCTGCCAGGAATTATCTTGCAGGATGTGTATCTAATCCTTGTTCTCATCAAAATTTAGATCCGAGCTCCCAGTTTGATCATCAAATCCCATCCCATGAGAAGTAAAGGGCATTTTGGCACATACAAAAATTCATGTGTTAAATTTCCAGTTCCACATCTAATCCTGTGGCCCCAACTACTGGCATACGATACCTAAAGGTCCTTTACAATAATTCATAGTGGGGTAAGCAGTTCTGGTGTCTACTAAATAGTGAATAGCTTCATCCCCCAGCTTTACTGGAACCTGTGGTCAGCTGTGGAACTTAATATGTTCATCCCCGGGATCTTCTACTTTTATCATCAGCTTCTGGATGCTGAACTGGAAGCATAAAAGTCCCATTGCTTGGCTTACAGCAATAGCACCACACACAAAACAAACAAACCCTACGTTCTATTATTGTAAATGTAGGCTATACATAAATATATATCTTTTTCTATGACACAGAACAAGAGAAAACGGCCTCAAGTTGCACCAGAGAAGATTTTGGCTGGGTATTAGGAAAAATTCCTGCACTGAAAGGGTTGTGAAGCATTGGAACGGGGTTATAGTAGAGCGTCCATGGAGTTGTTAAAAAAATGTATAGATGTGCTGCTGTGGGATGCGGTTTAATGGCAGACGTGGCAGTGACGGGAGGCAGCGAGCGGCTCCCCTCACAGCATCAACTCCCCTCACAGCGCCTCCCGCCCGCCACCATCCCGCCTCCCGTCGGCCCCCGCGCGGCGCGGAGCAGGGCGGGAACCGCGACATGGCCGCGCCCTCATAAAGCGCCGCCGCCGGCGCCCGCGCGTTTGCTCCCCGTGTGCGGCGGTGCCCCGAGCGGAGCGGGCTCCGAGCTGCGCGCCGGCTGTGTGCCCCAGAAATAATGAGGATATCGGGCCCCCATGTCGGACCACTCTGAAGAGAGGGCGACGATGATTGCGGCCGGCGACCTGCAGGAGTTCGTCCCCCGGGGCCGCGAGCACTGCCGCCGCCATCCCGGCGCGCACAACTTGCAGCCGCGGGAGCTGCAGCCAGCCTCCGAGCTCTGCTCGTCTGACGGGGCGGCCGGCCTGGTGGGCTCCCTTCGCGAGGTCACCATCCACGAGCGGCAGCGGGTAGGGCCGGGCCCCAGAGGGGCGGGGGGGGAATGGAAGGGGGAGTCTGTAAGGGGGGGGAGGATCTGTTCGGGGGGGAATCTGTGGTGGTGATGGGGGGAGCTGTGGTAGGACACTATCAGGAGAAACATGTCAGGGTAACCTGTCACTTCCTGAGCCCATTGACCACATCTCTTTTAGCTTCTCCTTATGAAATCCTGTTTTTCTGTGTTTGTTTCTCGTTTTTATTTAAGGAAAGTTGGCAGCTGAGGAAAGGTGTCAGTGATTTTGGTGAGGAAGTGGACTACGATGAAGAGCTGTATGTGGCCAGCAACATGGTCATCTGGAGTAAAGGGAGTAAGAGTGAAGCATCAGCTGCCTATAAGGCATTCAGTGTTGACAGCCCTGTGCTGCAGGTACGTTCACTGGATGCTCTGTTGTGTTTGCAAACAGTGCCTTGAGGGTAGGGGTATGCTGGGGAATACAGAAATATAGATTTTGGTAGTAGCATCAACTTGTTCTTCAGACATTGTTGTGCTGTGCTTTGTTTTAGGCCTTGTGGTGTGACTTCACTATTCAGCAGGAGAAATCTGACAATGCTGATGGTAAGTTGTATCCTGGAGTTGTAGGGGCTTCTGGAGATCATCAAATCCAGCCCTGTGTTAAAGCAGCTGTCCTGCAGCAGGTCCCACAGGAATGCATCCAGCCAGGTCTTTAATATCTCCAAAGGAGACTCCTCTCTGGCATTACTGAAATGCCAACTAAGTACTTTGAGCTCAGCCCTTTTGACATGAGAGTTTCAGTCATTGAGAACTGTTGTTCTAAGGCTACCACCTGTCCCTTAAATGTACGTTCTTTTGCACAGGAAATATCTAAGAAAAGAGATAATCTGACTATTCTTTTTTTGTTCTGCAGTTTCAGGCAGTAAAGAAATAGTACAGAAATGTGTCTGCATATTGCAGAGCTCGTGTGTAAATGTACATAGCATAGATGGAAAGGATTACATTGCTGCTTTACCCTTCCAGGTAAGTGCTTCACCTTGCTTTCCATCAGTGGGCTTGTTGTCTGGTTGCTTGCCATACTGTGGTGGGCAGGGGTGCATAAAGTGCTGCTGTTGGTGACTGCTGGAATTACTCATTCTAGTGAACGTGCACCAGTGATGAAAGTGTGACATTGATTATGGCATTGGTGCAATTCTGGAAGTAGCAAAAGCCAAAAAGTTTGTAAGCTGTGGGAAAGCATGGGTATGCCAGAGACTTGTGTGGTTTGGGAACCTGCTCTCATCAACACAACCCTTCTATTAAGAAAAGGTTTAGGCAACATGTTTTGCTACAGCATGATATCCAATGGTGAGAAATTATCAATACAGTAAATGCTTGATATCTTTGTTGTGACTGTATCTCTAATCTTTTAATAGGTTGCAAACATCTGGCCAACAAAATTTGGTTTGTTATTGGAGCGTAGTGGTTCTTCACATGAAATACCTCCAAGTCTACCCAGGTATGTAGTGAGTGCCTTTTAATTGTTTTGCTGTAGACCGTTTACTAATTTCATATAGATGTGTAAAAATTGAAGAGGAATAATGAAAGAATGTGTGTGTTCATAACAGGGCCAGCTGAAACTGCGACTCCTACAAAGGGACTATCTATCAAGTCCTAATTTCCTCCAACATGAGATTGTTGTAACTGTGTGAGAGTGTTTGATCTTGGGAGCAGGGTATGGCAGGCAGAGTGTTACTGACCTAATTTCATTGAGGTTTGTCCTGGAAGTTGCTTCCAGGCTGCATAGGTAGTCATGGAGATTCACTGGGAAATTGTCACTGAGAAATTTCCTCTCAGCTGTAATATGCTTTGAATCTCTGGAGTATCCTGCCCCGTATTTGTAGACCCTGAAAAGTAGGGTAAGGGGTTGGTTGGCATGCTGGTAAGTAGTCTGAGCATACACTTCTGCTCTTCCTTGTTGCTTGTGTGCATTCCAGGCATTTGTGATTGTCTCGTCCTCATTAGAGTTGAGATTAAATATAGAGGCCTTGAAAATATTCAAGAAAGATCTGAAAAAAAAAAAAAATATTTCCACAAGCTAGCTGCAGTGGGTATTCCATTTTAAATTTGGTACCAGGTTAAGCAGGAGTTCAGGCAGATAGCCTCTTCAGTGTGTTGGTGTGCTGTGCTCTCATCACTCTGTCCATAGGGATAGTGAAGTGTCTTCTTTCAGTGAAGGAAGGAGTTAGGCAGTGATTTGCTGCATTGTATTTGAACCCTTGGTCATCTCTCAGGTTTTCCAGCCTGCTGTCCCCTGTTTTGCTTCTTGTGGCTGGCCTTGGCTGGCATCTGTGCTGGACCCCTTTGGGATTACTATAGAATGAAATTACACTGGTGCTGCATTTTCCTGCTCTGTTACTTCACAAAACTGACCCTACTCAATCTGGACTTTCATGAAAATTTTCCCTTTTGCCACTGCCACCAACAGATGGTTGGCACTATTGGTACTCTGTGATGGGTACAGATTACCTGATGTCTGGCTGCTGGTGTGGCACCCAAACTCTTCAGCTGAGTCTAAGAGCCTTCTTGCTCCTTGTAGCTGCCCTCCCTGGTGCTGACTGTTCGTTTGGGCCAGCCAGAGGTTGTCATGCGGCCACCAGGTGGGGTTACTCTCAAGTGCTGTGTGAAAAATAGCACTTTGGTAGAGCAGCACTTTGTCTGACTCTATTCAGTTAATTGGAAGAGCTTCTGCCAATGGAATATGTCTCTACTGTTAGGTTTCAGGCTCAAATTTGTTAAGGTCTAAGGAGTTGTTTTGGGATTGCAGCATGTGCACCAACTGCAAGAGAAGGCAGTTAGGCTTATTAGCATTTGGTTTTTGAACATGCTTTGTTTGGTTTCTTTTTAGAGAACCTTTGCCTACTATGTTCAGCATGCTGCATCCCTTAGATGAGATAACACCTCTTGTCTGTAAGTCTGGAGGTAGGTTTAGGCCTTGACATCAAATGCTTAATGTATCACTCAAGCATTTTCTGTATTAAAAATGTGCAATGGCTCTTTTAAGAAGTCAGAAGTGACTTGTTTTAGCTGTTTTATGAACAGGGAAACCAGTCAGGATGAAAATCCAGATTGCAGAGCAAAGAGGGTGTAAAAAAATGACTAATTCTTCATCTGATAACAGTACTGTGGAAACGATATTTTCACCTTAACTTAGGTTAACTACTTCTTTAGCAGGTGTGTTTGGCTCTGCTAGAGTGCAGTATGTTGCTGATTACACCTTGAGGATTGTGTTTGTCAATGCTGAACCTTCCATTGTGATGACCTACGATACTGTACAGAGTTTGCATACTGTCTGGGCTCTTCGTAAAGTAAAGCCAGAGGTACAAATTTGTTACTGACTGTGTGTCATTATACATTTTTTTTGTACATGTTTAGGTGCCATTCTTGGGCATGTCTGTTAGAAATATCTGATTATTTGTGACTTAGTCTATTAATTGGGTGATTATTAGAGGGAAAAAAAGTCATACTTTGTATATACAACAGTTGTGGAGATCACTCAGTAAACGATGGCCATGTAACATATAGTGCCTATGATGCACTGTACCAGGAAGTTTGTTCTCTGTTTAAACTGTTGTCCTCCATGAGAAAAGTGAAAAACAACTTTCTGCCCTGAGAATCACAGGAGTAGTGTCAGTGACTGGGAGGCAGACCACTGTTGGAAGGAATAATTGCTTAGACTGGTGTAACTGCATGCCTTGCTGATGTAGGTGCATACTCCTAACAGCTAACTGATGAAACAAGCAGTTTGAGCTGCTTAGCTGGTACTGCCCATGTGTGATTAGTATGTAGAGATGTCTTTTCTTTCTCAGGAGCAGAACATGGTGCTGAAGTTCTCAGAGCAGCTGGGTACCCCTCAGAATGTGGCAGCTAGCAGCTCTTTGACTGCTCAACTCAGGAGCCTTTCAAAAGGAGACTCACCTATGGCCTCACCCTTCCAAAACTACTCATCTATTCACAGCCAGAGTAGATCAGTGTCATCACCCAGCATGCAGTCCCGCTCGCCGTCCATCTCCAACATGGCTGCTTTAAGGTAGGTGCTGAACATAATGTATAGACCTGATACCAATCAAATACAAGCTATAAGATAGGCAATACATGTGGCATTGATGTCTTTCTCTGCCCCTTACAGATCTGTGCACCTGAGCTGTACTATGCCTTCTCTTACAGCATCTGACAGCGCTCTTGGAATGATTTTGGGACATTTGTTTGCTATTGTCTCTGTAGCATAGAGGGAACTATGGGTGTACAAGAGACAAAGAGGTTCTGTTCTCATACAGCCAGTCTGTAGTGGAGTTAGGGACTGTCTTCAGGTCTTTTGAGTCTCAGGAGTGTTTTCAGTTAAAGCCATATTTAGAGAGAACGGGTTGGAACACATTTTCACAGTCTGGACCACAGAACTTGAAATGTTGGTTTACTGTTGGGATCTTGTCTCTTGGGTTTTGCCAGAGGCAACTGAACATAAACTGGGGAATTGTTTTTTGTATGATGGGATGTATCTTGAAGGGAGGCTAATATTGCACTAGCTGCTGTTTCAGGGTGGTTTTCTTTTTTGTTTTTGGTGTATGAACACCCTGGTTTAATAGGGGTTCTGATCTGGTTATGTATGCTCACTTTTCAGTAATGTTTTGTTTCTGCTTGCAGCCGTTCTCATTCTCCTGCCCTGGGAGTACATTCATTCTCAGGAGTGCAGAGGTTCAACTCATCCAGCAATGTTCAGTCTCCGAGGAGGCACAGTATTACCCATTCTCCAGAGAGCACTTGCAGTGATTCCTTTCTTGTAACAGAAACAGAACCAATTGTTCCTGAGCTGTGTATAGATCATCTGTGGACAGAAGCTATCACAAAAATGAGGTTAAGTGCATGCTGGAATATGAGAGAAGTGTGGGATTGCCAGTGGGGTGAGAGAAAGTTAAAACAACAGCTTATTTTAGTGTGAGCCTTCTGCAAATAGTGATACATTAAGATAGGTGCATGAACTTGCACTTCCCACTTTTTTTTGAAGTCATGCTTGCTAAGTGTCCAGCCCACTTGAAAAAGAAGCTGGGCACTTGGAATAGTTTTACCTGTTGTGTTACTCATAGCCCTCCAAGATGGGGGGATGCTTTTGTGAGATCTCTCATGCAAAGTAGATTCAAATACCATCACTGATATATTTTTTTTTGCATGTCTGCTCATTTTTAATCTCTTTTATTATTTCTTGCTTTGTTGGCATGAAAATGGGCAAAACACTACTTAAAACCTAAGACTGAGTGGGAGAGCAAAGCCAGACAGCATGTGCTCTGCACACCAAAAAGTGTGAATGTGAAGACTGGAGTGCTAGAAAGCTAATTTCTCTCATAAGGACTGAAACTGAGACTGACACATTCCTAGCAGCTTGAGGCACTGCTTATTTGAAGTCCAGTGTCCCTATGGTTTGTGGACATTGTTTTCTTTTTAATTAAAGTTTTTTATAATAAATCCAACACTATGCTGCTCTTTGTGTCTTATTTAGAGAGAAGAATTCCCAGGCATCTAAAGTGTTTATTACCACTGACCTTTGTGGGCAGAAGTTCTTATGCTTCTTAGTGGAATCCCAGCTCCAGCTGCGGTGAGCATTCCTCCTTTGGGGATGGGTTTGAAGAAATAAAAAGGGAGGGGAGGGGGGTAAAGGACTCAAAAATGTGTCTAGATCAAGGCTTTAACATACTTATTCGTTCAGCTAGTGGAATCTGTGATGTGAGGTGTCAGTGCTTCTCATATGGTAGTTTTTAATTGGAGTGGTGTAGATGATTTGGATTATTTAAATAAAATTGAGATTGCAAGAGTACATTCAGTGTGCTTTGAGTGGTATTCTTATTTATGCTTGTCTTTACCCTTTAGAATCACACTGGGGATTTCATTTAGACTAGGGGAATAACAGTAAATGATTAGTGGGGCAAAGCTAGAAAAGGAAGGATGAAGGAACCAGGTATACCACAGTAAGACAAACTGCACCTTGTAACACAACTTTTCTATTTTTGCCTTTCTATAACAGTTGACATAGGACAATCACTTTATATTTCCTGTTGTTTTCTCAAATCTCTAGGTGTGTAAAGTTTCAAGAGAGCAATGATAAGTCACAGCTGATCTTTGGTTCTGTTACCAATATTCAGGCAAAGGACGCAGCTCCAGTGCAGGTATGTAACTTTATGGACTATTAGCTGCAAAGTATCTTCCTTTGTCACTTATGTCATCCATTTGTCATACAAGAAGCTGAAGATGCTGTTTGATTCTTGCAGGGTGTTGATACACTGCTGGTTCTGGAAGGTAGTGGAAATCTAGTGCTTTATTCTGGAATTGTTCGTGTAAGTAGCAGGCTTTTGTGTCCAAAAACAAGTGTTTGACTCCAGTTATAAGCTAGGCTGTGCAGAGGGTGCATCATACCTTACAAGGTATCACTTTAAGCTGCTGTAGACTGCTTCTCACTTAAGACTTGGGAAGGTGCCTGTGCTCTCCTGATGAGTGTAATTTATATACAGTGCTGGAAGGGTGGTTCTGAGGGCTGACTGGTGCCTTGTGGTACAACTAAATATCTGGAGCTTTTTTTGCAGCAGCAGCAGCAGCAAAGTGCTAAACTAATACAGTGCTTTCAAACAAAGTATCAAGGATATAGGAAGTAAGGATTTAGTTCATTCAAAATAAATATTTTTGAACTGTATACAGATGGAATGTGTTCTTTCCACGTATGCAGAGATGTTGAATGTTAGAATTTGTGTTTACCTGTGTGTGTATAGTATGTATATTTTTTAAAAAATAATTGCTCTGCAAGTGCAGTTTATCCTATGAAGCACAGCTGAATTTTTAGTAGAAGTAGACCAGTAGCAGTAATGTACAAGACTGACCATAGATGGTGGTTTTCCTTAATGTGTGTTCTCCCAAAGGAAGGCATTAAATTAAGCAGTCTTCAGGCTTTAGTTCAAGTATGTATCCACTTCTTTTTAAACTGCTCCTTTAACCTGTTAAAATTAAAACCACTGGTGTATATATAAGCAAGCTTGTGGAAGCACAAGCATGAAAACCAACTGTTTGCTCTTCCATATATTGTTCAAAACAGGTGGGGAAGGTTTTTATTCCTGGACTGCCTGCTCCATCCCTGACAATGTCCAACCAAATGCCTCGGCCAAGCACTCCTTTGGATAGTGTCAGCACTCCATCCAAGACTTTGAATAAACATCTGGGGCCTCTAGAAGAGGTAAGCGGAAACAAAATCCTGCCCTGAAAAGGCTGCAGTTTTTAATAGCTTTGGCATAATTGATCAAGTAACTGGATGCTTTTTTCTGGACTGCAGTCTGTTAATCTAAATTCTGGACTCTCAGATTTATAGCAATTGTGATGGAAATGCTGCTTTATGCTGATATCTTCTGTTTAGGAATGGTCATTGGCAAGAAGTCCCACAGGAGAGCTTCCCTGTGAGCATCTTTAGGGTGTGAAGATGAAGCTTTCAAACACCCATACATGTGTTTAAGTTACAAAGTAGCTGAAGGCAGATGCGTGGATGGTCTTTGAAGAGGAGCTTCTAGTCCCTTCTCACTGTTCAGTAGTGCAGGATTAAGTCCACTATGGCTAGAGGAGATGATGAATATTTTGCAAGAGAGAGCCTGTTAGTTTAAACCTCACGAAGCTATTGTGAAAGACTTGTTATGGCTATGCTTGTCTTATTTCTGTGGTTGATCAAGACCATTCTCTTTCCACTTTAGTTTTCATGCACAGCCTTCTTCCCCACAGCTTCCATCCATATTTTGTTTGGATGCATTGATACGTCAGGTTAAGTGAAAGTACAGTGAGGGCTGGGATGGGTGTGTGATGCAGATCTCATAAACACATGCTGTAAGTTGAAAAGGGAGGTTTAAAAAACAGCTTATTTGTTTGGCAGTTCAAGTTGGGCATCTTCCATTTGAATGTTCAATTGGTTTTTAACATTTGAAGTGTCCTTGGGAGCTAAATGTTTTACTTTTCTCAGGTAAAGTCCCTGAATGCAGTGTTTAAAGTCTGTCTGTTATGTCCTGCCTCATTTATGATGTTTATAGAACTTCTGAGACAGTTTTGAAATGACATTAGCAGCTTTCAAAATACTGGCACACTTCAAAATGGTCATTTTAACTGTCCTTTGCTCAGATACTTTAACAATTCTAAGCAATCATTCTTACCACTTTGCAGAGTATGCTTTTGTCACCAGTTCCTGAGATAAGGGATTCTTCTAAACTCCATGACTCTTCTTACGTTGAGGACTGCACTTTCCAGCAGCATGGGACTTTCATTCATGCTCTAAGAGATCCTGTCCACAACAGAGTAACTTTAGTAGGTATCATTCTGTAATTTGAGTCATGACTTTGTTAGCAAAGCAAAATAAGGGTCAAGCTTGTTTTTCATAGAATCATAGAACGGCCTGGGTTGAAAAGGACCTCAAAGATCATCTAGTTTCAAACCCCTGTATAGTAAGATGTTGCTGGCAGCTCCTGATCAGCAGTAAAGTGTTAAACATGCATTGTGAACTCCACGTTTTTCTATGTTGAATGTCCTAAAAGGCATAGAGGTTTAATGATTCCTTCAGGTGATTCAAGCCAAGGTCCATTTAAAGTGTTTTCTGGAGCTAGAATCTGAGGTTGCAGACTTTGAGTGTAGCCAATAGCTATGAGTTCAGAATATGCTCAGTACACAAATGAGTTCTGAGTTGATGAAAACAGACCCCATCTCTCTTGAAAGATGCATTTTGTAGTTCAACTCTTCCTTTTTTTTTCTATCCTCCAGGAACTCAGCAGTAACACAATGGTTCGGATTACGATTCCTGAAATTGCCACTTCAGAGCTAGGTATGATTCTTAAGCTCTCATGTGAAATATGTTCCATGATTTTTGAGGATTCCTTTTATTTTTTTTTAAGTAGTTTATACACAGCTTAGACTGTGTAAGCATTTGGTATGTTGTATTTTGAGGTTTATTGGCTTACTTTGTACAGCTGCTACCATTGATTGAGGTGTGCCCTGCTACTTTGAGTGCTTCATCTGATGCACTCTTGAAACTTCTTTGTTCTTTTGGTCTCTTTCTACTTTACTGTTCATGCTTGCTCAGGGCTGAGATGTCAGTTCAGACACAACTTGTTCTCATTAATGAGTGAAAAAGCTTCCCCTCCTCCCCCTGCTTTGTGTGGTGAGTTAAAGAGGCTGTGTTTAACCAAAACTGAAGGAACAAAAGGTTATGTGGTGTGGTTTTTATTGAAAGAGTTTCTGGAGAGTTAAAAGTAGGTCCAAGTACTGTAACAATTTGTAGCATTAATTGTGTGAGTAGCATTGGGAGTAATGGAAAACAGGCCTAACTTTGGGCTTTTTTCTCTTTTGCAACAGTGAAAACATGTCTGCAAGGGGTCAAGGCTATCCTGCCCAAGGAGATAGCTGTACAAATGCTTGTCAAGTGGTACAATGCTTATAATGCCCCTGGAGGACCAAGCTATCGCTTGGAATGGAATTTATTTGTAACTTGTCTCATGAATATGATGGGTTATAACACAGAGAAGCTGACCTGGACGCGTAATGTAAGCAAGCGTGCATGTTTGTTTCCTTAGCTTATGTGTTAATACTTCTGATAATTCTTCAAGGTTTGAAATGATTGGAGAGGTGCTGAAGTAAAAAAAAACAGGTTGTCTCTTGTCCTAAATGACAAGATGCCACTGAATTAATTGTGCATTTCTAAATTTCAGGTGTGCATTTTAGTCTGGGATGCGTGTATCCATAAGGTGCTTAACACCAGCACGTCAGATGAAAATAAAGATATCTTACTCCACTACTAACACTGATGGCTTAAAGATTCTACTCAAACAGTCTTAATTAAGCCTATTTTGATTAGAAGCAGAAAACGCAGTTCAGATCCTAAAGAAGGTTTTTCCTGCAGTTTTGAAGTTACTGCTTTAAGTTGTATCTTTTAAATCAAACTTACTTGGAGTTTTCTGTAAGTGAATTTCCTGCTGGCAGTACACTTGTGATGCTCACAGGGTGGGAGGAGTAGGGGGTGCAAGCATAAGTATACTGATGAATTAAAAGCAATTAGTGTGTACCCACATTACTTGCATTAGCTCGTACCCAGTATTTCCTCTGTCCAATGCCAAAAGTTAGGCAGTCAGACCTCAAGTTTGTGCAGCATACACCAGACTAATTAGCTGTGTGTAGAAAACATCTAATTGGAGTGCATACTTTATATGTGAGGAAAATATAAATATGTAAAGCAACATCATGTAGTGTGTGGTTTGAATGTACGTTAGGACTGTTTTACTTTTTAATTTATTAATTTTAAAATTATAATAAAAATATTTAATTTATTTTTTTAATTATTAATTTTTAATTTATTTTTAAAATAAGTAATTTTAATTACTTATGCAGCATATTTCTTTATTTCTTGCAGCTTAATGTTGGAGGGTCACCTTCACCAGTGAGTGCACCAAAGAAGGCTAGGCCATCAGAGACAGGGTCAGATGAAGTAAGAAATGGTTCTCTTTGACAAATAAAAGCTTGGGAGTGTATTGATTTATTGTTGGGCTTTTTTTTTTTTTTTAAAGACAATTCAGTAGAAACACCTCTGATCTGGGCTCACCAGGGATTGCAAGTCTGTGGGGGAAGGAAAGCTGTTTTGCATTGTGCTGTCTGTATCTTGTGACCTTTCTTGTCAGGATCCTGGTTTCAGAGAAGTTAGATTTGGGAATGAATTCAATATGAATTACAAATCAACACCAGGCAGTTTTATGACAGTACCAAATGTCTCCTAGATGCTTTATCCCCTTAAAATAAAGTTGGCTTACCTCTCCTCCACTCAGCACCTTCAGCAAGTTAGGAGCATCAAAATACATGCTTTACTGAATGCACTGGTTCTTACTGAATTTAGCAGTGTTCAAGATTGATTCACCAGGTCTTGCCAAGGCAAGAGCAGGAAGGTTGTTTTTCTTTCATGTAGTCAAGCAGTAAAGTGGATAAGGCTTACTAGCATTCCACTGTAAGAGGCTTACAAACTACAGTGGCACAATTGTGCCATCAGGTTTTGTAGGTTGGCAGCTCAGTGAACCCATGGGGTTTGCAGGCTGCAATCTGTATGAAACAGGTTAAGATCTAAATGCCCAATGTGCTGTGATGGAAGTAGGAAGAAGGCTGGGGGCACTGGGTGAATTGCAGCAAGGTGTCATGCGCTGAATTATCAGTGCAAAGGAGGCACTTGAGATCACTTTTATTCCATCTTTGTTTTCTTAAATGTTAATGCTTTGATTCATTATATGCATAACTGGAGGGAGGATGGGAAGATACAGCTTAACAATTGAATCTGTGCAAGGTAGCTTGCAGGATTTGTGTGACACACCAACTGCATTTGAATTGGTTTAGGGGAAGGAGCCTCTGCAGTGGTGCTCTGGAGCTCACTTGCTGGAAGTCTGTTCATTGTTTGTTGCCTCTTTCTCCTGTGTGTTTGGTCTAGGACTGGGAATATCTCCTGAGCTCTGATTACCACAGAAATTTTGAGTCTCATCCTCTATCCAAAGTCTTGGGATTGGACCCTCTGGAAATTTTAGCTCCAAAGGATGACTTCTTACAGAGCCTTAGCCTGGATTACTCAACTCTCCTTTTCACCCATATTCCTGCTATTTTCTTTGTTCTTCACCTGGTCTATGAGGAGTTCAAACTGAACCTTCTGATGGGAGAGGAAAATCGGTCACTTGTTGTTCTTCTGGTTCAGCTGGCCAGGTATGCCAAACTGACGAAGCACAGATGCTGTAAGTTGTGTGGTGTCCCTTGACATTGGGTTTTTTTAGGGGGGAGATTTGGGGATTGCCCACAGTGGAACAGACTTTCATATTTTTGAAGGAAATGAATAAGTAACAGTTAAAGATATTTGTTGTAGGAGATCTCCTGTATAGTTCTAACCACTTACCAACATAAGCATGATTCACAAATCGTAGTTCTTGGTAGATAGATGGCTTTTCTTCCTGCCATATAAGAAAAGGGAGAGGGAAGAAGTCTGCTTAACAGATTTTGTACATCAGAGTGCAGACAGCCCTGCTGCAGGCAGAAGTAAAATCACTTTGTTGACTCAGTTGCTCAGACCAAAGTCTTCTACATTTAGTGATTTTAGTGATTTCTTGCTGGTGGTAGTGGTAGGTTTGGGGATTTCTTTGTTTTATTTTGTTGTAAAACACAGAATCTCATCTCAGTTCTGATTTTACATGACCTCACCATTTAGATCATGTCAGGCAACTTGAGCAGTCCCTGCTTTTGTTGCCTCTCTGGCAGCTAAAGTTCTGTGTACCCTGGACAGCTCACATTTTCTCTACTGCGTTGACTAAGCTCTATCACAAGATCAATCAAATATTCATCTTATGGACGAGAGACTGAATATGAGCCAGCAGTGCGCTCTGGCAGCTCGAAAGGCAAATGGGATCCTGGGCTCCATCAGGAGAGGGGTGGCCAGCAGGGACAGGGAGGTGATTGTCCCTCTCTACTCGGCTCTTGTGAGGCCCCACCTGGAGTACTGTGTCCAGGTGTGGAGCCCTCAGTACAAGAAAGACATTGAGATTTTGGAAAGGGTCCAGAGGAGGGCGACTAAGATGATCAGGGGGCTGGAGCACCTCCCCTATGAGGACAGGCTGAGGGAGTTGGGCTTGTTCAGCCTGGAGAAGAGAAGGCTGCGGGGTGACCTCATTGCAGCCTATCAGTACCTGAAGGGAACCTACACCCAGGAGGGGAGTAAACTCTTCAGAAGGGCTGACAACAGCAGGACTAGGGGAAATGGTTTTAAGTTGAAGGAGGGAAGATTTAGGTTAGATGTTAGGGGGAAGTTCTTTACTAGGAGAGTGGTTAGGCCCTGGAACGGGCTGCCCAGGGAGGTTGTGGATGCCCCGTCCTTGGACGTGTTTAAGGCCAGGTTGGACGGGGTCCTGGGCAACCTGATCTGAATGTGTATGTTTGGTGGCCCTGCTAGGCAGGGGGGTTGGAACTACATGATCCTTGGGGTCCCTTCCAACCCGGGTGATTCTGTGATTCTGTGATTCTGTGATCTTTGTGGCATTTTCACTGCAGCCAGTGATTGCATCTTCTCATCTTCCACCCCCACATTCAGATTGCATTGCGTGTGTATAGACACATGCACACAGTTATCTGTGTAAGCAAAGGGCTCGGTAATGCCTCTCCAAGTTTTGTTTGATATTTCTACCAAAATCTCTGTATGATTAATAGATTCTTCCCCTGGCACTGCACTTGATTGACTGGAGTAGTTTCCAGAAGCAGTAGATTGACCTGTCCATTATTCTGTCGTGCCAATGAAAAGCAAAGCTCTGATGAAATGCTGTGTATCTGCTGGGGCTGGGAGCTGTTGTTTGCATTCACATCTTGCAGATAAACACGTCTGACTTGTAGCATTTAGAAGTTTGGGGAAGATGTAGTGACAGTTATGCTGTGAATGGTGGTGGAGGTGTGGCACAGAGTAGAACTATGACTGAGAAGAAGTGCACTGGGAGGAAATAAAGCATGCAGGTTACTTGCTTAGCAAAGGGGCAATGCCTGTGAGCAGCCCTAGTTAAAGAAGTCAGCTTCACTCCTTGTATCTGGTGCATATTACAACATTTAAAGTGAACAGAAAATGTCAGAAATGGAGAAAGGCGTGGAGTTTGTTTCTTCTTGTTTTTCTTTGTACTATGATTCACATCTTTCATTCTAGGGACTTGAAACTTGAAGCTTATATAGATTATTACTACAGAGACTATCCAGCCCTTGTAAAAAGCTCTGGACAGACTTGCATAATTGATCAAGGTGAGTTTAAGTCGATGTGAAGCTGAGTGTTCAGTGGTAGTGGTGTGCAAGTTTTCTCTTAATGCTGAGCATGTTGATAGCTGGTCAGGACTGAACCCACGTGTAAAGCTGTGCATGGATTGCTTGGTTCCTTTGTCTTCAAAAGTCTGTTAGAACCCTGCAGTCACAAGCTGGTGCCTTCAGTGTGGTGCTTCGTGGGATGTTTCACAGCAAGGACCTGGGAGGAAGTGATGGTTTTATCCCAGGAAACTCCTAGCTTGGGCAGGCTGAGAAATATTTGTGGAGAGCTGTGGAAAAACCTGGTAATGAGGGGTGCTTCTACTGTGAAAAGTATCCATAGGTTGGTGTAAGCTCTCAGTTTATAGTCCCTCAAAAATAAAGCAGAGCTGAATGCACAATCGTGAAAGCTAAAATAAGATCTCTTATTGTTTGTGCATCTGTTTAATGTACTACCAGCTGAAGTTTGCTAGTTATACAAGACAAAATACTCTTTTTCCTGGCACACAAAGCATAATCTCATTATATTGGTCAGGCTTTGCTGCTCGTGTTTGTGGATAGGGAGGGCAAAGAGATTATAGTTAGGCTGTTCCCTTGCTTAATTTGATGTTTAATGACAAGACTGTCTCCCTCAGGTTTTTGAAGATTAGCAATTACAGACATTACTTTTCACAGTGGGCTGAGACTTGCTTGAAAGGCACAAAGGTGTTTCTTTCTTCCATTACTGTCTAGCTATTAACTTGCATCTGACAGAAGGCAGATGTGATCCATAACGCTTTGAAAGACCATGTTTCTATTCTTACACAAAAGAAGTAGTGTAGGGCCAGTTTTGAGAACAGAGAAACAATTTTTGTGCATTTGCCATGAACTCAGTGTCGTGACTGTTGATACCATTAAATCCAAACAGGTTTCATGCATCATCCCGCATTTTTTTCTGCTGAGCCTCCAAGTATCTTTCAGTGGCTGAGTTCCTGTCTAAAGGGAGGAAGAGTACAGCCTTATCCTTACTTACCAGGAATCTGTGAGAGGAGCAAACTGGTAATACTGGTACGTATGTTGGCAAAGAGGATGTGCTTTCCTCTATCAGCGTAGCAGCACTGTGGCCACGGATTGTTCTAGCTGCTTAATTTCCTGTGAGTGAAGTGCCCTCCATGGGAACTCAAATGATGAAAAGCTTGTCATGTGTGAAGCAGTGGGAGCGTGCTGGAGCAGTACTGAGCCTGTGATGAATAACTGCTTAGGAGCACGGCTGTAGCCATGCTGTTTGGACATCTAAGCATCTCCAAGTGTTACTGTACTAAGCAGGCCTCATTTGTCTGCATGATATTCTCCTGTGACATTGTGGTGTCAGCCTTTTTCCAAGGGGTAATAACAAATGTTTAGCAGAAAAGAAATCTCTGCTAGTTCTATCCTCTGTTCTATCACAGCTTGAATATTTCTGAAGGATGTAGATGAGTTTTAGCAGGTTGGGAGGAGGTATTTGAGGCTAGGAAGAAGAGCATATGAGTGCAGGGTAAATGGCCTATGCTTCGCTGCTCATGTTTTTGGTTTTTTGTGGTTTGCAGTAGTGGCATGTGCAAAGTAATAATGTAACTCAGTTAACTGTATTTCGTGAGTGAGAATTTCCTGGCTTTTCTCTTGGGCATGTATCAACATAAATATTTAACTGCATGAGTAGTTATTAGTGCTGATGTTATCTTCTGGTCAGCCTTCTTGGCTTCTTCACAAAGTGTTTGTGGAGAAAAGCTGTCAGTACAGGATTTGGAGCAGAAATGTTGAGCTGAAGAGAAAAACAGAGCAGCGAGGCCCTGTTGTGACCCAGCTGTCCAAGAGTAATTGCAGAGTCTTCCATTGGAACTGCCAGGAATCTCCCTGTCCCCTCCTTCTCAAAGCATGAAAGGCTGAAGCAGCAGCACTGAAACCTGTTAAAGTGCTGATGCTTTCACTTAAAATTTACCCTACACTCAAGCTCTGAAGAACAGTAGTGCCTTTCATTCAGGCTGTCACTTGTCTGTCACCAACTCTGTCTGCCTGAACCCGACTTCTCTGTGCAGAAGTCAGAGCTGGCACGTTGGTGATGCAGCTTGTCAGATATCTTTGGGAAAATCATGGCAGGTTTTTGCTTGGATGTGACTTTGCCTTTGGTGTGCCAACTTCTGTGGTAGTATTTCAGAAGGAAGCAGTGATGGATCACTGTGATTTTTCTGACTGGTGTGGATGCTCTTCACTCAGGTACTTCATGAAGTACCCAATACTCAAGAAGGGGAGGAAATCAAAAGGAATATGTTGGTTGTAGAAAATGTTGTTTTCCAAAACAAACTCAATGAAGCATGAGCAACACGGAAAAGATGATTAGAAACATGGTTTTTCTGTTTTGAAAGTATTTTCTAGCTGAAACAGGCTGCCCAGACAGGTTGTGGATGCCCCGTCCCTGAAGGTGTTCAGGGCCAGGTTGGATGGGGCCCTGGGCAGCCTGGTCTGGTATGAAATGGGGAGGTTGGTGGCCCTGCCTGTGGTGGTGTGGTTGGAGATTCATGATCCTTGAGGTCCCTTCCATCTCTGGCCATTCCGTGATTCTTTTTACCTTTGAAACAATCATTGGAGAAAATTCAGTTGTTGCAAGGTTAATATTTCCAAACATGAGCTTAGAAACCTAAAATGTGAAAGTTTTCTGGCTTCAGTTGTTGGAATCTACATTTACTTAATAAAGAATTCATAATAAAGCATCCCACTGTTTAAGTTACCAAAGTTCCCTTCTGCTTGTTTTGATAGGCAGAATAGTAATAGCTGCAAATAAAGTGACTCTGTATTATGGTGTCTCTTTCCTATCCAGAGTGTGGCTCTGTACATACTTGGTGATGAGAGTGCTGTATCTAATGAAGCTTCCCCGTATTTGTACAAAATTACTTCAGGTAATAAAGCTTGAATGCCATTGCACTGTCTCCTGGTGCCTTGTTTGTTATATGCTGTCCTTTTACTTGGAAAACAAGGGGATAACCTGGCCTTATCTTCTCTAGGGCAACAAAAGCAACAAGTGGAGCAGGATGACAATCGGTATGTTTTTCAATCCCATGTTAAATTCTGAATATTTGCCTTTCTGTGAAGCTTTTGATTAGGTTTTATTGGCTTCTCCTTTATTTTCCATTATTTTACAGATGCTGTTTTGGACACAGTACATCTATTTCCAACCTCGCCGAGAAGCTAATTATTTGGTTGACTAATATTGGTATAAGCAACTTTTATCTTTGTGTGAGATGGTAACAGCTGTAAAGAAGTATCAGAATTGCATAGTATGAGAAGCATTATATCAAGTTGTGATTAAGTTTGGTTTTTTTTTTTCGTGCTTGCTAACTTAAAGGTTTCACCTTAAGAGATCTGGAGACTCTCCCCTTTGGTGTGGCTCTTCCTATCAGAGATGCAATATATTACTGCCGAGAGCAGCCTGCTTCAGACTGGCCAGAGGCAGTTTGTGTCTTGATTGGGCGCCAGGATCTGTCCAAACAGGCATGTGAAGGCAACCTACTGAAGAGTAAATCTGTGAGTATGGGCACAAATGGATTTCGTGATGCTGAGTGTTGGACACAGCACTCTGTGCAGAAGCTCTTCCACCGTCTGCTGATGCTCGGGCAGTGTAGGTTAATGGGGCATGGAAGGTGCAGAATTCAAGACTGAAGGCAATGTGGGATTTACATGCATGTGAGAGCTTCAGTATAAAACCAGCCTCTGTCCCAGGAAGACTACGTACACAGCTGTGCAAATTCAGTAAAACAGATTTTAGACTTCATTGAAGCTTAGTACTCAAAAGTTCTGCCTGCAGAGCAATTTGATTGTAAGTCTTCCTCTCCAACATCTTTTGGTACTGCCTTTTTGGTACTCTATCTAGAAACTCTGCCATTGTAACATTGGCCCGGGGAGAAGGAAGCAGGAATAATGACTCTTTACATGGGTAGGATAAGGGGGAATGGTTTTAAACTGAGACAGGGGAGGTTTATGTTGGATATTAAGAGGAAGTTCTTCCACACAGAGGGTGGTGAGGCATTGGAACAGGCTGCCCAAGGAGGCTGTGGATGCCCCATCCCTGCAGGCATCCAAGGCCAGGCTGGATGTGGCTCTGGGCAGCCTGGGCTGCTGGTTGGTGACCTGCACACAGCAGGGGGTTGGAGCTGGATGAGCACTGTGCTCCTTTGCAACCCAGGCCATTCTATGACTTCTCAGTCTGTCTACTTCTGGAGTTGGCATAGCTGGGGTTTCTTTTTTCACTGGCACATCTGCATTGTTTTCTGAAGTACAGTTTTCATATTTTTTTTTTTTAGAAAGGGCTTAGTTATTTTCATCCTGAAGAAAACTGATTAAAAAGGTGTCTTTTTTCTTTTGAACATCATCTTCTGGTGGTGGGAAATAGTGGCATCTCTTGGAGTTAGAGCTCTCTGAAGTGTCTTTTGTTGAGGACACTGAAATCTAAAACTATGTGAAAGCTGACTGATGGTTTGTGTGAATAATAGCTGAGACTCTGACTTTTTTTTTTTTTCACAAGCCAGGAAAAGGGTTTTGTATTCTCAGGTACATCTTGGTCAATGTAATTTTAACTGTCTTAGCTTTGGAAGTGATGTTAAAATTACTTGGATTTTTTAACAGGGACATCTGATTACATTTCAGAAAAGTGAAATGTTTTTCTTAGTCATGTAGAAGAGAAACAAAACTATATATTCAAATCTGATGTGGCACCATTGATTAAGAAAGCATTTAATTTTCTGCTGGTTAACTTTTCCTAACTCTTAACAGTGCTGAATCGTAAAACGATGATGAGTCTGATTTTATCACTCTACAACAATGCCTCGAATATATTTTACCTTAAAAGGATAGTGATTTTCAAACACCAAATTGTTTGTCATTTCTCAGGAGGGCAGGGTGGAGTTTCCTGTTTCAAAACGGACGCTGGCTTTATGGGTGGTGCAGTTATGTATTGAGATTTAGCGCATATTTATCAGAAGAAATTAGTTTTCATTCATCAGCTGTTAATCTGCCTGCACTCCTGGTGTTGTGTGCCTTAGGACAGCCTATGTTAGATCTAGTTTTGATCTAGTTTTTTTCTAGTTTTAGATTTGATGCTTTCTGATAGTTGGCAACCCTTGTGCCCTACTGAAAATGACTTCTGTTCTCTTGCAGTCTGTGGGCCCAGTGCTGTCCTCTGATAGTCCATCTGGAGCTGAGGCAGAAGAGGATGAGGATGGCATGCACAACATGAATGATGAGGTCATGTCACTAATATGGAGCAAGGATTTGAGAGTGCAGGAAGTACGCAGGCTCCTTCAGAGTGCCCGTCCTGTACGTGTCAATGTAGTGCAGATGCCAGAAGCCAGTGACCATGATTTCATAGAAGAAAAAGAAAACCGGTAAAGATTCTGTTTCTAGCAGGCTTTCCCTTAGGTGAAAAATGGTTATCCTTGACTTTATGTCTTATCAAACAGCGTGGTGTATTTCTGTCTGAACACAACAGTGAAGTAGGCAGACCTGAACGAAGGACACAACAGAAGAGTTGTGTTTTGTAACTCAAGTGTTGAAGTTCAATATGCATCAAAGCTTGGTTTGGACAGCTGTTAGGCTTGGAGCAGCACATGGGGAAGTCTATTAGTTTGAACCCCACAGGACATTCAGGGTTAGAAAATTAAATGTGAAAGTATATTAAATATACTTTGTGGAGGAGAGTGAATAAAGCATAGTCCATCTCCTCCATAAAACTGGAGAGCCCTTTGTTCTGTTCTAAGCAAGTTTTAAGTCAGGGGATCTAGTTAGTTCTACAGAAAGCAAGGTCACTGCTTCATCCCTCTCTTGAAAGCTCCTATTGGAGCTACTGTTTGCCTGTTCAGTCACCTCCCTGTTCTGCTTCTTTATTCAGTTGTTTTAGAGGTCTTAACAGTGTTGTCTTTGAAAAAATAAAATAAAAAAGGGGGGAAAAAAAAACAAAACTTCAGAGCATTTTTAACGTGCAAAACACTCTATAGAATTAGAAAACTAAAGGAATGCATCAGATTTTATTGTCTGACCTAACAAGCTGAGTAATCTAACAAGTCTAGAAAGTGTTTCCAGAGTAAATCATAGAGAACTGTGGTCAGTATTCCTGGAAGTACACTATTAATTCTGTACACTGTTATTACTAGATGTGATCACTAGTCATAGCAAGATCACACGGCAATTAACTTTGTTTTGCTTTCTCCTTTCACCTCACTTCTGATATGCAATTAAATTGTGGTGTGAGTTTAACTAGCACCTAGCTTAGAGTGAGAAACAGGCAAATTTCAGCATCATATCAGTTGAAGTGTATCTTTGCGATTAACCTTGAAGGACTGAAGACTTTGGTTTTTTTAAGTTAGACCTACTTAAAAAAGAAGGGAGGGGAACATAATGCTGTCTGAATCAGAAAGGAAAAAAAAAAAGCTGACTGTCCAGTGCCTGTTGTGTAGTCTCACTTTATTGGAACACATTAAGCAATGGGTTTTGTTCTGGTCTCCTTAACAGGTTGTTACAGCTGTGCCAGCGAACCATGGCACTGCCTGTTGGGCGAGGAATGTTTACTTTGTTCTCCTACCATCCTATTCCAGCAGAACAGCTGCCCATTCCTAAGCTGAATCTAACTGGTATGTTGCTCAGTGTTTTCTTCTGAAGAAATTCAGTATTGAACAGAATGTGATGGAGTTTCTGAGTTATTACCCCATTGTTTTTTGAACCTCTTGCAATCTTACAGCACCTTCAGTGTCTCTTTTCCATACTGTAAGTGGGCTTTGGGAAGAAAAAGCATTTTTTGTTTTGAGTCTGCTGCTTGCTAGTATTTTCTCCTGGGATGGTCAATACCAACATTATTTTCTAGTGCAGACATTATATCAGGCACATTCTGACAGGCAGAGAATAGTGCAGTTGCCCAAGGATGTGTAGCTGCTCAGTGTTGTGGTCATACAGAGAGCAGATACTGCAGGTCCTCATTGCTTTTGATCTAGTGTACTGTGCTCATCATCTGATGTGCCTGAAGATATCTAAGATTGTCTTTAGATCAGAAGCTTGACTTTCATGCTGTCAGTGTTCACTTGGCAAGCTACTGAAATTCAGAGCAGTTTCTGGAGGGGTTTGGATTCACCTAATTGCTGTCAACGATTTCAATTTCACGGGCAGGCCGTGCTCCTCCTAGGAACTCTACAGTTGATCTGAACAGTGGGAATATCGACGTGCCTCCTAACATGGCTTGCTGGGCTAGCTTTCACAATGGAGTGGCTGCTGGGCTGAAGATAGCGCCTGCTTCACGGATAGATTCTTCTTGGATTATCTATAACAAGCCTAAGAATGCTGAACAAGCAAATGAATATGCTGGCTTCCTCATGGCTCTGGGTCTCAGTGGACATCTCACTAAGCTTGCCACACTCAATATACATGACTACTTAACAAAGGTGAGGCATTCTTTCATAAGCAGCAGAGAGAAATGCTTCTGAGACGTGATTTCTGTAAACAAAACAGGCTTTAAAAAAGAAAGCAGCATATTTGAGAACTGAAATTGGAAGTTTCCTGGTGCAGGCAAAAATCAGAACTGCTTTGTTAATGTTAGGTTTTGTTCTTAAAACATCCTGTATGTTGGGAGTACAAGGAAGTAAATATCTACATTATAACCATGTTTAGCAGTTCATTGTGTATTTTTATTTAGGTTGAAATTTGCTTCTATAGCAAGATCATAAACTTGGGAAATGCAGTTACATCCATAACAGCTAGCATTCATTTTCCTGAGGAGCTGCCTGCAAAGCTTTAGCAGCTGTGTATGTTGGAGAATGTGAGACCTGTCTTTGATACTGGGGCAGGCACCTTTCTTTTCTGAATGTACCTACTTTTCTTTGTTGCTGATACGGTTCCTTTCTCAGGGCCATGAGATGACAAGTATCGGGCTGTTGCTTGGTGTTTCTGCTGCCAAGCTGGGCACGATGGATATGGCCATTACACGGCTTCTGAGTATCCACATACCTGCCCTGCTACCACCAACTTCAACAGAGCTGGATGTCCCCCACAACGTGCAGGTGGCTGCTGTGATAGGAATAGGCCTTGTCTATCAGGGCACTGCACACAGGCACACAGCTGAGGTTCTGCTGGCTGAAATAGGTGGGTGCTAACATTGGAAAAACAAGGTGATGACTGGGAGAGTCATAATATCTGTGTGATTTCCACAGTGCATCAGGGATCTGAATGTGTTGAGAGATTCTAATTACACCTCTGCCACTGCAACAGGCACCTCACATTTCCCAAACCTCATCTTTTGCTTTCAAAGGAGCAGAAGTTCTTGTGAACTGTGTTTGTAGAGTAGAGAATACTCAAAGAATTTAGCAGAGGAAATGCGGAATCGTTGGTGCCAGAACTAAATCCTTACTGTGTCTGGAAACTTTGAGTAGGACTGGTCTGGGGCTTCTGGGGTTGCTAGCTGTAAAAGGTAGAGGGACTTGGTAGAAGGATTGCCTTCATTTCATATTCCTATTAAACCAGATGTTGTAGATTCCTGCAGAAATTCTGACTCTACAGCACTTAAGTAGATCTGGTGCTTCCCAAGATGCCTGTTATTTCTCATGTCTGTCCGTGAGGTAGCTGTGTCACCATAGGCACCATGTTGAGGCACTGGGTGGGAGAAACACTTGTCTCTTGCAAGGGCAGGCTTTTTGACTCGCTAGGTTGGTGGAAGCACAGTTGTCATCTCAGAAATTCTTCTGTTCCCAATTTTGTGGCTCAAGGTTTTCATTTGAGAGCTGACTCTGAGCAGTGGAGCTCTGCTCTGAATTGTCCTCGTTCTGTGTAATTCTGATTTTATTTCTAACAGTAAAGTTCTTGTTCATGTCTGTGTAACCTCAGTTAAGAGGCTGCAGTTCACTAAATAGAGACTGGGATACATTTTAAGATGAAATTACATCTGCACATACCAAATTACCAGGAACAGCCTTTCAGAAAGTGGTGGCTTTCGAACTCTGCTGACAGTGTTTGTGTAGGCCCAGCAATCTTCAGAGTATGTGTAATTGTGTGGTGTTTTTTCAGGACGTCCACCTGGACCAGAAATGGAGTACTGCACAGACAGGGAGTCCTATTCACTGGCTTCTGGACTAGCTTTGGGCATGGTGTGCTTGGGAGTAAGTGCTGCTTTTCATTTCAGCTGCAGTTAGTAGAAGAATCATTGTGTATTGGGGCAGGGCTAATGAGAATTATTTCATCATCAAACCTCCCTTGGCCAAATGATTTTATTTTCTTTTTTGTCATATAAGGAAACATTTCACTGTTATTTCTTCTCTTCTTTAGCATGGCAGTAATCTGATAGGTATGTCAGATCTCAACGTTCCTGAGCAGCTTTACCAGTACATGGTTGGGGGTCACAGGCGGTTCCAAGCAGGAATGCACAGGGAAAAGCACAAGTCTCCCAGTTACCAAATTAAGGTATGCATTGATGTTCTTTTCTCGTTTGAGGGGAAAGCAATATTAGCTCAGAAGTCTACAAAAGTCTGTATCTCGATGAATGAAGTGACCTTGAATCTTTACTCGCATCACCTCTTCTAGTCAATTAGTGTACACGTGTGTGCTTGTGTTTTCACAGGAAGGAGACACAATAAATGTGGATGTTACTTGTCCAGGAGCCACGCTTGCCTTTGCTATGATCTACCTGAAGACTAATAACAGGTATTAACCTTGGAGTTACTCAAGCACTTTGCTGTAGCTTGTGATAGGGGTTTAAGCTGCCATAATGTTGGCTTTGCCCCGTGTGGCTCACTCAGGTTTTTGTGTTGCTGTAGTACAATCTGGAAATCCTGTTCCTTTACTGTGCTCTGCAGATCCATTGCTGATTGGCTTCAAGCACCAGATACCATGTACTTACTGGACTTTGTAAAACCAGAGTTCCTTTTATTGAGAGTAAGATTTTTTTCTTTTATTTCTCAGTCTTTTTACTGATGGTAAACATACATCTTTTTAATAAACTCCATATGCCTGTCATGCAGAACCCTTTCTACAGAGAGCTGCTCTTTTACTTGTCAGCTAGAATCATACCTTCAAGAAGTCTCTGCTTGCTTCTTACACTATGCTAGAGAGACAGAATTTGGTGAGAGACATTTGAAGAATACGTCTCAAATAACAGTAAATGAAACATTTAAGTGATCATTTTGTACATTTTCCCAAATTTTCAATGTTGAAAAACAGTTAAGCTTCGGCATCTGTGGGAGCAGTAATGTGCTTTCTTGCCAGTTTACCAGCTAAAGTTACAGACTTCCCAAGGGCTTGTTCTATGGCTCTTTATTCTCCAAGCAGAATTTTAATCACACTAAAACAAAAGCTGTTTTGCCATTTCTAATATGAAAGCTAAGAAACAGCAATGGAGCTCCTAATGGAGGGCTGCATTTCTGGATGCATGTAATAGTTAAAAACTAACATTGATGTATTTTTTCTCACCTTTTGGCTTTGTCACTTTCTTAGACCTTAGCTCGGTGCCTGATTTTGTGGGATGACATCATGCCCAGCACTGAATGGGTTGATAGCAACGTGCCTCAAGTAGGTATTTCTGCTTCCCGATTTTACACCTTGCTGACTTGTGCAAGTGAACATTTCCTCAGTTACATGAGCTGTGCAGTAAAGCACGTGTTAATCTGCTGCATTTCCTTAACATGGGAGACGTGATTTGACTTAGGAGAGACTGTGGGCTGAGCTAACAGTTAGCACTGCTCACTTATCACACTGAGGCCAGAGAAGAGGGGCAGAAAAGATGACTGTAACAAACACAGATTGCATCATGAGAATTTCTGTTATATTGTAAGGAAACAGTGTTTGCAGGGGGAGTGGTCAGATATTAGAAGGAAAGCCCAGAACCTCTGGCTCTGAGATCATTCAGAGTGGAATTTGATGAGATAACCTGAGCAAATCTGGTCTGTCTTTGAAGATGGCTTTTCTTTGTGCATGGGCTTGGGCCAAAGGCTGCTGGACTTCCCATCCTCTGAGACGTCTGGTGTTTTTGGCCCAATGTGTCATCAGAACACATTTTAAGTTTGTTGGTGTGACAGAGATGATGGTTATGCAGGATTCTTTGACTGTTATGGGAGCACTTTGACTGTTATGGGCTCGCATCCCATTTAGCATTATGGGATGGAATTCTTCATGGCAATGATGCTGGAGGGGGCAAGGAGTTAAACTTTCCACCACAATGACCAAACAAACTGGGTGCAAAACTCTTCTCCAGGAGGATCAACTATATTCCAGGATATGTTGTGTGGAATTTTTAAGAGCAAATTAGATAATATCTGTCAGAAATAGAGGGTGGAGATGAATTCCCTGGCCTCACAAGGTCTCATCCTGTTCTGCTTTCTCTGATATTTGGGAACACAGAACGCTATCACACTTCTGACATAGTAATGCCATTGTTTTAGAAATACTGTTTAGAAAACTGTTTTAGCAGTAGCATGTCAAAGAAAAGCTAACTTTTGTGTTCCTTTGAAACAGACCTTTTTTGTATCACATGAACCCTTGATGGCTGGAGGGCTTAGAGAGGTTTCCCTCTTCATTTTTCTCTGGTGCTTTTTTATAGATCATAAGAGAGAACAGTATACCTCTTCATGCAACAGAGCTGCCTTCATCAGAAGACCTGAGTTTAGAAACACTGATGTAAGTAACTTGTAAAAGATAAGATTGCAGATAAAGAATATCTTACAAAGCCCAGTTCTGCTTCTGAAAAAAAATGCAGCTGAACTTTTAAAGACATGTTAGGCTCAAACAAGTCTTTCCCTTGGTATTTGGGGAATTTATTCAGTTACAGAAGTAATGGAGAGGATCTGTCTTTTTTTTTTTTTCTTTTATGTTTTATTATAAGAGCTTGTGATGCATACTCAGGTTAATAAAAAAGAGGAGTGCTTAGTCAATTCCTGTCTGTGTTGTTTACTAGGCAAGCTCATGTCTACATCATTGCTGGGGCATGCTTGTCACTGGGATTTCGATTTGCTGGCTCAGAAAATAAGGCAGCATTTAACTGCTTGGTAAGAGGTTGGATTTTTTTTTCACTTTGAACCTGTGGAGCTATAGCTTATCCTGTGCATCTCTATTCAGTATGCATTTCTTTCCTTTCCAGGACAAATATGCAACAGATTTCCTGAAAAGTTTGTCAGCACCAACAGCTTCTATAGTGAGTTCTTCCAAGTTTTCTCCCTACTTTGATTACCCTCACTGAAACGTTAATGCAAGCAGAACCATCCCTTTCTCTTGTATGTCATACAGACTTACAGAATGTAGCAGGGTTGTGAATCATTGTGAAGGACTTCACTGTTTCTCCACTCTCCCTCTTTCTGTGGAATGTGGTTTTCAAACTCTGGGGTAGACAGCAGCCTAGTAGACAGATCAGAAGTGTGCATTTGACCGCAGCAGTGTAATGACACCTTCCCTGTTGTACACAAAGATAGGTCACTATAATCTCGAAACGTGCCTGAGCGTCTTGCTGCTGTCTCTTGCAATGGTGGTGGCTGGCTCTGGAAACTTGAAAGTTCTTCAGCTTTGCCGTTTCATGCACAAGAAGACCGGCGGAGAGATGAACTACGGCTTCCATCTGGCTCACCACATGGCTCTGGGGCTTCTCTTTCTGGGAGGAGGAAGGTAATTGCCATTTCCTAAGGCTGTTTTTTTTGTTTTCCACCTTTTCTGGAAAAGCAGGAGCAATGTGTGATTTACTTTCTTTTTGTAATGGGAACATACTTGTAAATTCCTTCTCTGCGCTTTGTTACTGTCCTTCCCTCTTGCAGGAGACCAGAACGTGTTGAATATCTGGTAGTGGCATGTGTTTGTTAGCACTAAAGCTAATAGAAAATGTGTTTTCAACAGGTATTCACTGAGCACTTCAAATTCTTCCATTGCTGCTCTCCTTTGTGCTCTATACCCTCACTTCCCTGTTCACAGCACAGACAATAGGTAAGAGTTTGCATAGTTCTTGTTTTTTAAAGTTTAAATTTCCTCAACTTTCAGGCTAAATAATCTCCTTACAACTGAGGTTACATAGAGAAATCCTCTAGAATGTTTATATAGGCACCTCATGGCTAATTTTGTGCAGGTTCTTCCCCTGCAGAAATGTAAAAAGCAGAAGTAGTAAGATGGCTCTGATCATTGATCTGTGAGGAAATGCAAACAGGTGTCCTGAGGCCTCTGCTTGTGCTACTATGACTTGTGTGTTCCAGCTTGCTCAGCAAAAAGAGTCATGCAAAATCTGTCCATTAATGATTCTTAATCAGTTCTAATTAAAATTCGTGGAGTCCTGTCTTGTTAGCTGAAGCATGCCATGTTAAGGAAGTCTTGGAAACCTGCTAAATTACTCCAGATTTCACTTTGCTTCAGTTGACAGCTGTATGCAGTTACTGAGCTGTGTGCAGCTTAATATTTGGGATTTTTCTGTGCCTGTACTGCGTGTCTTGAGTTTCCTTTCCCCACACACAGGTATCATCTTCAGGCTTTGCGCCACTTGTATGTGCTGGCAGCAGATCCAAGGCTCTTGATACCCGTTGATGTGGACTCAAACACTCCTTGTTATGCACTGATAGAGGTTACATTCAAGGTAAAGAGAAAAGGTGTTTAAGGAGGTGTGGGAGGCAACTGAAAACTCTGATACACCAAAGCTCTGCTATTTTCATTGTTGTGGCCTGCAGTCTTGGGTTTGTTTTCAAGTTGTGGTGGAGATAAGCCCGATTCTTTAGGCAAATAATTGAAGGGCTGTGTTCAGCCCACTCACATGTTACATACGCTTTGATGACACGTAGAGGGGAGAATACAGGACAAATAAAAAGCACCACAAAGTCTTCAAGTGTGTAATAACTGACCCAGAGTCATGGGTTTAGAAAGACTTCTTGTCTTTCTAAAAAGAAAACTTCCAAAGACATAGAGGTAGTTGGAGCTGTTTCTGGGTTTAACAGCTGCCTTCTAATTCTGCTGAAACTGGCAACTTGGTGTGTCTTTACACAATGTGCCTTCTGGGAAAGAATGCTTTCTGCACTGTTTATTCTCATGTAGATTAATGTGAGATGGGTGGTGCTTGAGAAGGACCTAAGAAGGGGCTGCTGAGATTTCGGGGGAGAAGTTTTGCAGTGCAGATCCTTTGTGGGTCTGGCAAAGATGCTGATGTTCATTGCTGTGGAAGGATAGCCCTATCCATACTATCACTTCCTTCTCAAGCTTTTGGATTTCAGCTGTGTGCCTCCTGTGTGGTGATGCTTCCTTGAGAATATCAGGCTTATGTCTTGTAATGTTAAAGGCAATGCTAAGCTATGTATTTACTCAGAGTTCAGCAACAGAAACTGATTGACCTCTGCAACTGTGTTGTGAGAAGCACATTTTCTTTCTTTTCACATGAAAGTGAGCTTTAGTAATTTGTGAATCCTGATGGCATTTTGAAGGGCACGCAGTGGTATGCAGAAACCACCGAGGAAATGATGGCACCCACACTTCTTCCAGAGCTTCACTTACTGAAGCAGGTAAAAGAAGTCTGTGTTTAATGGGGAACGTGATCACCTGGGTTTTGTGCTGCCCGTGGTGCAGGAACAGTTGAAGTTTCTTTGATCCAGTGTCCAACACTAGCCAAGTTCTGAACAATGCTGTCCTGTAGCAGTGGCTCTGAGGACAGTTGTCACTATGAAGTGCACATGCTGTCTCATGGCACGTGCTTCTCTTTGGTCTTGGCTGTCACACGTTCAAGATCTGATGTAGCAGGGATTTCCCTGTGCCAAAAGCTGCATGCAGGGGAGACAAAGCTAGGCCCTCCTTCATGTTTTCAGAGTGGGTAGCATGATAAAAGGTTGTTTCCCCTTGTAAGGGCAGAGGGGGCTTTAGGCTTACGTAGAAAACCCTACCTTTTACATTTCTGCTTATACTTAATAATAAAAATGCTTAAATCAACAGATCAGAGTGAAGGGACCACGGTACTGGGAACTTCTAATAGATCTAAGTAACGAAACAAATCATCTCAAGTAAGTATTATTTGTAGTGCTTCAATGAATAATAACCTTGCAGTGTTTTTTCAAAGTAAAATAAAAAAAAGCCAACAAACTCCATACTTGTAACACCTACGGTTTGCAAAGTAGTCTGGTTTTGATCAGTTTGCTGTTGTGCATTTGGCAGTGCTTTAAAGTGAAGAAAGAAACTGCGTAGTTGGTTTCACCTGTCGATGAGAATAATTCATGCAAAAACAGGTCAGGGGAAAACCTGATAGTAAAAACCACAGATATTGGTAGCGGGATTTTAGCAGCACCAGAAACCATCTGAATCTCATGGTTTTAGTTTAGTTTTGAGTTGTAGTGATGTCATGTTTCCCAGGCTGTTGATACAGTAATTAGCCAGCAGTTACCGCTTTGTGAAATACAATTTCTCTGATGTTACGTGAGGTATACAATGCTTACTGCATTTTTAACTCCATTGGGCAACTGTGAAAAACAGAGATCTTACCGGAATCACAGTATCTGTGAGTAAAATCATTCTCTCTTAGTGCTTCTGGCAGCCTACAGTGTTACTTGTCTCTGTGAGTAGTGTAAAAGAAGCCAGCTGCATCTTTCAGCAGCAGCATAGTTGTTCCAGTTACATGAAATGCCACCATTGAGATTAAGTTAGGCATTACAATGCTGTGGCTGTTTGTCCGTGCCTTTAGTGATAACAGACAGAGCTGATGCAGAGTGCAGAGTCCTCCAGATCAGCAGACACATCCTGAGTCATCTGCTGCACCCACCAGAGCTGGCACAGCACAGCTTGTCCTTCTGCACAGGCTGCTCACACTCCAGTGCTTGTTGGCCTCAAAAGAGCCTGCCAGAACTGCCACAGAATGAAGCAGCACGGGTGGCTGAGCCTCTCTGCCTTTGGCTCTGTCTGCTCTCTGGGACTCCAGATGCTTTGACTCTGCCACCTCTTGTCACAGCACCAGTTACACTGTCTTGTCCCAGCCCTTTCAAATGTCAGGGACCTGGCTGGCATTGTTTTGAAGGTAAAAACATATGTGAAAAATCTTTTTTCCTGCCCTAGTAGAAGATGCTGCTGTGATGTTATGCTAAGTAGTTGCTTTCAATATGGAGAACTTAGTTGTTTTAGAGGTGTCAGTGCCTACACTCTGAATCATGTAAACATGCTGCTGCTTTGCAACTTTTTGTAAGTCTTGTAATATTTGAACTGCTACATGCTTTTATTTGTAGGTTTGGGCAGGGGTGGGGAGGGATGGTTGTGTTGGGTCTTTTCTGTTTATTTTACATTGAGGGAGGACTTGCCCAGAGTCACAGCATGCTTTTAAAGCTGTGGCTGCCAGCTTGCGTGGTTTTCCTTGGTGCTGGACAAAAACCTGCTTCAGGAAGTTACATTCCTTGTGTTAGCAGGGCTTACCCTGTTTTCATCACCATTGCCTGCCTCCACATCACCATTTAATAGCAGCCTGCCCTTGAAGATACCAACATTTCTATGTTTATGCAAGCTTAAATAATCAAGGCAAAGCATAAGTCTGGGGATATTACATATGAGCTGTGCAGCTCATGTTTATTTTGCAGGTCAGCCTCATTGTGTGCGTCTGCCAATGTAAAGTAAGCACTGCTGTTGTTATTTCAGATCAATCCTTTCAAAGGGTGGTGTCTTATATGTGAAGCTGAGAGCTGGGCAGCTCTCCTACAAGGAGGATCCCATGGGCTGGCGCAGTTTCTCAGCACAGACCATCACTCATGGAAATGAAGCTCGGTCATTCAAGGTATCACTGCCTTACTGGTTCTTGTGCAGACAGCATGGCAAGTAGAGGTGGAAGCTGGTAAAAGTTTGTTTAAAAAGAGATCTGGCTGTAAAGTGATGTCACTTAAGAGGAGTGTCCAAGGACAAGCTGTGAGGAACTGAGAGTGCCACCTCTGGAAAGACAAAGGGAAGCACAGCAGGTTTGGGCTGTGTTATTTCTAGCAGGTAGCACTGCCACCAGGTTATGGGTACTGAAGTCACTTGTTTTGCTTGAGGGAGAAGGAGTCTGGTGGCTTTCCTAAGGCATGCAGGGAACTTAGGCCAATAGCTGCAATGCAAACGTGTGTTGGACACAAATATCAGACAGATCCTGCCCATGATGTGCTTCTCATAGGTTGCAGTATTCTCATTTGTGTACTGGGGAAGGAAAAGATGGGTATAAATCACTATTTCATTTGTGTGATGAAACCAAAAAGCTCGTTTCAAGAGTGTATTTCAATTTACTTTGTAGCCAGAAGATATTTCTGCTTTTACATCTGATCCTGCTCTGTTATTGTTTGCTGAGTATTTTTGCAAACCAACTGTGAACATGGGCCAGGTATGATGTGTGCATGTGAACTGTGCTTCCTTTTTCATGAGTCAAAGGTGGAAAGGTGGGAAAGAAATCAGTTAAGATGTGAGGAACAAAATTCAGTCCTTTGGGAGTTGTCTGAGGGATGCTTTTAGTGCGAAATAGCACTAACTCTTCAGTTGTTCATGCAACCTCAGAGTTGGTTAAGCTACAAAATACACCAATGGTTGTGCTGTGTTCACTGCAGAATGCACTGACCAAATCCTGAGAGTCCTGTGCAGTGTCCTGCAGCATTCAGGTGGAGTCACTGCAGAAGAGGGCTCTATTTCTCTGCACAAAGTCACCTAAGGGTGCAAGTAAAATACAGCTGTGTCACACCCTGTGTTAATAATCATGAGAAGGAGAGCAAGCTGCTTGGCATTGCCCAGCTATCATCAATTTGTGGAACATCAGTGGGTGGGTTGACTTGAGTGGAAGGAAATTGGAGCAGTGTGCACTTTGTAAAACGTGTGTTTTATCAGAAACAGGAGATGCTGGATTTTTTCTCTTCCATTCTCTATGAGTGCGTTACCCAAGAAAAACCAGAGATGCTGCCCACCTACATAGCAATAGATCAGGTGAAGTAAATACTGTGTTTATTGTAACTGTTTTCTTTAAGCTGTGCTTTGGCAGAAGAATGTGCATTGCATGCCCTCCTATGGAAATAAAGAATGGGGGATACGTTGGTGAGCTTATAGGAAGAGTGGTGATTTTAAAAGCAAATTGGAAAATAGTGTAAGGCTGTAAAAACTAATTACACAAGGAGGTTAACTGATGGCTGAAAGGGGATCCCGTTGGAGAGAGGAGTTTTTCAGGTTGCTTTTCTTTCTTTGAGTTCCCGTTCTCACAGTTGCTTTGTGTTTCCCTCTGCTAGGCTGTGAGGAGATTGGAAAGAGGAGAAATGTCTGAGACATTTGAGCTGGGGCAGATAAAGCTGGTGCTAGAATTCTTCAATTCTAGATGTCACCAGGGGAGGATGAGCAGGAATCCAAACAGAGGACTCTTCATGAACTCTGAATTTCTGCCTGTGATGAAGTGCACTATTGATAAAGCTCTGGATCAGTGGCTTCAAGGTATGGAGAACTGACTTTAAACCTACAGCTGTGGTCACAATGCAGTGTTATCCTCATTTTGCTGATTTAGCTTGACTTTTGCTTAAAAGCACTGGAAAAACTGAAGAGAAGGCAATGAATGTTAGCATGCAACAACTTGTTGCCATGTATTTTAACCTTAGGATCATATATTGCTTAGCTGAGACAAAAAGGATGGGTTTTACAATTGAAGGGAATTCTTCAGCAGTGCAGTTTACACAGAGGTCTGAAGTCTTGCTCATGTGTGACTGCTGCTTTCATAGCTTGCCTACCAGCTTACTGCTTAGACCTTCTTCAATGTGGTACTGGAAGTCTGTCAGGGAAAGACTGGGTTACTGTAGTCTGTCTGACTGATAGAGTGCCATCAATGAGCTCCAGCTACTGCCCTCGAAATAGTTGCTCTTTTTCTGAGGCTTTAATCTCTCAAATATTAACACCAAAAATACAAATGCTGGAGTGTTCTCTGACCACCTGACGATACTGCAACTGGAAAGTCTCCAGGAATGATTGTTAGGTACTCCCTGTTAGCAGGAAACTAGTAATATGGTGTTTGTACTATTGATTTATTTTGTTCTGTTTGAGTACTTCTGTGTTTGCACGTGCATGAATGTTATCTCCTCGTGTATGGTTGTGGTGCCAAAACTGAAGGTTGGTTGCCCCATCTGAGTTTTCTTAGTGTGTAGTGCATTTGGAGTGAAGCATCCACTGAATTAAGTATGATGGCTGTAGTGTGTGGGAGGTTTTACTAACTCTGAAGATTTTATGCTATGTTAGGGAAAATTTCCCTAATCTTGTGTTAAGATAATTATCTAGAGCAAGAGTAGTGGATGAGCACAGCAGAAAGCAAGGTGTAGGGTAATGTAACAGAAGGACAGAGGTTTTTAAAGAAAACCCTTAGCCCACCTCCTATGGGGAGATGGAGACTTTTCAGCAGGCTCTTCCTGGTGATGCACTGTTATGTCTCACCTTTTCTTCCATCTTCACGTGCTCCCTAAATTTCATCAGTGTGTCTCATGCATTGCAGCTGGAGGAGATGTCTGCCTGCGTTCCTACTTAAGCAGGCAGCTTAAAGATGAATCCCAGCAGAACATGCTGGCATGCTTCCTTGTTTACCACTCGGTCCCATTGCCTGGTCAGCTGGCAGCTGGAGGCCTGGAAGGTAAGGCTGGAGTACATGCTGAATTTGGGTGGATGCGTGCATTTGAGTTTGATCTGGTATGCTGGACTAAGTGCATCCTTCTCCATTACGTGGCTGTGCTTCTCTGAAAGTAATTAACATCAATTTTTATTCTTTGTTAATTGCCTTGAATCTGGGCACAGGAGTTAAAGACTTGATGCAGGACTAGAGCAGCCAGCATTATCCACTATGGATGTCTTGGCTTTCTCCAGACCTGCAGGAAATGAGATCCTCACAGGCAGCTGAACTAGATGAGGAGGCCTATGGCAGGAGTAAGCATTCCTTTCTTTAGGCTAGCCCTATCTTAAGTGTCCTTCAATCTTTCCTGTAAGTACCTAGTCACAGTGTTAGCATTCCCTTTGGGATTTCCAGTGGCAATCTGACTGGAGATCCAGAGACAGAGATGTCTGAAGACAGAGATGGCTTAAAATTCTGCTACAAGGACTTGCTTTTTAACAGGCATTACAGCAAAATTGATGGTGTGTGTCCAGAAATTCTCCCTGAACGCTGACACTTTCCTCTCTTGATAGTTCCATTCCTGTGCAAGTGTTACACCAGTATGTGATTGCTTTCTTGCTTTCTGTCATCTCTCCAGGAATCACCAACTTCTCCGAGATGCTTTTGAAGTTCAAGCAGTGGAATGTGCTGGTTCGTGCATTACTAAGGCTTGCTCCTGTGTTGCTTAAAAATCCCCAGTCCATGGTGCTGTAGTGTTCTGGCATGGAAGTCCACGTTGTGCTCATTTTACATGAGGTTACTGAGCGACAGAGCCAGTGTTGTTCCATGCTGTTCAAAAACATCCAGGTAAAAACGTACTTTCTTTTGGAACTTCACAAACAACAAACTTCAGTCTTGCCCCTTGTGATAACTGTGACCAACAGTATAAACTGCTAGGAGAATAAGAAATGGTGTGAAAGTGAACAAATAATAAATTTACTTTCATAACTAAAGATTGTTTTCAAGTACATACTTTGTGCTGAGTTCTGAAAAGACCTTGGCTGGAACCACGTAACTTGCTTGTTTTTGTAGCTTCCTTGCTTCAGTGCATCATAATCTGCTTCCATGAGGTCCTGTAGATGCCAGGAGATGAGCAGCCCAGAAGATGCCAGACTTGCTTTTCCTCTTGGGGCTTGGGTTGGAAGGGAAAGCAAGCCACCTGCCGTGCTGCTTGCATCTTGCCAAGTGTGCTTTTCAAGAACTGACATGATCCTTCAGTCTCATTCATGCCATTTTTTCCCTCTCACGGAGCCTAAAGTAGAATCTGTTCTATAGGCATAAGGTTTCTTTGGGTCTGAACTGTTTTGCTCCGACTTGTCCACAATACACTCAATACTGCACTGTTTACATCTCTCTCCTTTTGTAACCTTTGTTCTGCAATTAGTCAGTTGCTGCTGAGAAAACACCTGCCTCCACTACGTTACGTTATGTCTGGGCAAGAACTGAAACTACTTGCAGACAATTTAAATAATTGGGCATTCATTTGTGTTTCCTTCATCTCTGCTACAATTCCTGATGTGTTTCCCCAGCGCACTGATCTTGGAGCGCGGCTGCTCTCTATTTGTTCTGGGCAGGCAAAGCACTTAATTTTTCATAAAACAGGTGGAGTTACTCCAATAAAAGCAGCCAGGGGTTGAATGATTACTTCTAGAAGAGCAGCCAGAGCCAAGTTGTTGGGCTTGTGTATTCTGAAACTTGAAGTTTGATCTCCTTCTGCAGTGACTTTGATCTCCTTTTCTCCAAACCCTCACACAGGGGAGCCAGAGGGCCTTAGGGAGGGGAGAAATGGATGAAGACAGCTAAGAGTGATGATGGAGAAAGCAAAAGGTGTAAGAACACTTAAAGCTTGTAATTTTTTTTTTCTAAAGAATCCTTGTGTAGTAACTGAGGTTTCAGTCGTTTTAAGATGTCCTGAAGTGAAGAGCTGTGTTCCAGCCGTGTTGAGCCCATAACAAATCCCATTTCCTTCCCCTCATTTTTTTTTTTTTTTAAAGCTGTTTGGAACTTTGGGCACCTATCACAGGAAAGTCAATGTTCTGTTCCAAGGGAGGTTAACTGATGTGATGGACAAAGCACAGAACTCAGAATAGCTGCCCTTGAGCTGCTCCCAGTGACCTGGGCTGCCTGTCCTCCAGCTCCTGCAGCTGGCTCTGGGTCAGAGCAGGGGCTGCAGAAGAAGGTGAGCCTGATCACTGGGTGGAGCAGTGTGTGCTGCAGGAAATCAGATGTGACTGGAGTGCATGAGGAGATGGAGGATCTGCATTTGGGAGAGAGGGGAGCACCTGGCAGTGCCTCAATGGCAGCTGAAGACAGACACGTTAGGTTTTAGTTGTATAAAAAGAAAACCAAAACCCACCTATTCCACAGGCACCTCCTTTGGTGTGTGAGTTAAACCTCGGGGCTTCAGGCTGACTCTGTCCCCTCCCAGATGGCCTCTGCCTGAGCACCTGGGCAGAGGTAAAATTTCCACAACTGGGGAAATGTGCCAGGCACAAGCTTTGCAGAAAACTCGAGGTGGTTTTGAAACCTTGAATGCAATGGGCCGACTGCTGACTTGGGAAGGGGAAGCTCTGGGAGCTGCTGCTTGGTTTTGGTTCTGCCTTATGTGCTCCTGGCTGGGGGAGGCTGACATCCTCCTCTGGGTTTACAAAAGTCTCATAGGTGCCTGTGAGAGGGTGCTGTTGCTGCCCAGAGGGATAGGTGAGGCTTTGGCTGGCAGTTGGCCACCAGCACAGGGCTGCCGACTGCTGATCCTGCTGCACCAAACCCCCAAAATCAAAGATTTGGGAGCTCAGCTGAGGAAGGAGCTGTGGAGCGCAGATGTTGGTGCGTCCAGCGCGGTGCTGGCAGCGCAGCCGGGAGCTGCCTGCAGGAAGGCGGGCGCGTGGGTGTGCGTGTGTGCGAGCTGCGCGAAGCCGAGAGGCTTCCTGTTTCCTTTTTAAGCTTTTAACAGAATTTGAAAGCAGCCACCGCCGCGACCTGGACCAATGATCTGGGCAGAGCGCGGGGGGGAGTTTCAGCTCAGCAGCTCTGGCGCCCGTTACAAACAGCGGCCTTCGCTCCCGGCCACGCGCAGCCCGCGCTCATCTCAGTGCCCGCTCCCCCGGCCGCCCAGGGTAAGGTGCTGCTTGCTGGCTTTGTGAGACACTAAAAATGCTGAGCGTGGCTGCTTTGTCTGCTCGGAGTTTCTGTTGCACTTGAACCCATTTATCTGCTGCGCGTTCAACTGCAAAAGAGTTTTTATACCGTCTTTGCAACGCCTGTGGTTCTCATGCTGCTGTGTGATGCTTGGGCTGGGCTCTGCCCTTGGCACGGGGTGAAGATAACTTTGAGTGCTGTGTGTTGAAACTGCAAGTGTTCTGCTCAGTGGGTGCTGTGGAGATGTGTGCTGGGGAGATGGATGATTGAGGAGGGGCAGCTGGGACCATTCTCCTGACTGCATCTCGCATCTGGCAGGACCAGGAGTGCAGTCTGGAGCTGTGGGCTGACAGCTGTGGTGCCCAGGGGGGGTTATGCTGCACCCACCAGCTCTTGTGCGTGGGCTTTGGGCAACCACAGGGATGTTCCTCGCCCTGACCAGCTGTGTGCTGCCTGCCTTTGCTTTACTCACATCCGAATCCCTGCATGGGGACAGAGCAAAACGCAGCATCCCCAACCCTTGGAGCCACCCAGTGCCATCACATGCCTGCCCCAAAGCACAGCTTTCCCCTTGGCTCTCCCCTCCTGCCTCCCCGCACCCATCCCCACTGCAGCAGGTTCCTTTTTCAAAAACCTGCCCGGCCCAATGCCTTCTTTCCCCTAGAGTTCCCCTTTTTGGGTGGTGTGCCATTCTTCGGCAACAGTGACCTCTGTCGGCACCGCTGCCACCCCGCTCCTCCTCACTGTGTCAGTGGGACAGAAATTGGGGGAATCGCTCCATGAGAGAGAAAGGAAAAGAGCAGGAGGAGGGAGCACAGCTATTGCCACCTGCTCCAGCACGCTGTGCCGGAGCCCCAAGTGCCACCGTGCTCCGCAGCCACCCATGTGTGCCAGTGAGATCAGGAGGAATGTCCCAGCCAGGGAGTGACTCAGAAGCTCTTCAGGTCGCTGTGGTTTTTCTTTCATGGTTTAGCTGTGACTGAGCGCCTTGCTTCGTGCGCCGCGAGCAGGTAGATGCTGGCACACCGGGCACCCATGGCATTTTGGCCACCGTGAGGGGCAGTAATGCACCCTCTTTTTTTTTTTTTCCCATTTCTTTCCTCATGTTCTCTTCTCTTGGTTTTCCTCTTCCCCAAATTCTCTTCTCCAGATCCTGTTTTATTTCTTCCCTCCGTGCAGCACAGCGTTCTCCCACCTCCTGCTGCACCCCGGGCGCACTGCCAGCACTCCCTGGCTGCAAGCTTTCCACCAGCTTCTTTTTTCTTCCCGAAAAGTCGAAGAAAAATGAGAAAACCCCACCCCAAAAACCCAACCATCTCCTCTTAGCTGACACCTCCATCTCTTTGTTAAGCTCCCAGCAAAGCACACCCCTGCACAGCGGAGGAGCTCAGGGCTTTCTGCCTAAAGGGCTCCAGAAGTTCTGCCAGAAAAGCAGCTTTTTCCACACAGCCCATGATGAAAGCAAGGCTTTTTGCTTCACTTTTTGTTGTGATGTTTGGGGTGGGAGGCTCTTGGGGGCAGGCTGAGCATTCCTCAGCCCTCAGCCCATCCCCATGTGCTGCTGTCCTCTGCCTCCTCCTGCCCACAGTAGCACCTTTCATCCCTAAAAGTAAAGTTTCACTTTTTCTTGAGAAATCCCAGGGGCAGGGCCCAACCTTGGAAGGGATGGGAGGCTGAGCACTATGGCACTGTGCTGCTGCTCTCCCAGCATATTCCATCCTGCTGCTGTCCATGGGATGCTCGAGTGATGCTAGTGGGGGTGACCCCTTGCACCTCCACCTATTAGGGCACAGAAGGTGCCGTGTTTGGACACCTCTGGCAGCAGCTCTCAGGATCACCCTGGGGTTTTCCCTCTGTCCCTGGAGCAGCAGCCAAGCTGGCCATGAAGCAGCACAGCACTTCCAGCGTGAGGCTCCGGCAGCCACATCTTGAAGCCATTAGCAGGGAGGGAGCTAACTGACTCCTCTCACTCCCTTTTTCCTTCTCGGGTGCTGCAGCAGCCGTGGAGCTGCTTGGGCAGCAAGTGCACGTTCCTGCAGCCACCGAGAGCCAAAGCTGATGGTGCGCACAGCACGGTGGGCTGATGGCCAACAGCACATGCACCCAAAGTGCTGGAGTGCTGGGCTCCTCCTGCCTGGAGGCAGCCGGAGGTTGGGATTTCTTCTTTCTTTTCTTTTTTCCTCTTCTGTACTTTTTCAAAGAAATCCGTTTATCCCTACAAAGTCTGAGCTCAGCAACTTTTCCTCCCCTCCGCTCCTGGCCTTCTAATAGGTCTTATTTGGAATGGCAGAAAACACGACTCGCTCTTCAAGTAAGGAAGGAGTGGAAGAGTGAGAGCGGTGCTGCCAAAAGCAATAGCGTGGGGCTGCACTCGCCCTGCAATGGGAGCCTGGCCCCAGCCCTCCCCAGGCTGCCCCTGGGGCCATCTGCCACCCTGGGGGACACGCAGGGCCTCTGTCCCTATCTCTTTCTCAGGGTTTTGCTGCAAACTCTCTGAAGCGAGACCTTTCCCAGGGCTTCCTAGGGCCTCTGCCTTCACTCCACGTGGGAGTTTTCCCACTGGATTTGAAAAGCTAAAAGCCTTTGCCCGATTCCCATCCCCATTTCTGCCTCTTGCTCCCAGCCGGCTCACAGTTTCCCATAGCAAAGTCAATTTCTGATGGGAAAAACCCCGCGTGCTTCCCAAAGGTTGTAGCTGGCCAGCAGCCGTGGGAAAGCCGCCCCGATCCGCTCCTCCCTATAAACCCAGACAGGAGCTTGGGAAGGATGAGACAGATCCATATGGCACGGGACAGGGATGCTGCTGTCCCAGTGCAGCAAGCGTGGCTCCTCTGCATCTTCCCCCCCCTATTATTTCCACGCACCTCCCCGACTGAAGCCAACCTGCAGCACTGCTAATCCATCCATCGCAGCATCCCGCTGCTCACACCTGTGGACGCGCCGGCCGCCTGGTGTCAATTGCTGAAAGTTGCTTTGTGAAGGCAGCTCTCCTCGCACGGCATCCCGCATCCTATCCTGCTAAGGCAGGTGCGTTCCTCCTGCAGGGCCCCGGCTGGAGCGGGAGCACAGGAGATCCGTGGGGATGCCGGAGCGCAGCAGCGGGTTGGCACTGGCAGCCCCACGGAGCGTGAGCCGGGCACGGAGGGCTTCTTCCCCACGAGGAAATATCTCAGGTGAGTGGGATGCGGGGACCCAAAATGTGGCGCCGAGCTCTTGCCTTCTGCGTCTCCCAGCAGATTGCAGATCTTCTGTTCTGCGGGAAATCGGAGTATTTTCGAGCCTGTGCTCTTACGGTAAATGAAACTGGGTCTGCACTCTCGGCGCCACGTGATGAGCGCTTTTGGTAATTCAGCTCCTGCTCGAACAAGGGGAGAGGGAAAACCCCAGGGAACAGAATGGCGGAGGCGAGAGGTGCTGCACCTCCCCAGGCGGCCAAAAATGAGTCAGCAGATTCGGCTGCGGGCCGCTTTCGTCGCCATCCCTCGGCGCGACCTTCCCGCAGTCACGCAGGCTTTGCTTCGGGGCTGGAAGCACCGCGTCCTGATTAACGCGAGCCGGGATTCCGTAAAGCCATGAAGCCCCAGCTGCCCGCCCCGCGGGCCCGGGGTGACGCAGAGGGGTCAAACCTCGCAGGAGGAGCATCACCTTTTGGGGAAGGTGGGCTGGGAAACGGTGCTCCCGATCCCTTGCCTCCCTGCTCTTGGTTTTTACCGACAGGGTTGTTGGCCGACAGGGTTATTTGCCGACGCTTCTGCTTTCTCGATGCACGCGTTTTCGGATAGACGATTCGATGAGGAAGGGACGCTGCTGGAGATGCGCTTTCCTGGCAGCGGGGGGAGCCCGCGGGCCAAGGCCGGCCGGGGCGTTGGGGTACCGGGGCTGCCGGCGCTTCGCACTGCGCGGGCAGCGCTGCTGGACGGAGCTGCAGCCGTGTGCGCTGCACGAAGCGCTGCGCTGCGCTGCTGCCGCCCGCGGGCGCTCGGTGTTTTCGCGGCGTGTTTTGCTGGCGTGTGTGAGAGGCTGGAGAGGCTCCAAAGCAAACATCGCTAACCCAGGGATAAACAATCCCTGTTGTATAACGGGCGGGAGCCTTTCTCCTTCCCACCGGGAGCCCGGCAAAGACTCGGAGCTGCGAGCAAATTGTTTCCCCCCCCCCCCCCCCCCCCCCCCCCCCCCCCCCCACACACACACCACCCTTCCCCTCCCACCCTCTCCTCCCCACTGCATTTTGGTTTGCAAAGCCGACGTCGCGGCTGGGGCAAGCATCTCCACATCTATGCGGGCGGTGCGTGGGTCCCGGCTGAGGGACACGGTTGGTTGGTGGGCGCGGTGGGGATGGGCCGACAGTTGGACTGGATAATCCTAGCGGTCTTTTCCAGCCGTAACGATCCCGTGATCTACCACCCTAAGCGCTCAGGAGGGTTATCCCGAAGGGGATGGGGTGGCTCTGGGGGCCCCCCGCTCGCTCCCATCCGCTGGGGCCCCGCTGCTGCAAAATGGAGAAGCCGGGGAGCCCTCGGCACGGCCCCGCTCCCGGCACCGGCTCAGCGCAGCGCCGCACTATAATGGGATGTGGTTTGACCCCAGGTGGGAGGGTTTAGCCTTATATACCGTTGATTTGCATACACTTGTCTGAAATGAGTGTTTCAGGACACTTCGCCGGGGCTCGGCACTCCCAACACCCACCCGTGGCCGTTCCCGACGGGGCGCTGAGGCACCGTCTGGCTGTGCGTTATCGCCGAGCTCATCTCGCCCGGTGCAGGCGCGGGTGCTGCCGCCCTCCTCCCGCACACAGCGCCCCCGCCTCGGCTGCGGCACCCCGGGGTGCCTCTGGCTTCCAGGGGCGGCTGCGAAGGTGCGGCTTTTCCTCCATTTTTTCGGCTGATTTTCAGCTTTAGGCGCTGTGTATCAGCCCGGCGATGGGCACTTTGTGCGTGTCAATAGGAATGCGTACGGTCTGACGTGTATTTACACGAAGTGAGGGATTGCACACGCCGCTGGGCGGCAAGGCGAGGCTGGAGCGTGCTGCCGGGCTCATCCCTGCCGTAATTTGTGCTCTGAAAGCTGGCGGTGTTTCTGCGCTTAGATCTCCTAATGACTCAGAAATGAGGGAAAGGGCTTTGCTCGAAAGGAAGCGCTGGGCTGAGAGCGCTGCTGCTGGAGCAGCACCTCCCCAGAACGCCGGGGAAGGGGCACACGCTGGGTTTGCGCGACCCACGAGGGCTCCGACACCTTGTTGTCTGTGTTCTGTTGTGCGCCTTGCTTTTAGGGGATGGAGTGTAAGGAAAGGGGCACTCCAAGGGGAGGTGGGGTCACGGGGGGTGTTGCAGAACCGTGGGGAAGTGGCACTGAGGGACGTGGGCAGTGAGCACGGTGGTTGGGGGGTGGGGTTGGGGTTGTACTTGGTGACCTTTTCCAGCCTTAATGGTTCTCTGATTCTAATTCCTCACCTGCTGATGGCCCCGATGGCCCCTTGCTTGCCTTTGGGGAGAGGAGAAGGCAGCAAAAAGCTGTCCAGATCCACAGCCACAAACCTCGCTAAATATCAGGCACCTCACAAACAGCCCTCCGTGTCTCCTCACGGCACGCTGAAGGTGTTTAAAATCTCAATATTTTTATGCCAACGCTCATCGTAAAACCACAAGCTGCTTCTCAGTTTTGTTTTCAGCTGGCTTTGATGAGACGATTGGCATCTCGCCGCTGAGCCGCGCGGCGATGCTCGAGGCGCCCGGCTGTCGCGCCGTACCTGGGGACATTTCATTTCCCCAGCGCCCCGTGCCACCACCGCAGGGCCGGGGATGTTGTTTCCTATGTACTTCACAGCTGGGATTTCCCACTCACCCTCCCCCAGAAAGCTGCGTTTTGCTTCTCCCTGGGTTCCACTTTCATTCGATGCGCTGCAGCAGTGAATAGCCCTCGACATTTTGCTGCAGTGCTTTGCGTGTTAGGCTCTTTTTCAGCTTGCTTGTCGTGAAGGCAATTGCTCACCCCCATGGAAGTCCCAGGGTGGTTTTCCACATGGCTCCTGCTGGGCAGCAGCAGCAGCCCCATTCCTCCCCACCTCGTGTGCTGTGAATTACAAAAGAACGAGATGAGCTCGTTCCCAAGTGCAGGCTGTTTCCCCCCCCGGGCCCACCTCTGCCCATAGCCACTGAAAATGGCTGTCTGAATCTGTCCGAAATTCTGCTTTCTTCAAATGTGGTCAGCTGCGCAGTAAAAGCGTTCCGTGCAGCCCACTTTCAGGACACTCTTTGGTGTTTCACTCTTTCCACATGAGTCAAACTAGAAGGATTTTGCAAACCTCACCGCATGGGTGTCCTCCCCTCTCGGAGCTGTGAATACCAGCGTGGCTGGTGGGCCGGGCGGCCCAGCAGTGGATGAGTCAAAGTACGCCATGCTCCAACCCAGCCTCTTGTAGCCACCTTTTGGCTCCCTGCTTCCAAGCAGGACGTGGGGAGCGCTGTGCGTGGGGACGAGGTCAATGGGGCACAAGGCAGCCTGCTGCTCGGCTTCCAGCCCTCGGTGTGTGCTCCGCTCTGGGCTGGGAGCCCGGGATGTGGGTTTGTCCCACGCTGCCATCCCTTACTGCTGATAAATAGAGGAAGGATCAGCCCGAAAGGCGCCGTGCTGCGCGTAGTCACAGGAAGTGCAGACGGCGTCAGGAGACCCGCGGCACGCTTATTTTTCACTCCATTTCAGTGCATAAAAGCCTGCTGGCGGGGGCTACCGGACCCCCTGGCACGGCCCACGTGTGCCAGGGATGCGGGGCCGCCAGCGGGGGCCGGGGGGGCCGGGAGCTCAGCACACGCGGTGCGGTGGTGGTGGGGTCCCCCCGCAGAGCCCCCCGGGACGTCAGGGCCGCACGGCACCCCTCAGCAGAGGGGCTGAAATTGTGGCCGTCTCCCCTCGTCCAGAGCCGCCTCTGCCTCCAGCCCTTTCGCGGAAACCGTTGTGGGCTCGGGCGAGCGGGAGGCGGCGAGGCGACAGCGGCAGGGCCAGGAAGGGGAGCGGGGTTTCGGCGTGTGTCATGCCCCCTGCCCGCCGTGGGTGGCTGGGTGGAAAAACCCCAGCGACTGGCGGCCGTTCAGGGCATGGGGACGGCTGGGAATGCGGCCCCTCGCTCCCGCTGACTCCGTGCCACGTGGGGCCTGGCCACGCTCCCTTCCTGCCCAGCACGGCAGCGTTCGTTCAGCCGTGGGCAGCGGCACAAAATGGTGCTGCTGAGCCCCTCTCCAGGCTGGCCGGTGGATGCCGGGTCTGCAGCCCACGGGACGCGCTCGGCAGCGCGGCAACCGGCCCTCCGCAGCGTGACTTTCATTTTATTTTTAAATACCTTGATTCTGCGGTATTAATTTGCTTTTTGGTTTCGATATTAATACTGAATACGCGCCGGGTCGGCGGCGTTTGTTTTCGGTGGTAAATAAGAGTTCAAGTGATTTAATGGCTGTGGCGCTGGGCTGGCGAGGCTGTGGGGGCATTGCTGCGGCCACGTGGGCTGCCCCAGCACCTCCTGCTTCCCCGAGACCCTAAGAGCAGCGCAGGAATGGGATGCCTTGAGTTTTGGGGGAAAAGAACTGGGAAATGGCGCCGTGCCGGCCCTGCCTGTGCCGTGGCATCCAGAGGGGCTGCCGTGCCAGGCTGGAGCTGCCCATTGCCCACCTGCCCTCTGTGGAGAGCGGATCCAAGCTGAGAGTGATTTTGGGGTTAAATCTGCCCTTTTTCTCGTTGTGCCACAGCCGGCCTCGTGCTGTATTCGCCACTGTACTGTAGCTGAAAGGCTGCAAACAGTTTTGGGAACAAGATGTCTGCCTAAAGCATGACAGAATTGGCCACAAATTGCAGATGAGACTGATAACAAAAGCCAACAACATAAAATATGTAGAAAAACAACGCGTTAAAGGCGACGAGACCACTGAAGGGCTTTTTTGTGTGTTTTCTAACCAGGTCTCTGGCGGCAGGAGTGAAAACACACCAAGAGAGAAACATCAGCTGCTCCCTTGTTAATATCTGACAACCAGAGGGGCATGGGCTGCAGTGCTGGGGGCTGCTGGTCCCTTCCCCGTGCCCTTGGGCTCTGCTGGTGCTTTGGGGGGAGATGGCACCTTGCTTTGCAGCCCATCCCTGCGTTGGGCCGGTCGGTGCTGGGCACGGTGATGCTTTTTAGGGGCTGTCTGCCAGGCTGCTTTCTTCTGCAAAGACCTCAATCTCACGGCAGCATTTTCATAGTGAATATAATCGTTTCGGCCCCGTGGAGCAGAGCGAGGGGGAAAGCAAAACCTGGGTGCCGTGATGCAGGAGGGTTTTTCAGCCTCGCAGCACAGCTACCTGCTGCAGGAGAGTTTCCTTTGTCTTAATAAATCAGGTTGAGCGCAGAAATTAGGATGAGGTTTTTGTTTTTGTTCTACTTATTTAATCTTTGTTTTTTATAAATAAATACAAATAACTCAAACTGAAACTTGATGGCTTTGGTGATAATAAAAGAGCAGCCCTGGGGAAATTTTCTTCATTAACATGTTCTTTCACAGCCCACACTCGGGTTTCGGTAGGAAAACTGCTTAACCTTTTCAGCAGCAGCAGCAGCAGAGGCTTTTTAAAGCCCAGAAGCACTGAAACACGGCGTTCGTGGCTCGAAGCTGGCTGTGCATCGCTGGGGCTTCGCTCTGATTTGGGGTGTGTAAGGAGGGCACAAACCCTGCTGCCTCCACCCACCGCTCCCGCATCCCTGCAGCACCAGCGGGTTTTTTGAATCCCCTTGCTGTTTTCCATAACAAAAAAAAGGGCTGTGAGAAACCAAATCTGCTCTCTTGCGTTGCTCGGTTTCTGTGGCTTTTCTCCTTTTTCCCTGCCTATCAGTGCCGTGCATATGGATGGGATGCAGGCGAGCCGAGCATCACCCTGGGGCCAGGTTTGGGTTTTGTCTCTCCAGATCGTGCTCAGGGCATGCAGGAGCACAGTGCCAGCAATGGGTTGCTGTCCCCAGCCCTGTGTCTGTATTTCTGGGGGTGAGTGTGAGCCTGGCACCCCTACTCTATTAGCTCTGGGAGCAGCCCTTATTCCCAGCCACCTTTTTCCTTTTCCCATGCCAACTGCTTTCTCTGGGCAGCAGAACAGAAAAAAAACCAAAAACAAACCCACAAGAGAGTTTACAAAATATTTTAAAATTTCTTTTCTTTTTTCTTTTCTTTTCTTTTCTTTTCTTTTCTTTTCTTTTCTTTTCTTTTCTTTTCTTTTCTTTTCTTTTCTTTTCTTTTCTTTTCTTTTCTTTTCTTTTCTTTTCTTTTCTTTTCTTTTTCTTTTCTTTTCTTTTCTTTTCTTTTCTTTTCTTTTCTTCTCTTCTCTTCTCTTCTCTTCTCTTCTCTTCTCTTCTCTTCTCTTCTCTTCTCTTCTCTTCTCTTCTCTTCTCTTCTCTTTCTCTTCTCTTCTCTTCTCTTCTCTTCTCTTCTCTTTCTCTTCTCTTCTCTTTCTTTTTTTGCAGGGCAGATCTATGCTCTACCAGCTCCCTTAACACCATACGAGTTTTTAGTATTTGCAGCTCACTTCCTGTATGAGGTTAGTTTGTTTATCATAAAAAACCTATTTTTAAACCCATTTCTGCCAATAAGTAATTTGAATGCTGATGCTCACTCGTTGCGTTCCCCGGCTGGCAGCAGGGCTCGGCGGCCACCTCACTCCCTGTCAGCACGGCGGTGGCACTCAGTAGCTTTTATTGAGGGATGCACCCAAGGAGATGCCCTGAGCACATCTGTTAGAGCCAGCACCGTGTTCGCACGTTCAGATGAGGGCCTGCTCCCACATCTGATCTCTAAAACTGGTTTTGGTGAGATTGGGGCAGCAGAGTTCCCCTTGGGCTTCCCTGCATTCAACACACAGATTTAAGCCATCTTTTCTGAGCAACTGTGGATATTGGGTGCACCCCTGTGCCGCCGAGACCACTCTCCATCACCTTCAGGCACCATCAGCAGTCCACCACCTGAATCCCAAGGTCAGGGCTAGACCCAGCATTAACAACTGAGCTTAGGAACCCATCTTTCGTTTGGGAGGCATTAGGTTGTATCCCTCTGCTCACATTTTTGCAGCCGTCTCCTGGCCGCGATGCCGCGACGCAGCCCCATGACCCAGCGCTGGGCTGGGAGTCCCAAGGGAGCAGGGAGGATGCGTGCTGCCAGCTTCTGTCTTACGGAAAAAAAGCAAAGAAATCCAACCCTTTTATTTTCACCTTTCTCCGGGCTGAGCCCAGCGCCAACACAGATGTGCAAAGCGGAGCCAATTAGAGCGGCATCGGCAGCGCCGGTGCACGGCTGGGGAGGTGGCATTTTGCTGCCTGCCATGTCCTGCCCCCCTTCGGGAGCTGACATAGCATCACCTTCAAACATTTTCTCCCTAATTAAACCGATGCCTTTGTCAAAAAGTTTCCATTCGGTGTGTGATGTCAGGAATCACACCGAGAGAAAGCGTGGTTTAATTAGCGGCAGCCCACGCGGCCGGGCAGCAAAGGCTCCCCCGTGCACTCCCGACAACATTAAAATATGAGCCCATCAAAATACCGGGCAGGAGAAACTCCCATCCTATTCCTTCAGTGCTGGTGGGATTTGTGTGTCCTTGGGCTGAAGCTGCTAAGAAATTTTGGCTCAGGACAGTGCTGCTGGGGAAAGCAGAGGAGCGTGAGCTAGGCGGCTTTCATGCTGGCACTGGGACTCTCAGGAGGCCAGCAGTAGAAGGAAATCGGTTTTGTCACACCATACAGATGCAGCCAGTCCCACCACATCCGTGCAGATCCAGGACCTGTTGGGAAAGTGCTGGGGAAGGTTGGGAAATCCTGCCCAGTGGCCAGGGCTCCAGGATGCTCGTCTGTGGCGAAGTCAGAGTGCCCAGGGCTCAAACATCCTAGAACCCATCAGAAATGTCAGAAAACCCACTGGAAACGGTGACCTTTGTTGCAATATGAAAATCAGATGCAAAGCTTGGTGGGTATTTTTAGCTGTTTTAGGCTGAACAGGTGTTTGAAAGGTCAGATGCGAGTCATTGGAAAAAAATATAGTGAGGGTATGGCAGGATGGCTGTGCCGCTCTCCTGGTGTTCGATGGCCCTAAACGCTTTCATCCTCATTTCTGGGGCATGGAGCTTGGGCCTCGCTTTGTATTTGCTCTATGGCACCCCAAGGATGCTCAGCGCTGTACCTCCTACCTGCATGCACTGTCTTTGGAATGAGACTTTTGGCTTTATCGGCTAATATATTTGAAAAAAAGAAGAAAATTCATCCCAGGTAGAAATCCAGCACAAATCCAGCCATAATGAAACTGACTCTCAGAGTTCCTTATTAACACAGAGCAGCTTGATGCTGTAGTGTGAGGGTGTGGACAGGAGGATCCCCTCATCTGCCCATCAATAGGGTGGTGTTGGGTTGTTGTTTTCCCCATCACCACCTCCCACGAGGTTTAGAAGGGCTCCCTTCCACATAGCATGGCCCACTGTTATCCTCGGGGCTGTCATTGTTGGATTTCAGTTGTCCCACATCAACAAGACGAGGTATGCTGTGAGTAGGTTCAGCTGAAAGAGGTTAAGAGCAGATCCACATGTGGCCATGAGCCATGCACGTGGCTTTTCACATGAGCAAACTGTTGGGTGTTTGGTTTTTTTTTTGGTTGTTTTTTTTTTGTTTGTTTTTCCTTGTCAAGGAATAAAGGAAGTTTGTCATCATTCAAACAAACAGAAAATGGATGGTGGTTTTAATTTGTCACTAAAGCAAGATTTTGAGACCACAGGAAGAAAGAGCCAGTCTTTTGGAGAGGGACCAGACGACACGTCCTTGGTGGACTGGGAAATGATCAACCTGGGCTGTGGCCAGCTGGGACTGCTTGTGTCCAACCCAGGCCGTGGCCACCATGGCAAGCCAGGATGGGGCCGTGGCCAATATGGGCTGAGACTGCCATGGGCCTGGCCATAGCCTACTGAGATGTGGCCACAGCCTTCCTGGGCCAGGCTGGTGGCCATGGGCAGAAACCAGCTGGGACTCTCATCAGTGTGGGATGCCACCAGGGAGCATTTCCCTTCCCTGCTGTCTCACTGAGGTCGTGGGGTTCAGGGCTGAGCTCCTTCCAAAATGAGTCACAGCAAAGAAAAGAGGGAGAACCATCAGCAAACAACCTGCCTGCACAGGTCACTCTGGCTTGGCCCTGTCTCCAGCTCATTGCCAAAGGTCCTGTTAGTTAGCTTGCAAAACTGGTGGGATTTTCCCCAAAATGAGAGGTGAGATGTTGACCCCAGAGGGGTCAGGGCTGTCCCCAAAATCCTCCCCTAACATCCCAGTCCCACCATACTCCTGAATGGGACCAAAAATCCCCAGGCTGATGATATGGCCTTGGCTGGGCAATACGGGCATTGTTGAGTTAAAGCAGCCCCTAAAATAGCACCTGAAACCTATAAACTTCCCTTTCAAGAACTTCTGTAATTTGAAACAAGCACAAGAAAAGAAAAACAATCCAGAAATTTTGTTGTTTGTCAAAGTCGGGGTGGGCTTCTGGTTTTCTTTAATATATTTCAGCAGGAGCCTCTCACAGGGCAGGGGTTCCTGGGCACATTTCTCTCTGATTTGTTTCTTCCCCACTTTCTTCCTTCCTTTCAGCTGTCAGCATCACAGTTCTGAGCCAAAGCATCCCAGCAGTGTGCACTGAGCAGCAGGGAACTGTGGTGGTTAAAGACAGCCTCCCAAGAGCCCAGTGGGATTGTGAGGAGAGGTTGGAGGTCTTTTTTATTATTATGATTTCTTGTTGTCCTTCTGTCATGATCTTTTTATAAAGCGAAATGCACTTACAGGTTTTTGGAGAGTTGAAAAGAGGAGGAAGATGAAGGGGAACAGCAATATCTTGGAGACGATGGGTTGGCGGTTGGAGTGGATCATGGTAGTGGTCTCTCCAACCTTATTATTCTATGATATTCAAAAGTAAGTCCTCCTCGACTCTGAGCAGCTTAAAAACAAAACAAAACAAGGCACAAACAAACAGGGAAGTGCAGCTGCCTCTGCAGAAACAAGCCCTGCTCTCGCCTCACCACCATGACTCACGGCCGGGGCTAAATTCCCAGCAAGGGGAGGTGTGATAATCGTGAACGAGTGGCTTGGGCTCTGCCTCAGGGAGCAAACAGCAAAGAGGTGTGCATAGACACATATCTGCGTGCTTGGCTTCTTGTTCCTGCCATCCCCTGCTGCTGGTCTCCATGAGCCCCACCATCACCTCGTGGCTGCTCCTTTTGTGCGGAGAGCCCCACACGAGCGAGCGCAGCAAAATAATTGTTCCAAACCACAGCTGATGCTATCAGTTATCTGCCAGCTATTATCTGTGGTGAAATAAAGGCAAAGTGAGCAATCGCTCGGGTAGATGGCTCAGGGCAAGGAGCCATCCCGTCCCCTGGTGCTCTTACACCATCACCAAGTCCAAAGGGGATGCGGCCACGAAACATTGGGGAGGGCTTAGAACTGAGGATAGAAAAGGGAGGGAGGGCCAAGGCAAGGGAAAGCAGGGCGGTGGTGTCAATGAGCAGATTGTGAGGATGAACTCAAAATAAGTAAAAACCCTTACAGAATTCTAGCAGCTTAAAGCCTAAACAACCCAGGAAAAGAAGAAAAATGAATTAGAAAAAGCAAGCCCTGTAAAACCCTACTGAATTAAACACAAGAACAGATCACTGCCTTGCTCTTCTTGCAGGCACCTAAAGTCACCAACAGACTCCTGGCAGAAGGTCGATCCAGAAGCCCCCAAAGAAAGCACCACTCGTGACAAGTAGTCAAATAGTTGAAGGTTTTATTCATATAAAACTCATATTAAGAACATAAAAGATTGCATCTTAAAAAAAAAAAAAAAAAAAAAAAAAAAAGATCTGCAATTATTTACAGCAGTATTGCACAAGTAAAGTGGCAATTACCCTGTCCAAAATTCATCAGTGCAAAACACAAGTAAGCCAGGGAAATTGCAATAAAAATGCTACATATGCTGGGTCCTATGAAAACGAGTTAGTGATTAACTGGGACATCAGTGTGCACTCCGGTTGTACCTGATGCTAAAGCTGGTCCTGGATCTTGGCTGAGACAGAAGAGAATGTGGTTTTAAAGAGGAGAGGACCAAAATCGTGGTGGAGAAGCCAAACTTCCCCTGAATTTCACTAATGCTGTCATCTGGGAGGTGCTTAAATCCCTATGGGTGTGCAGGACTTAGGCACTTCAAAGCAATCATCTCTGCGCCGCGTTGGCTGCGCTGGATCCAGCGGGCAGCGCTGGGAGGTCCATCACTCATATGGGAGGCCCATCCACACCACAGACCTGGGGCAGCAGGAGAGAGGGGCAGGCAGAACCTCGACAGGAATTTAAATAAGCAGGAAATAAATAGCCATCGTTTCTACAAGTTACAGCATGATGGAACAGTAGAGTGCATTGATTACACAGGGGCAGGGGGAAAAAAAAATAAAGGGAGGGGGAGGATCTACAGTATTTACCAAGTTTAACTCTAAAAAAGTTTAGGGGAAAAAAAAAACCAGGATTTTTTTTCTTTTTTTTTTTTTTTGATTACTTATAAGCTGTACAAAACTTACATGAGAGAATGGAAAGAGAATACATTGCACGCAGATATTTGGCTCAGATGATGAAAATAATACGGTGTCCTATTCTAATAAATAGTCAGGTATTTACAGTGACCAACTGGGAGGCGTAACGCGTGGCGTGGGACCATCCAGCACAACAGGGGTTCTCTGCAACCACTGAACTTCATGGAATCGTTTTGGCAGAACAGAGAGCACTGGTGATGTGGGCTCAGAACGCCCCAAATCCATCGGTGAGCACTGCTGAAACTGATTTAAAACCATCATTCTTCTTTTTCCGGACATTAAAAACAATAAAACCACCAAAATTAAACAATTCTCACAACCCTACAGGGATGAAGCCTGGTTTTCTTTTTTGGAGCTACGTTTTCCTCTGTCTGCATTCTGGCTGGGAAAGCTGGATGTGGAGCAGCCCAAGCCAGATGGTGCCAATCCCTTGCGTTCTTCCCCTTCTTTTTTTCTGCCCAGCATAGAGCCAGGAGGACAGGGCAAAGTGCTGGGTGCTGGCCACCCTTCTTTGGTGTGCTCCATGGGATGCAGGACCAGAAAAGCTAAAATTGCTCCATTCTCCTTCCAATGAGTGCAATCAGGGGCAGGCAGCCCCACGCCAACGGGTCATCGCCTCCCAGCTGGTGCAAAGAGGTCAGACTGTACACAGCTCTTCTAACACAGGAACACTGATCTCCACACAGCGGCACGCAGGACAGTTTCTCCTGACGTGCATATTGCAATGCGGTAGGAAAAACCGCTACCATAGGGCCGGGTTTGCTGCTGCTGCTGCTTCTTCTACGGTGCTGGTGAAACCACAACTAACTGCAGCATTTGGAAGGTGATTTTAGGACCATCCGCACCAGCTGGAGGAAAGGGGACAGTTCTGAAGGTGAGAGGAGTTACGTTTGTGCATAGAAACGCAGGCGGTCAAAGCAACGACGCGCCCCAAAAAGCACCAGCTGTGCAGAAGCCTCCTGTGCGAGATGAACCAGAGATGATGGCAGGGTCTCCGTTGGCTGGGACACCACACACATCCATGTGGTGAGCTTCTAGAGCCACGTGGCAGGGTCTCCAGATAGGAGGAGAGAAAGGGCATCGTCCTGGGACTTCAAACACCTGCTGAGGTCTTCCCAGGTGGAAGGAGGAGATGTGCCACAAGGAGAAGACCTGCCCAAGGCCAGCAGGGTGCAGACCCCACGCTCTGTGATGAGTCGTTACCATCTGAACAGCGTGCACAAGCAAGTCTGCGTCCTTCAGCACTGCACGGCCCCTCATTCAGCTGGATTCCATCACAGGAACCTTCAGGGTCTTCATCCCCTCGCTCCTCGCCTGCAGACTTCTCCCATAGCCCTGGTCCAGTCCAAACAGAGGATCCCAGAAAACATCCAGTGTGCCAAAAACCCTCTTGGGTTTAACAGCAACACGCTAACCATGCCTTTAGAACAGATCCTAGAGTCGCACAGCAGGAACCTGTCACTGGGTGCAAAACTGCAATGGTTTGGGAACTGTTTTAACCTGCCTCCAAGGACATCTTATTGCTGAATTACTCAGTCACCGATATTATATATTATAATATTATACAATACGTAAGCATTTTCACACGTCTTATAGAAAGAATTTCTAAAAAGGCAACCTGGTGGATTGTTTGTTTGTTTTTTTTTGTTTGGTTGGTTGGTTGTGATATTTTGGACCCTGGGAATCTGACAGCTAAGTCTTGAAATTCAGAACTTAAAATAAAAGTTGGGAAGGAAAAAAAAAAACAAAAACAGTCAGCAGGAAATAGGAATATTTGCATGACGCAACCGAAGTTGGATTTGGGGTAGCATTAGGTATTTACACATAAAAGAAGTGCTGATTAAAATCTCTCCGCCCTTCTTCCATCCTCATCCTCTTTGGCAGGCAGGAGGAGGCGGCAGCGCAGCGGCCGGGGGGCGTCCAATGCTCCCTGCAACACCTGCAGCACAAATAAGGCAGCTCTGCAGATCAGCTGGATCTGGAGGGTCTTGGGACGCATCCAAGATGAGCCGACAGATTTCCAGAAACGATGACCGAACATCGTCACTGAGGACATTTCTCTGAGACAATTTAAAAAACAATAATTAAAAATGGAGAGAAACACAGTAAACACCACTCTCAGATAAAATCTAGCTTTGGAGCATCCCGGCAGGTCCACGTGGGAAATCCACCCTCCTCCGGCCACCGCACTCCCAGGCCAGGGGGGGCAGCTCGGAAGCTCCAAGCTCTGGCATTGGCTCTTCTCCACTGGATTTTGGAAGGAGCCATCGAGTCCCAGCAGCCCACACGGCCGGTGTCACTGCATCCTCCAGATGAGGCGGATGATGTAATGCAGGAGGCGCAGAATGACCACCTGGGGGTTTCCAGCGTGGTTATCCAAGAAACCCTAGGAGGAAAACAGGGGGCAGAAAGTAAGAAAGTGACTTGAATTCCCAGCTACCGTGAGTTGAACATCTCCTGCACGTGAGGAAGGAGAAGGTGGGCCTGGCACCTTCCGCACTGCAACTCTGAGCTTTCTCCCCACTGCTGCCACTACCAGGAAAGGTCTACGTTTACCTACTGAGCTGGCTTCATGGGGTTCAGTACAGATGAGACAACAAAGTTCGCCCCAAGGGGTGGCCAAAATGCACTGATGCTTGTTATTTGTCACTGCCAAGGAGATGCAGAGGGAGAAAACACAGAAACAAAATGAAGGCAACTCAGCTCAATGACATCAAGCGCTTCAGTCCTGGGGAAGCCACTGCTGGCATCCCAACCAGCACCAAACCAAGACTGCTGCAAGATGACCAGTTCCCTGTCCCCAGCCTCAGGGATTGGCATTGTCCTCCAGCACATTCATAAACTGGGCTCAATTCAAGTTCACTGAAGCCAACTCAAGATTTTTTCTGAGCAGAAGATGATCCAACACAAATAGGGCAAATACCCCAACGCTTTCAAGTGAGGCTGAGCACACAGTTCTCAGCTCTTGCTAACACTGGAGACTGAGAGATTTCACAAACTGGAAATCATGCATTTTATGATTTTACCAAGAAAGTAAACCCAGCCTCCCATCATGCTGAGTTTCAATAAGAAGCTTTATAGTTCTCAGTGGGCCAAAGCTGCCTGCTTCCAGCCACATCTGCCATGAAGGCTCAGAGAGGACATCACCTGGGTGTGGGATGTGAGCAATGCTGCTTGAGACTGCAGTGTGGAAGCAAGCAGCAAGCCCTGCTAAGAGAAGCAGGGAGGTAATAATAACAATAATAATAATAATAATAATAATAATAATAATAATAATAATAATAATAATAATACAAAACCCAACTAGAAATGAAGACCTGCAGCAGGAAGAGCAGTGGTAGCAGAGACGTGTTCCTGCTGATGGTGGTAGTCATGGCTTCAGCTCTAATGGCTCTAGGAGCAACCACTGCAGCTGAGCACTCCTCCTTTGAGCACAGGACCAGTATTTCACAGCAACATTCAAAGAGAGTTTACTTTTGGGGTCCCTTTTCCCTCCCCCAAGCCCAACAGCAAAACAGAAGTGCCAGCACCACCACCTCTGGTTTCCCACACTGTCAGAACACAGTGTGGTTTGGGCTATATTGAGTGCAGCAGAACCATGTCTGTACATGCCCTGCAGGGAGAAATCACGCTGCTTACACCGATTTGCAAACTCCTGTTGCAGGCACAGGGCACACAGAGTGCACTGTCCCCAACAGAAGATGCTCAAACATCCCACAGCCAGGTGGAGAAGGGTAAGCAGCACATTTTAGCTCACCATGCATCTGCTGTGCGTGGAGCTGGGCTTCGAGGCAGGAGACCACGCCGGCTGCTCCCGCTTGCTCAACCTCTTTGTCAAGGTGGGTCGATGCTGAATTACCTAATTCTCTGTTGTTTTTGCCCCGGGGAGCTTTTAAGGGCAGACAGAACACAGCCAGGCTGCTTTTGGGGAACCCTCCTGGCATCCCAGCCAGGTTCTTGTCCCAGGGCCCCCAGCTGGGCACGCTGGGGCAGAGGAGCAACGTCGACCCGTCCGACAGCCCTGACCTGTCTGGCAAGCACCGTTTTGGCACCGCTGAGTTCCCCATTTCCACCCGTGCTCAAAGGGCAAGCCCGAATGAACCTGCTGCGATTGGAGGGTGATGGCAGCACGGGCTGCCAGCAAAACTTCATGTTTACCCCTTCCCTGGTGCCGTGCTGGCAATCCAGCTCAGTAAGTGTTCTTCAACAGCAAGCTGCTCACAGAAGGCAAAGGCAACTTTTCAGGGAGCGATAGCCAAGCACGCTGGGGACAATAAATCCACAGCAATTACTTAAATGCTCTGAAAGCCGCTTGGTTCTGGATGCAACAGACAAGAGGAATTCATCAGACTAATTAAGCCTGCGGGAAGCGATACTACTTTGCCCTTGCATTCCCCAACGAGCCCTGCTACAGCCCTCACCCACGTGAGCAGCAGGGAGGGAAAATGAGCAAATCCACGAGGGAAGCTGCTGACTCCAGAGCAGGGGAAAAACATATGAACTCAAAAAGAATGAGCTGGTGAGAGAGCAGAGGCAGGAGTGGATGTGGGGCAGCACCAGGACAGGCACCCAATCTGGGGAGAGCTTCTGTCGTGCAGACTCTGGACACAGTGAGGAAGTGACTCATGAGCCAGGGGCATGAATAAAGATGTGGGCAGTCAGCACATCATCACACACACGTCTCCTTCTCCTCTTCCCACAGGTAAGCCAAAGGAAGGGGGAGAAGGACTAGAAACCACATGTACAAACATGCAGCTGTGAACAATGGATGAGAGGCAAGTTATCAGCTAACGCTGCTCTTCTAATAATTGCTGTTACCTCATCTCTTTGATGACTTTTTTTTGTGCACGTTCATACCGCTCAGTTTTGTTGCGCCACTTCAAGGTGAGATTTTACAGCCTCTCAAACTTACAGCCTTACAGATCTAGTGGGCACAGTGGTGACGGATCAGTGGTTGGACCGGACGATCCAAGCGGTCTCCTCCAACCTTAGTAATTCTATGAAACACACAATTTTTGAAGGAGCTTTTGCTGGATTCTTCTAGGAGAAATAAGCTACCAGAGGAGGTTCATCCCTGTTGCTAGACTTTGATACTGGTGACCCTTCACAGCAGCAATCCCCTTAAAACAGCAGTGCTGGTTCCCAAGAGCTGCCAGCCACTCACACAGCTCCTTCCAATGCCACCCCAACAACACACAGAGCTCTGCTTGCCTTACATGGTTCCCTCCTTATCACCAGTTCAGCGCTAACGCAGAGACAGATGATGCCTTACTGGTTCTCAGTACCATGAATGAAGCCACGACACCCGAAAATCTCCGGTCCCAACTTGAAAGGTGGTGCTGAGTATCTTTCATGACGCGGCGGCAGCAGACGACAGCCACCCGCGCATCCTTTTCTACATTTGAGTGAACAAAACACTTGCCACAGAGCTAGTTTCCAGATATGATTAAGCTTTTCCCTTTTAGAGACTGTGCGTAAAGAAATGGAAAGTAAAAATAAGAGAATTACCCTTCTTGGACAATAGGAGGCATTGAATTCATCCCCGATGCGCCGCAGCTCCTGTGCAATCCATATTTCTGGTTGTATTTCTTCTGCAAGTGAGTGAGATCGCCACCTGGAAGCTGCACAGAGCAAAAAACAGAGCGTTGGAAACAGGAACAACTCAGAAAGCAAATGCTCCATTAAACCTGGGAAGAATGCAACCGAGACTGGCTGTGCGATGTGCATGCTGCAGGCTTGTACCAGTGTTGGCTCTGTGCTGGTATTAGGCTTTGATTCGTTATTACATCAGCAGCTTCTTCCCTAGCAAAATCCTATTTTCCCCTTTTCTAAACATAATGATTTCTCACAGGGCAAAGCAGCAGCTCCTTCTCTAACCTTAAAAAAACCTCAGTCCTGATAATTTGGTCTAATGCTCGCATTTCTTCCCCCAGCAGTGGAGGCATCCAACGAGACAAGGAGCATGGTTGTTTCTGCCGTGCTAAGAAGAAAGCCACAATTGGACAAAGTGCACTCAGAGCAAACTTTGGGACTTTTCATCCCCACCATGAGGCTGGAAGGCTCTTCTCTTCAGTATTATGTTCCAGCACTTCAGCAGAAAATAAACCAGGCGCAAGAAAATGGCACTGGCTTATAAAAGGTGAAAAAAAAAAAGAGCTAAGATATCAGTTATGCTGAATATACAGCACCAGGGCCTTCAGTCTCCATTTTAAGCTCCTGAGCACATGATAAAACCACGGTACAAGCCGCCAAATATTGGAAGGGAAATGAGCAAACCCCGGTGCAGCACCTGTGCCCCCTCCTGCCAAGGAAAGCTCAGATTTGAGCAAGAAACACAGCCTAAAAATCGAAAAAAAAAAAGAATTATAAAAAATAGAAAACGACAAAAGAAAACACCACACACACACCCCCCTCAAAAACAAAACAAAAACCAGCACTCAAAACAAAACAGAGCATTTCACAAACTTGGCACCCAAGCTCAAAAGGACTCGCGAGGGAATACAAATAGCTTCCAATCTCTAACTACTCAAAGGATTAGTAGGGCAGTAAAAAAAAATAAAAAAATAAAAAATAAAAAAAAAATTAAATAAGGAGTCTGGCTCTGACCCGACTGGAAAATGCATTTCTGAGCCAAGCTGACACGGCTTGGCTTGGGGAGCTGTTTTGTTTTCACACTGTAGTAGCGCAGGAGCGGTGCCCGCCGCCTTCCCGGGACAGCCCCGTGTTATTGCTTCCCCCGGTCGCTGAATGAACTGCAGCACGGGAGCAGAGCCCACGCAGGAGCCCCACGGCACCAGGCGGGAAGCGGCAGGGCACGGCCCCGCAGCACAGCCCGCCCGCCGGGACGCGTGGCTGAGAGTGAAATCGGGCTGAGGTTTTCAGAAAGGACTTTCTGCGGCGCTGCCGGCTCGCAATATCAAAAGCGTCCAGTCATAATTGCAGAGAGGTAGGGGAACTCTCAGAGCGTGGCCACAGTCATAGCGGGAGCCGGCCCACGCCGGGTGAGCCACGGCTGGGTGCTCTGCACACCTCTGGGCTGCGCCAACACCGGGACTGCGGCTGCCAGCGATGGGTAACTCAGGCTGCTGGGGATGGGCCACCAATTGAGGAGGTGGGGGGCGCCTCAGCTTCGGGGACACACGAGGTCTGAGCATCTCTGCTCGCTGCGGAGCAGTTGGACCAGGTGGCCACGATGGTCCCTTCCAATTCCAACAGCTCTACGGTTTTATGATTTCTCTTTTGTTTTGTTTTGTTCCTCCTCTAATTGTGCCAAAGTGAAGTCTGTAGCCTGAAGCCCAGGAGATGTCTGCCAAGTTTCCCTGCCCAATGTCACCCGTGGAGCAGGAGCTGCCACCTCCACCCACACCCACACCCAGCCCTGAGAAGCAGCGCCGCGTGAGGATGATGCAAAACAACACCGCCGTGCCCACACTCACAGGTAGAAACCAAACCACCCTCCAGGCTTTGTTGTAACACAAATCCCCTTCAACACAACCACAGGTCAGGCAGGCAAAAAGGAGCACCAGCCCGCACCGCACCAACACACGCCTCAACCACTTTAAGGCTTCCTCACTGCACCGAGAGGATTTCCCCCTTTTCCACGCTGAGATGAAACCACTCCTTTCCCCTCTGTACCTCAGAGCTCAGTGAGGATCGGAGGACGGCACGGCCGTGCTGCTCGCACACATCCAGCCGCCTCTCCCTGCTCGCTGCCGGCCGACGGGAAGCGCACACCGTGCAGAGCACAGCAACGTCCCGCAGGCACGGCGAGAGCTGACCCGCACAAGCAAACAAACCCACGGCTCTGCTCCCACCGAGAGCCAAACATCCGCCGGAGATTCCTCGGGCAGCAGCAGACAGCTGGCTGCGGGGCTCGGGTGACATTCTTCGGGCACTCCCACGGCGGGCCGCCTCCAGGCACGGCACGGCTCTGCTCTCCGTGCCCGGGGCAGAGCGGCGGGCGCCGTCCGGGCGGTGCCACGCGAGCGGCTCGTTGTGAAACTCGCAGCGAGCCGTAAGGACGGCAGTAAGGTCAGAAAACCTTTCCTAAGGGCACGTTACAGTCAGCGCTGCAGCTGTAACCACAGACCTTCACCACGAGGGAAAAAAAAAAAAAAAAGCAAAGCAGAGCAAACGGCACCGCGCGGCCAGAGCGCCCGGCCGGCCGCCATCCCCGAGCGCTACCTGCCAGCCGCCGCCCCGCCCGGCACTCACCCATGGCGCTCAGGTAGTGGCTGACGGCCTGGCACGGCGGGCTGGGGGTCTGCGTGGCCTTATCGCAGCTCATGGGCGCGGGGCTGCGCTCGGCCTCGAAGGAGAAGTAGCCGCTGGAGGAGCGCGGCAGCAGCGGGGACCTCCGCACGAAGAAGAAGAGCGGCGAGCGGATGGCGAACGGGCCGGGGCTGCCGGGCGAGGCGGGCCGGGCGGCGCCGGGCAGCGCGGCGGGGGCTCCGGGCCGCAGCGGGACGGCCGGGCCCGGCCCCTCTCCCGGCGGCAGCCGCCCGGCCCGGCGGTCGCGGGGCGCCTTCGCCTCGGGGGGCTGCTTGGCCATGGGCTGCGCCTGCGGGCGGAGCGGAGCGCTGAGCGGCGGGAGCCGGCCCTACCCGCCCCTTCCTCCTCCTCCTCCTCCTCCTCCTCCTCCTCCCGCCGCCGCTCCCCGCCCGGCCCCATTGTTCTGCCCGCGGCCCCGCGCCGCCCGCCCCGCGCCCCTCTCCCTCCCGCCGCCCCCCGCCCTCCCTCCCGGTCCGCTCACGGTGCCGCCGGCGGAGTCGCGGGGGCGAGAAGGGGGGAGCGGGGGAGCGGGCGGGCGGCGGCAGGCTGCTGCCGGCGGCCCTGTGCGCGGCGCCCGCAGCCTCCGCCTCCTCGCGCGGCCCCGCCCCGCCCCGTGTTTACCACCGCGCGGACCGCCCCGCCGCGCCCCGCCCCGCTCACCTCCGCTGCCCTCCGCCGGGAGCGCGCGCGGCCCCGCTGCCGCCGTACGCACGTGCGGGCACGCGCCTTCGGGTGCGCGCGCACCGCTGTACGGCCGTGCTGCGCGCGGGGATGCGTGCGTATACAGCGTTACATCACACACAGCCCGGGCACGGGGGTGGGAAGGACCGCTGCGATCATCCTGCTGTGCCCAGCACAGCACAGCGTGCCCGCTGCCCACGTCCCTCAGTGCCACATCCCACGGCTCTGGGACTCCTCCAGGTGACCCCACCGCTCCCTGGGCAGCTGTGTCAGTGCAGAATCACTTCTGGAGAAGGAATTGTTCCTAGCAGCCAACCTAACCTCCCCTGGCACAACGTGAGGCCATCCCCTCTTGTCCTATGGCCGTTCCCTGCGAGCAGAGGCCGACCCCGCCTCACACAGCCTCCTTTTGGGTGGTTGCAGAGCCATAGGTCTGCCCTGAGCCTCCTCTTCTGCAGACCGAACAGCCCCGGTTCCTCAGCCGCTCCCCATCACACTTGTGCTCCAGACCCCTCACAGCCCCGCTGCCCTTCCCTGGACACGCTGCAGCCCTCGGTGTCTTTCCTGCAGTGAGGGCCCAGCACTGAGCGCAGCACTGGAGGTGCGGCCTCACCAGTGGCAGTTCGGAGGGCCGCTCACCTGCTGCTGCCACACGCCGGGGTGCCGTTGGCCTTCTTGGCCACCTGGGCACACTGCTGGCTCACGTTCAGCCGGCTGTCAGCTAACGGCCCCACAGCCTTTACCTCTGCACAGCTTGCCAGCCACTGCCCCAAGGCTGCAGCGCTGCGTGGGGCTGCTGTGGCCAAAGCATAGCACCCGGCGCTTGGACTTGGTGAACTCCCTCCCATTGCCCTCCAGGCTGTCCAGATCCCTCTGTAAGGTCTTCTGTTCTCAGGCAGATCAACATTTCCCTCCAACTTGGAGTCATCTACACACTTACTGAGTGTGTGCTCAATCCCCTCATCCAGATCATCTATAAAGGCATTAAACAGGGTTAACCCCTGTGCCAACCCCTGGGGAACACCACTCACGACCAGCTGCCAGCAGGATGTGACTCCATTCATCACCATGCTCCAAGCCTGGCCATCAGAGTACACCCATCCAAGTCACGGGTTGCAGCTCCTGCAGGAGATTAATGTGGGAGACAGAGGCGAAGGCTTCACTAAAGTCCGGACAGACTGCATCAGCAGCAGTTTCCCTCTTCCTTTCCCTCATTCACCAGGCGGGTCACCACACACACACCATTGTGCCCACTGGGATGGAACTGGGCTGCTCGCTGTGGCTCACACTGGGACTGGAGGGTGAAGGGATCGGCAGTGGTTCCAAGCAGCACTGGAACATGAGGCGCTGACCCCTCCACCCCTCAGGGGTCCAAAGTTTCCAGTCCTGAAAGACAAGGGGAAAAACCATGGGGAAATTAACTGGGGAAGGGCGTTAGGGAAAAGCACAGCCGGCAGCGCCGTGCAAGGTCCGGGCTGGGAAGGGAGCGGCTGCGGCAGCACGGCGACAGTCAGCTTCTGCTATTTTCTCCCCACAGATCGCTTTGGTTTCTGTGTGGGTGGCTCACGCGCACAGAGGTTCGAGGGTAAACGTCTCACAAGAACAGGATGTCCTTTGCACCCAGACCGTATCTTGGTGCGTTTTGGGGGTCAGCGAGTGTCCACACCCCAGCATTCTCTCCAGGACTGCCCTCTCTCTCACACGCCGCAGCCCCCTGAAGCCCAACAGCCGTATGGATGGAACCCACCTCAACTGATGAGCAGAAGGCTGAGGGATAAGCACAGCCCTGCAAGCACCTCCACATCGGTGATGGCACTGCTGGCTGATGGGATGGGCTGCGATGGGCTTCATTCTGCTCCATACTGGAATGGAAAAAGACGACTTCTGCTTCTCCAGCCCATTGTGATAAATGGCATTTCACACAAAGCCAGCAGATGTAATCAGTTTAAGCCAGATGCCTGAAGTTCGAGCCTTTATCTGAATCGGTTTCAGAGCCTGACCTTTATGGGGCACGCTTTGTGCAAAACGCTGCCATTTTTCAGTCCTCCAGGCAATACACAGACAAAGCTGTTTGCGAATCATCTGAGGAGCCCCAGAGGTGGCAGGGGGTGAGGGAAAAAGAGGGAGATTCTTAGCTGGGAGAAGGAGGAAGAGGTGTGCTGCTCAGGCTGCAGCCACCCTGTGCCCAGCAGCAGCAAGACACAGACATAGGGATAGCATGGGGACACACAGGGCACGGGAAGCTGCTTCTGAAATAAGCCTCAAGGGCGAAGGATGTGCGTGGTGTGGGATGGCAGTGCAAACCCCAAGCAGCCGTGCACTCACAGTGGGGCAGGCTGGCAGCACCACAGGTGACGTTAGGGCTGTCTCCCTATGGGATTGCTGCTACACCATCTCATCAGGAAGGTGCCTACAGCTTCTGTCTTTGTAATTTATTTCTTCTTTCATTGCAATTGAGAAATCTGGTGTTTGACACACCATGGGAGGGAATGTTGCTGGCTCCAAGCAGGTGCACGGTGACAGGTGGCCACCAAAGGACGTGGCACAAACACATGCCAGCCCCCCCGGGGGCCCTGCCTCACTGTGGGCACCATGGCACTGAGCAAAAACTGAGCAAAGTTGGGTTTTCCGTAGAAGAAAGAGCAAGCCACCCACGCGCCAGGAAATCTCTCCTCTGGGTGTGGGTGGTGGGGGCCCCAAGATGAGCTATCTCTAAAGGGCAACTCTGGGGATACCTAGAGATCGGCATCGGTGTGGATCTGGCGCGCACAGGAGGAAACATCAGCCTCAGCAGCTGGGGGTTGGGTTGGGTTTTTTTGCTTTTTCTTCTTTTTTTTTCCCCTCAAAGCTCTTTTTTAGTAGCTTGTTTTCAAGGCGGTTAGAAAACAGGAGCTCCCCCCCCCCCATCACTGTGCTCACAGAGCCTGGGATGCTTTTACCCTTTTCAATGGGAAATGCCATGGGTAGCAGCAGCCCAGCCCTGCGCAGCGTGGGCAGCACCCCCAGCTGTCCCCAGCAGCTGTGCACCCCTCAGCCCCTCACCGCCCTACAGCCGTTGGAATCCAGGAGCCTAGGATGGGGAAATCACAGCCAGCGCCTCCCCCCAGCTGAAAGCCAGGGCAGATTGCAGCTCGCCTCTAGCGGCTGTAGAGAACAATGTGAAACTCCTACACCCACACAAGCAGGCAGAGGCTCTGGCACCACAGGCACGGCCCTGACATTTGGGTTCTGGAGGCTTGGGTGCAGCTGCTGTGGCCACACCTGTGCTCTCTTGGGAGGGAGCACACATGGGTCAGGCACCTGAACTCCCCAGCCGTGCCATTAGCATGCGAAGGTGGGAAGAGAGTAGTGAACTTGGTTGGGTAAATTTGGGTATCCCCGAGTCCTACTCACACTCAGAAGCACTGTAGGTTGCGCTATGAGCTGACGTATGAAATGAAATGAGCTCCTGCAGCTGGTGGAGATCTGTGCCTGGCTGGGGAACAGCTGGCTCCAGCTCTGCACGTAAGAAAACTCAACGGAGGAGGAGGAAAAAAATCCCCAGTGCCGGGTGTTTATGTTTCACCCTGCTCCAGCTGATGCGCTCCAGCTGACGGAGCCAGCCGGCTGTTTGGGATCAAACCCGGAGGCTTTCCCCACACCACACCAGGGAGAGTGGGACCGGCGGGCAGAGCGCAGCAGGGGCCAGGGAGCGTGCCAGCAGCATGCAGCAGGGCTGGGTGCTCTGAGAGAGCAGCGCACCGCACGTGGCACAGAGCCGCGGGGCTCTCCAGAGCTGGGAGAGGAAGATAAACAAGGAGAGAATTACCAAAAATGACACATGTGCTGTGGCCAATGCCCCTCCCGCCGACACAGGCTTTCCTACAGTGCAATTTGATTTATCAAAACAACAGGACGAGCATTTCTCAGTACCTCTACAAGCAAAAGCAGCCTGCAATTTCAGCTCGCTGCGCCGCTGCCTTTCCCACTGCAGTCGTGGCCAAAACGATGTCTCAGAATAGCAAGCCCTACAAAAAACAAACTCTACCTCCCCATTTGTGGCAAGTCTCAGCTCGTGAGCTGACTATCCCTGCCCTCTTCTCAGCATCCAGGTGATGTGTTGGGCAGCCCGTGCTCAGTATCCAACCACAGGATGTTTTCCAAGTTTAACAACTTGAGGAGAACATCTACTGAAAAAAAAAAACAAAACAACCCAAAGTACCCCTTAAATACAGAAACAGGGAAATTTATGAAAATCTGTTGTTTGTCTCCCTCCTCTGGAGGGATGCACTACATAAATAACACCCCTGCCGTACCTGGGGTTAATCCTGCACCTCTCCAAAATAGCTGGGGAAGTGGTGTTTCCAGGCTGCTCTGCTGGGGCTGCCAGGAGGAAAGCTGGGCGAGTGCCCAAGCGGAGCTCAGATCTGCACCTCACCTGCTGCTGGATGCTCCCAGAGGGCAGGATCAGGCTCATGGAAAACAGAAAGAGCCCTGAAAAAGCTTGGGGCAGCTGTACCCTTGGCACTTCTGCTGGAGGAAGGTCCCTTTAAAAAGTAATCTTAGGGAAGAGGAAGGAACGGGAAAATTACTGGTGAGACTTCTCTGAATTCTTTGTTGTTTTTCAAAGTCAGCCTTTGGCAAGTCAGGCATGGTGAGCCAAAGCAGCCCCTTCTTTTTAAGGTCTGAGGTTCCAAAATAATAGCAATATACTTTGTACTGTCATTTCTGCACACAGAATCCCGAGCTACTCCCACCTATCTAAAAGCTTTAAAACAGCCTCTGCTCTGCTGCTAAACCATCTCTTTCCCATCCTCGAGGTGGCCCAGGCAGGCTGGCAGTCTGAACACCGGGATCTTTGCATGCTGCACGCATGCTGAGCACTGAGGCAGGCAGGCAGCATTGCTGCCTCATGTCTTTCCCTTAAGTTACCTTTATGAATCATTCCAGCTGCTGGGGCTCCTGCTCACAGCTTCTCACGTTATCCCTGCACAGGAGAAACGTCCTCGTGAACAGAATAGCCTCAGTGCTGGGAACCTCCAGGTGAGCCCTGCTTCTCAATACCTGGATGCGCCCAGTGAGCAGCCCGCTATTCACAGCTGGCACAGCAGCAGTGCAAAGTGCTGCCAGCACGCGAGGAACAAAGTCAGCATTTACTCCAAGATCAATCGGCAGCCATGGAGGCTCAAAGGAAGGCAGTAATAAGCCGCCGTGTGCCTGTTGGGCAGGCAGCCAAAGGCACACCTGCTGCACGTGGCTGTCGCACGCCGGCACAGGGGACTGCCTCGAGAGCCCTGACATGGGGATCCTGAGATGGGGAGGCAGAACGGAGCACTCCTGCACAGACGTGGTGAGAGGTGTGGATGTGGGAAAGGACCAGGGGTTTTAGCAGAAAGTCTCAGCTGAGCTGTGCTAAAGGATGGAGAGCAGCAAAAAGTAACATCGTCCTTTAGTGAAGGGGAGCTCAAGAGCCGTCATCCCTTCACACAAGTGCAAAACACAGCCCATTCCTGCCCACAGCCTGTGTCCAGCCCTGACTCACCCCAGCATTCTTTTAAATGGTCCATTTGGAATGAAGACATCAAACAATCAACAACTACAAAAGCAGAGAAAGTCTGCAGACCTGCAAAATTCGCTTGGTAAGACTGAGTTGCTCCTAATAAGCAGTGTCCATGCTCCCCCAGCAAGATTACACGACTCCATGCTCCCAAGCTAAGGAGAAAAGCCCAGATTGGGTATTGCTGTGGAGCTGCTGCTCAAGCTAGTTGCTGAATCTCTCTGACATTTATGGATTTAGCACCAAAGTTAAGCAGGCTTGACATCTAGCATTTGACAGGACTCCTGTAAGTCAAGCCAAACTCCCAAGAAAGCAAGTTGCACAGGTAATAGCAAATCAATGCAGTTTTATTGGCCGCTGTAGCTAAGATGTGTAGAATTAGATAATTTTAACAAACAAAATAGAGAAAAAAAAATGGTACTTGTAAAAATAAGCTTTTCTGGAGTTTTCCAGAGCAAGGTGCCAGATACCACAACACAACTTTTTGCCGCACTAAGGGAAAACAAATCCTCAGAATGACCAGGAAACAACTATTTCAGTTCCAGCACAGACACACACACTTGCCTCTTGCTTTTGCCCATGCCTATAATCATTTTTGACTGCTCAGAAGCAAATTTAACAAAGAAGTGGCAGGTGTGAGTTCAGTTCAATGTAATCCAAATCTCATCTATGCTGAAAGAAACTGAGATGAGCAGTTGCTGAGAAAAGGGGTGGAACAGAAGCGTTGTGAATACACAAGGCACAAAGCTGAAGGACTTGCAGTAACAGCAGTCTTGAATGCATGGACAAGCAGCAGTGCTCATCTTGTCACCAACTCAAAACTTCTTGCTCACATTCCTTAGTTACTTGCAGGTGGCTCCAGCAGCTTTTCCTGGGAGAACAGGGACATATGGAAAACCTGTCCTTATGCATGGCACAGAGTTTTGTCCATGATGGAGTCTAATAAGTCACAGAAGTTCACCTTCTTGTGACCAGTAGCACGTACTGCTCCCAATTGCTGTCTTCTCTCAGAAGAGATTCTGGAGTGTTTCACAACAGTAGGACCACAGTTTGGAATTACATCTCACCTTCTAGCATCTTGCTCCTTCCACAGAGTCGCTTGTTGTTCTTCGTATTGAGGAAAACACATCCTGAACACCTCACATACACTCAGTTTCAAAGATCAGCCTGACTTTCACCTGGCTGGACAGCGTTTATTACCTGTATACTTCCTAGCCTATTTACACTGAAAGTCGAAAGTGATTACCTCACCTGTACAGCCCTCTTCACTAGCTTTTTCTCCCCCTCAAAACACACAATATATTGTGCCTCTGGACAGTCTCCAGCATGCCTGTCCCTCCCACACTACAACTGGGCAGGTCCCATTAACAATCTAGTTTCCAAAAGGTCACATTTCTACACTATTTCACACAAACGTGAAAGTTACCATTCCTGAAGCTTGGCCAACAACATTTAGGTTTAAAAGACGTTACAAAAATACTCCATGTGCACGACATTCCCATCCTCAATCATTCAGCAAGCTGAACACCTATCTTCGTGACCGTTTGTGCTCTATGAGCAGCACAACAAGTCTTCTCCTCAGGAGCTTTATTTCCTTTGCATATGACTTGCAAAATAAGTCCTTCAGTCTGTTGCGCAAGGCAGATAAAGAAGGCAGGCTGTGGCAATTTGGGATGTTTAGCATGATGTCAAAGAACTCTTTCCACAGTTCAGCATTGACAAGCCTGCAAAGAACCGGAAAACAATAAAGGTATAAAAAAATTCAAAGTTTAAACTGCTACAATATTATTTCCTGCTTTTACCCTGTGAAGCAGTTCCCCATGCAATTAAACCCATGGATTTTAAAGCACTGGCATGTAAGTGCAAGCAACACTGGACAGAATGTAGGTCTGGGTCTAAGGTTACTGTACATCTCTGTAGAGAAGGAAAGACCTTTGACACCAACCTTCTGAAGGATCCTTCAGGCTTCCAGACACCACTTTCATTCTTCACTTGCATGTAAGTACCAAACAGCATGCAGTAGACTGTTGCTGCAATGCCAAAGTAGTCTGTCTAAGCAAAGCACAGACAAATTCCACATTAAAAAGGCATACTCAGACCACCAAGAACTAAACAAAAAACAAACAACAAAATAGAAAGAACCCAAAGCAAAATATCCCCCCACTCCTTGGGGTGCTCAAAGAGCAGTCTCCATTAGAAGAGGGTTCTGGATGATGCAGTGAGCTGAACCTACAGCACTGGTGCAGAAGTTCACTATTTCATACTCTATTTATGCTAGATGCATGCCTTGAGCCCTGAATATTATGGCTGTCTATACAGTGTCTTACCTGGTAGTTCCATGGTTTCTGGGTCAGCATTTCAATACACTGGAACCCAGATGTTTCACACTTTGCAGTAAACGCAGTTCCTTCAGGAAAGAGTTTCATGTCTATACTCTGTCCCAGATCAATGAGAGTCAGGCCATGAGAGAGATCATCTATGTCACACGTGTCGTTGTCCAGAAACCTTCAACCAATACAAGCAGCAGCAATCAGAGACTGCAATGCCACGATATGGTGGCATCTCACGTAGTCAAGGGAAATACTTGCCTTTCTCCAAGCATGAAATTATCGGGTTTAATGTCACCATGAATGATTTTGCAGCTATGGAGTTCTTCTACCATATGAAGAATCTTTACAGCAAAATAGACTACAAATGCTTGAGGCATCACCTTTTCAGGAAGCTTTTTGTAAATGTTTATGGCATTCTGCATAAAAAAACCAAACATAGGAAAGAACCATCAGCTACACAGAAACAACTCTACATGAATTTCATGTTCATATTCATAATAAGCACAGACAGTGAAGTTCCATAAAGTGAAGAGACTTCTGCATATCACAACATAGCAGCACTCAAAAAGGAACGCAGATGTTCAGAGCACAAGTTGAGTGCACTTACCAGCAAAGTTCCATAGTTATAGAGCTCACCAATCAAAATGCTTCCATTTTGAAAGAAATGAGCAGAATAAAGGTGGATATAAAGATGATGGATACTTGGATCGAGCCTTTCTACCAGTTGGGTTGCTATGTAGAATTCCCAAGGATTGGCAGGTTTCTGGACCTGTAAGAAAAGGTTCATTACTGGGTGGATCTGCTAACAATAAAGCAGTCCTCCTCAGCTTTATTTCTTGAACACCAGACTAATGCACCTAAGCACTAAGCACAAAATGCTTGTATCTACAGTATTCAACCTCAGGATAGCAAACTCCACCATATTGAATCATAGTTCCATTATGGCTTATCTGCTTTTTAATGTTATTTAAAACGTCAGTCTTTAACGTTGATGTTTCAGTCTCCTGGTGGCAACATACAGTTTGTTTAAGGGAAGGCTTACAGCGAGTTCAAAACAGGAAAACCTGATGCTGAGCATCAGCTATTTGGCTTAGGGGGAGGAAAGAAATTTCTTAGACATTACCTTTACCCTATTAGAAAGCTCTTAGTTAAGTGTTATGCAAAAAATATTTATTTGCAGGAAGACTGAAATATTGTGGATTCACAAAAAGGCTTCAAAGCTATGAAACAAAGATCTGATGGGGGTGAAGTGTTGACTCAATTGCACGGTCACATTTCAGCCAGGCTGTAGTAAGTGCACACGTGGGCTTTTAGCCAACAGCAGACACAGGGTTGCATGATCTAGCATAACCCTCTTGTGCTAAGCTGACCTCACAGTTGTGCAGACTTTCTTTTTGGCAGTAATTCTGATGAAAGTCCATCCTATCACCTGTTGCTCATTCCTGCAGTGAAGCAGCTTGTGGAAGGGGAGAGCAGGGAGTGAGCTGCTCAATCTATGACTGCCATCTAGACAAGCTTGTTTGTTAATAAAACTGCACCCTAGAGGCATCAACTAGCAGAGTACGCAACAGCCAGCTGCCACCAGAAAGGCTGGCTGCACAATGGAAAATGAGTGCTGGTTGAGTGCAGAACACATGTGGAAAAGTAGCAGGTACACACTTGGGAAGGTGCACAGCCCTTTCAGAGTGACCTTATAGCATCAGCTGTTGCACCAATTTAGTCCACAGCAAATGAAAATGTGCATAAGGGCATTCACACAAGTAGCCAGCCCTGTTCAGCTGAGAAAGATATCCTAAAAATTATAGCCAGGTTACTTGTGACTACTTGATAGAGAGAAGATCAAGAGGGAGTCAAGACAAATTGATGAAAATAAAATAACTTTCCACACAATGCATCAGACATTGCAGCACTCAAACTGAACGAAGCTTGACCTGAGCAGAATTAATCCAGGGAGGATTAGATTACTGGAAGACTACAGAATTTTCCAATACTACTTACCTTGAATATTACTTTCTGATTGTTTCTAGGGTCACTTGCATTCAGAACAGAAGCCTGGTAGACTTGAGCAAAAGCTCCTTCTCCAACCAAGCTGTCCACACAGACTGAGAGGGAACCTTCACAAGACAGAAGAGATTAGCAAGCCCCACTTGCAAACTTCAGCAAAAAGATGCAATTACTCAGCCAAAAGAAAACACACCAGTCATACATAAGTTAGTGCTTTAATGCTAGTGCTAGGCTTTCACTACTTTGCTCTTCTTGCTAACCAAGCTTTTCATAAAAGAGAACCCATAATCACCCTTGAGAAGGAGTGCTGTGAAGTACCACATACTAAAAAGAAAAAAAAAGAAAAAAAAAATCAGTGTTTCTATTTTTGCTTGACTCCAAAGTGCATTTCTTAAAAAGTAAACACTAATGTTTACATGCAAGTATGTTGCAATTACTGTCACACAGACTTTGTTGACAGAGGACTGCTGCTGTCCCATACAAAGTGCAAGAGTTGCATCATAGATGACCAGGAGAGGAAAACTAACAAAGGTTTTTGCTCCTTACTCAGAACACCAGTCAAAAATGGTTGCATTCTGACTACAAAAGACAAAACAAAGTGGTCTAATTTCAAATCTGAAGTCCAGATAGTCTGGAAACTATTTGGATATATCCATAAGTAAGCTGGATTAGAAAAATAAGTAGTTCAGAAGTTTCCAGAAAAGTCTGTAAAAGTGCTTCAGAATGCAATGTTTGAAGTAGCTCTTACCAAGATGGAGTTCAGCCCTCGCTTGGATAGATGGAAGAACAGATTTCCATTCAAAATAGTTGGCATAGGTGTTGAGTGGCTTACGGAGCTCTGATAAGAATTTGCAAATCAACTCCTTATCCCAAGGGTTCTCAACAAGGACTTCAGGAAAAAAAGAAAAAGATTTAAGCCATAAGGAAAGTGTCATTTCAAAGAGGTACCACAAGCTTATAACTGAATGAGTACGATCAATCCACACTCATCCTTCCATTGCTGGTGCATAAGCAGCAATCATCCTGCAGGAGCCACAGGACATCGTGCTTACTGCAGTGACCACCTTCACAGTGGAACAAAGCACTGCTCCAACAACACGATGCTGCTCCAGTCTCAGACTTCACAGAAGAAAAATCACAGCCAAGGCTCCATACCTGAAGCTCCACCAGTCCTGGCTGTCCTGCTGTCCTGCTCAGTTCTGGACAGTTTTTCATGGGAAGTCTTGTCCACCCCAAGAGATGAAGGATATTCAGCTCTAGTAGTGGTAATCTGCTCGTGTAATTTGTGAGAAGCAGCTGCAGTGATGGCATTTCCTTGACACTCCCCTTGATTTGCAGTGTGTTTAAGAGCAGAGCTATATATTTAAGAAAAAATAAACAACTTTTAATTGGCAGTACTTCCATGCCATTTTTACCTCTTCACTAAGCCAGAGGACAAACAGCTGCACCCGCTTGCCATAACCATAAGAACTCTGGGCACAACTTGCCATATAAAGAAAAAGAACCACCTCTACAAGCTATCTGCATCTTCAAGCAGCAAATAAATCTGTTCAAAACCAACAGAGCCCAGCAGGCTTATCAGCATTCCTTATTTGCTCATGACTCTTTTATGCATTGCAATCATTGACTCCTTCCTAATGCCTGCACATCATTTCTGACAAAACCTTCTGTAGAAAGCCTCACGCTCTGGATCAAAGATACTTCACACACCAACAGTTCTGCTCAGCTGCTCCAACCTCCGCATTAATAACACTGAAAAATGCACCCCACAGCAGGGAGCATGCAGGCAGAATTGGCAAGCTGAAGTTTGCCTTCAAATGCATGTAAGCAAGGACTTAACCAGATCACTGACAGTGGTGCGTGCACCTGAGTGTGAAACATGCATTACAAAGAAAGGTACTGTTGAGCCCCCCATGGAAACCCTTTAAAAAGACACCACAGGAGGTCCAGACGGCCACCAGTACAATAATTAAGTTGCTGTAGTTGATGAAAGTCAGGCATTTGCCAGACATGTCACTTTCACCCACACACTCTGCAAACACTGCTTCCCAAACGCTGCAGGAGCACCACTATCGACCAGCTCTTATTTTGCCCCCCCAGGGGCTGTAAGACATTTGCAGCAGTGGTACAATAGCTAAAGCACTTGTTACCCACGTCGTGTGCCAGAAAACTGAAGTTACACAAGCATTTTTGCAGATATTATCACCATAGGTTCACACAGCTCTGCAAAGTGCTAATATGTATGCTAAACAGAGTCAAGCTGATACCAGTATGTTAGCTCTGGATTACTTGGAGGGCTCGACCCAATTACAACACAGCAGACTTGCCTACTCTGGCATAAATTTGCATTGCAGCCTGAAGTCCTGAAAATCTCACCCAGTCAGTCAATGCCATACCTTAGCTTCTTAGTTTTTGCCTTCTTGTGCAGTTCTTCAGAAAATTCCAAATCCATTTGCTTCAAGTCATTCTTGGAAGCTGAACAGAGGGAGTAGCAACGATAAAACATGCTTATTTTGCCCAAAAGGCAAGCACGTTTAGACCATTATTTCCAACACAAGAAGGGAAAGTCACACTGCAACTGTGGAAGCTGCTGAGGTACCATGAGAGCTACAACTGAACAAGTCTATTTTAAAATAAACAAGGGGAACACGATAGCTTGATTTGTTTAGAGAAGAGTATTCCAGAGCTGAAAGAGGGGTAGATAAAAATAAGGGACCTCACCAAAGAAGGTGCTGCTGGGATTTCAGTCAACTGTTTGGCTTTTCACAGACTGGAAAATCCTCCACAGAGGTTCAGATTAGACCAGTCAAAGGCTCTCTGGTCCCTTGCCACCTTATCTTTTTTGCTCCCAATTAAAAAAACATTTGGAAAGCATAAGTGCTGGGCCTGCCCATACTCCTAGCTGTTGTTTTACCAGGGATTTGCATTTAGAAGTTGTAGCAGTGGGAGCAATACCTGTGCCTTACTTGGCAAGGCCTGCAAGGTAACTAGGGCACAGATATGGAGGTGAGAAGCATTGAATTTGATGCTCTAAACCTGAAGCATTCACTATTTTACTATTTTACCTTTGTCCTCCAAAGCTGGCCGTGAACGCACTGACAGGTAATTGAACGGTGTTGATACAAGCCGGGCAGCTTCTGTAAAGTCTCTTGTGTTGTTTGGACAGGAAGCCAATGTTTTATTGGTACATGATGCATTCCACACTATACAATCATCCTGCAAGAACTCTGGTGTCCTCGTCTCTTCCTAGACAGGAAAATAAATACACAGACTTAAGCTAAGCCATCAGAACTAACCTGTCAGATCCACACTGTGACATGTTAGCAGTCAGCCTCAATAACACAGTGTTGTGTGTGTGTGTGAACATGCAAAAAATAAAGGAGTGGCAATATAGCCTAAATCACAGGCTTATGTAGTTTGGTTCTGTATCAGATCTGCATGTGGGCAGTAGTCAACTTCACAGCAAAATGCTGGACGTCAAGAAATTGCCATAGTAGTCCGAAGAAGCCTAAAGTTTAAGCAGCCTAAAGTTCAACTCTTCTCCACAGCTATGAGAAGCACGAGGTGGTTAGCACAGCTTCAAGCACCTCTGGCTCCCTGTCATTCCTTTCCTAACACAGATGCCAAATCTACACATCAGCCTCAATCAGATTTGGTCTGGAAACAGAAATCCCCCTCTTAAGCTCCTAGCTTTGTTTTTGTTCCAAAATGAAAATTAACTGAAAAAGCTCATCTCATAGGCAGAAAACAGAAAGGGGTATTGAGACTTGAACGAGCTAAGCGTAGCAGGACGGGGATGGAACAAAGGCAGCTGCCCTCTAAATACCCAGCCCTTGCTGTCAAGGCCAATTCCTGCAATAAGATGAAACACTCACTTCTGTGCAGTCAGTCAAGGGCCGCTCTCCAATATTTCTGGGCTCTTCTGTCTTGCTTTTTGGTGGTGGAATCCTGACAAAACAGGTAGGTTAGAATAACTTTTCCTTAAAGCCTTTTCAAAGGAGTCTAATGGTAAGACAGACTTCTAAAGAGAAATCCATTTGTATATAACCTAGAGAAATTGCAGTAGCTCAAAGAAACTAGCTATCCACACTCGGCCTGAAAATTAAGGGCCTGAAGTATGCTGTCCAAAACAGGAAAGTTACGTCATTCTACAGAGAAGCAACTGCAGCTTTCTGGTGCCACTTTGCCACAGCTCACACTGATTTCACTCGAGCCAATCCTGATATTGCAAATACAGTCATAGAAAATTTGTACACCTAGAATTGATTCTATTCCACATCTTCTTAACGAGCCTTACTCAGTTGGTTTTTTCCTCCTTACCCATTGTTCTCTTTTTCCTCTTCATCTTCAAAGATAGAAAACATGGGTACAACAGGGGCGACGACGTTAGTTTTCATGGTTCCATCAAGCTCTTAAAAATAAAAGATCACTGATGTTCATAAAAATTCACATTTCCCCCCAGTTAAACAGGTGATGGGATTGGATTCGCAGCTTTTCTTTCGGGCTACTGCACTTTTATGTCAGGCACAGATATGGCAGAGCAACGCACCTATTAGTAGCTATGATTCCTGTTCTGAGGAAGGTCAGTAGCTGGATGAATTAGTTTGGGCACACAAGGACTTGAAATAGAGATACTTTCTTGGAAAGCCCAGACAAACTCTAAGAAAACAAAGCAGACTGGCAAGGCAAAGGTGCAAGTGCTTGACAGAGTGTGAGATGCCGTCATGGCTACGTTCAGCTACACCAAGAGGGCCTTCAGAGCTGCCACTCAGCTGCTCTTTCCAATAAACTTTTGGAAATGCACCTGACTTTTCCATCTCAGAAACAAAGTATCCAGGAATACATAAGCTTTCTTGGCTGCATCTGGCCGGTTACAAAATATCTCTGAACTCACTGTTGTCTGAAAGCCCAGCGCTGGTTTACAATCTCAGCTGTTACAGATAAACTGAAGATTCAGGGACTAACACCCAGCCTGCAAAAGGTTCTAAAACAAAAACTCTTAAAGTAGCAGCTGTGCCTTTTTCAAAATCAAGACTTTAAGTACCACTAAAATATCTACAGAGAACCTAATTAGGACATTAATAGGCTGCTAGTAGTAAACTCATGCCTAAACTCATGCCTTCCTCAGACTGCGCACTGCCATCCAGAACCTTGTCAGTAAATTCATTATCAAGTTAAGCAGCTGCTCCTTCACTCTACACCTACTTAAGAAACTTTTTCCCTTGCAATTATGAGGCCTGGGTGAGCAGGAAGGAAAGGGGTGAAATCTCCTGGCACAGAAAATAAAAGCACGTACCGCTTTTGCAGAAAAAGGCTTCAAATTGCTCCTCGCTTTCTTCCAGAGGAGTTGATTCAGGGAAGACAGGTGTTTGAAATACATCCATTAGGAATCCTAACAACAACACCACCACCACCACCCAGAAGAAAGTATTGTCAGAGGTTTTTCCACTGTGTAGCAGTCAAATCAAATGCCAATTATTACAATTCTTAGCATTTGTCAAATGCCAGTGATCAGTTATTCTTTGGTATTTCATTTGAACACTGCATAACTGAACAAAAACAGAAAGATCAGACCTAGCCAATGCGTAACCATTGGTGCAATGACTTTTCTGCTCTTGAACCTCTCAAAGATGACACTTGCAGTTCTTGTATTATTTTTTTCTCTTAGTGGCCTGGGTTGAAAAGGACCACAATGATCATCTAGTTTCAACCCCCTGCTATCTGCAGAGTCGCCAACCAGCAGACCAGAAGGAGCAACTTATTTATATTCTGAAGGAGCAACTTCCTTATCTTTCTAGAGATTGAGATATCTAATGAACAACTCAAGGTCTGCATTTTTTTTTTTAAAGCTCTTTATAAGTTTATCTGCAGCTGCAGTTGTTTGCTACGTGGTAGTAGTCAAGAGGCTTCCTATCACAACTGAAGAACACGATAGGAGTGACAGAAGGACAGAACAGCATCAGGACATTACACTCCACATCTGACATCAGAAACAAAATTGCAATTTCCATTTCAGTACTTTGAAAAAAAATCAGTGTTTAGAGAAGATGATGTACAGATGTTCAATAAATAGGGAGACCTCTTGCATGAGGTACCCCTGTATCAGCTTTGGAGGGGAGCTCAACTTCAACCCAAGTTATTAACTTCGGATCATTCTCCCACGTTAGCCTGCAACAGGTCTCAGAGTCACTGACAGTGCTGACAAGAGCCCTCAACTAACAGGCTGCACAAAGCAGCTCAGCCTGGGGCTAACAGTATGTTAATGAAGCATTTCTCACTTGAGGTAAGTTCTACTCCAGTCGAGGTATTGGGTCATCCACTCAGTTGCAGAAGGGCATGGTACCAGTACCACTAATTTTACTTTTTTCCCCTCTTTGAAAGAGCTGTACAAATGCCCATTTGTAGAAAACCTCATTGAATATTCTGCTCCACTAAAATTACCAAGCAAGATCCCATTCAGTCCAGTGAAGCTAACATGTTATTCCAAATGCTTACCCAATGCTTCTTTCGTATGAACTGTTGGTGAAGGTTGCACTTTGAATGGCGTTGCCTGCATTGCTCCTCCCAGTGAGGTGTTTGGTGTAGCCTGAGAAGCATTTCCAGAAGCAAAGGAAGCATTTCCAGCTCTAGATACTGGAAAAGGAAACAGTGAGAGTATTTCTAAAGTAGCCTGGGATGGATTGTTAACATTTCAGTAGCCAATAAGAGAAATAAATAAGAAGAGTAACAGAATGACAACTCAGAGGTTTTGTAGAGCAGACTTTGGCTTATCCAGTGATCTGCTTGTTGGGAGCCCAGAGGAGACTACCCTGAAGGGCAGAAGGAACCTGGGACAAACATCTGGTCTTTGAAGACATTGTTACCAACTCGCAGGAAATATCCATTCTGACACAGTGAGTCAAGCAGACAGGAAGCCAGCAAGGACAAAAGATCTCCCAACAGAACTCAAACCAAAAAGAATTGCACAAAAGTGGGAATAGGAACTGGATACACAGAAGAGAGAATGTGAAATTGCCCCAAAGTGGGAGGAAAGAAGCTTAGCTAGGATTGGAACTGGTGAGAGATGTGGCAACAAGGGCTTTGTGTACAAAAAACAAGGGAAACTGAGGAAAGCAGGTTCACTACTCAGTGAGATCGGTGACCTAGTGAAAGATGACACAGAAATGCTTTGTCCTCATTCTTACTCTAAGGCCTGCTCCCAGGTCCTCGAAAGTTCTGGCAGAAAGCTGAGGAAGGAAGCATTACATGGGAAGCCTGGAGTTCCCAGTCAGACAAGATTAGTTTGCACAAGCTAACCAAGTATAAACAGCCTGTAAGCAGTGGCAGTTGGAAACTGGAAAGGATTAGCAGGCCTTACAGTCTATAGTCTATTTCTGCCTGTATGAGTCATCATTACAACCAGGTTACAGCTGTATTTCAGTATGTTGGTCTCATTTCTCTGCCATATCACCTCTGCAGGTGAGTAGTGGAATTAAAAACACACTCCCATTAACTTCTCTGCTTTAACCTGAGAAAAGTCCTCTCTCAAGGGCAAACCATCATTTCCCCACTTAAAAGATGACATCTAAAACAAATTAGCAGAAGACTCATCTTCTCTGAAATACCACAGTCCACTAAAACCAATATCTACTGGTGGTGACTGTGACCAGTACTGATGCCTGACGAGAAGGCAAAAACATAAGCAACAGTCAACTAACTGTTAAAACTCCTATTGAAACTCCTTTGAAATTGGAAATATGAAATACCATCTTGGCCATCTTAATGCAGAACTACAAGTAGTAGAGTGATCCCAAGGGAAGCTCAGGAACTCCTGATTCATTTCCTGCTCCTACATCCTACCCTCTATAATCTCAGGTATGATGCATCCAACAGACTTCTAGACAAAAAAAAAAAAATTAAGATCCATCCTACAGAATTCTTGCTATAGACAAGACATGGGGGATCTCATTTTACATATATACAATCAGAGTTTTCATAATTCATTTGGGAAGGAATTTCAATAGTTAAGCGCTCTTTAAAGTTAGAGAATTTGTCTTATTTTAAATGGAATGGAAATGTTAAGACTGGAACAGTGTCTTTCCATATCTGATGTAGGACTTCTGGCATGAGGTAGAGCTCTCCCATCATGTCTCACACACATTTATACTGAATATTAGGAGCTCTCAAATAAGATGGTCTATGTCCACCAAAACTGAAATGCTACATGCTATTCATCCCCAGCCAGTGAAGACCCACCAGCTATGTTGGTCTCTGTCAAAATTTACTTTATTACCTTCCACGTCCACACAAGCAGTCAGTCCAGTGGATGATGTCTTCTTAGAGTGCCTTCAGAAAAAAAGATTAAAACACATTAGCTTGAAATAAATGCCTTTCTTTAAATTCCAGGACTTAATAGTAACAGTAACCAGCAAGGTTACTAACCAGTAAGAAGGCCTTTCCCAGACTTAAAACAAAGGAAACGTCACAGAGACATCAGCCATCCTACAGCCCTCCTCGCACAGGACACAAAAATGAAGTCAAAAGAAAACATTAGAGATTGACCTGCCCCCACTCTGTCCAAGATTCTCAGTTGCCAATAGTAAAAGCCAGAAACGCAGCAGTCCTTTGAGAAAGATAAAATGCAGCCAGCAAATATTCTTCTTGAATACAATTTGCCTCCAGGTAAGCCTCCGACATAAATGAATGACAACCGTTCCATTTCTTCCTGTTGGTCAAGTCTCCTCAGCTGTGCTCATTTTGCACACCTAGTTTTCCCTCCCTGCCACTGAATTGTTTCTTTTATTAGCTGCCATATAAACCAAAACACGAGAAATAAATACAAGCACTTTTTTCTCCTCCAGAGACCTTAGAAGCCAAGATGTAACATCTGGGATTTGCATGAACTAAGCACATTCCGTAGTTTATTTCGGGCATGCCAGGGACACAAATGCTGAATAAACACTTTCGTTATGCACTGAATTTACTCCTGGTTATTACAACTAAAACACAATGTAAAAGGAATTAAAAACTGAAATGAGGACCATAACTTATAAAAGTTTGACCCATGTCTTCTGAAAAAATCTTAAGAACTTGTGGAAACCAATAACTAGAAGAGGAAGAAAAAGGCTGCCTTTTTTTTTTTTTCCCCCCTCCCAAGTTAATTCTCAGTTTCAAGTAAAGACACAGAAAGCTTGATAATCTGCAGGGCATGAATTAGCCTTTCTATACATACCCTTCTCTGGTGCTCCACTGAAGAGCTGAGTCAGGTTGTGCCCGTTCCTGAGCTGAAACCTTACTGAAAGGAGGGTGTGACAAACCATTCTGGACTTCTCTAAGCTCCTGTTGAGTTGCAGTCTCATCCTTCTTGTATGGTGCTTTCATCAGGGAGGTTGATGCCATCCTGGGGCCAGCTGGTTTTGCTGACTCCAGTGTAAGAGATTTTGATAACAAAGTACTTGACTGAGGCTGGTCTGGTACCAGACCTGAGCTTTGGCAAGGTGCCATCCAGTTCTGTTGCAGAGCTGCACTGAATGCCACATGTGGATGCACCTTTAGGAAAAAGAAAGTCTCTTAACCCCCAAAGGCCCCACATGTGTGTAACCATTGCTAGCTTGCATAACTTGTAACTGCTTCTTGCATTTAAGAAAACTTTCAGAGGCAATATCAATCTTTGAGGTTTAGCAATTAAAATTCTCTTCATTATGTATTTCAAGTTATGCCAGGTATTTGTGGTAGTCAGATATTGCAGCCTCAACTTCCAGATTTGGTTATCAAAGCACTCAGGTTACCAGGTGAAGCACAGTTAAGCTTTAAGAGAGAGTTTTATGAGGACTGCTCCTATTGAACATAATACACACTCACCACTGTATTATTTGGTGCAACAGATGTTGCAGGTGCTGGTTCCAGCCTAGTTTCCTCCAAGCTTTTCGTGAGCTGAGTGAGCTGCTCCAGCTTCTGCTGCAGGGCTTGCAGTTCGAGGACAGCCGCTTCTTTTTTCCTCACAAACTCCTTGTCTTCCTCTTCTAAAGAAGAATCATTGATATGTCATAAAAAAAAGGTTGTTGGTTTTTTTTTTTTTCTCTTCAACTTTTTTGTTTTGTTTACAAAGATCCAAGCTGCAGAAACCCAGGGATGAGTTTAAATTCTAAATAACAACATCCAGCCAGTTTGGGAATTGAAGAATTTGAAGGTAACCAAATACCACCACACTTCAGTCACTCAGCATGTTAACTGATACTTCCAAGCTCGTTCCACTCTGTTTTTGAACAGGGACACTAACTTGGGCTTTCATAAGTTTTGCAGGCTTTAGCAGAGAGTTTGAAAATACATGAGTACAGACAGGTACTAGATTTCCAACACTGTAAGAATGCTTTTGAAATAGCTAGATGGAAATGGAAGAATACCCTGTTCTTTTTGTCTTTTGAAGCGCTTGTATTTCTTGAGGTATCGGTTGGCTCTCAGCTCCTCAAATGAAAGTTCAGAGCCCTCACAAATGAGCAGGTTTTTGTCATACATTGCAACCTGTTTGCATTCCACAGCAGAAGGCAATGATGTGGGAAGAACTTCAGATTTAGAGATGTATGTAACACACGTCCTGTGAGGAAAAATAAAGGGCCCTATGTCAGCACATTGGTTTTGTTCTGAGAGCGTGTTAATTTTCCCTACAGAGATCTGGCATATTGTTTTCTTTTTGAAACTTACACTTGTTGTCTTCCATCAGAAGAGCAGGACTGAGTATCAGCAGAATCAGGACCCTAAAGGGGAAGAAAGAAATCCAATATTATAGTTAGCCATCCATTTTGACAAGACTAGCAACCAGAAAGTCCCTAAGATTGAATTCTGATTGAAGAAGTGGCAACTCAGGCCACGAGTGTAGCAACAGCAGACCAGAAAGAGTCATACAAGTTGCACACAAGAAATCTATTCCTGAAGAATTAGCTGTGTAACAGTTAGCTGTAATCTCAGATCTTTTGAAAGATGAACAAGATCCCAGAGAATCCAGACAGACAAGATGTAGATCTGGAAACTACAGTCCTCAGAAGGATTCTGGGACTACTTGAGCAGAAGACCTTGATTTCAAAATGCTAGGAGCCTAAGTTAGGGACCACTTGGGTTTGTTAAGAACAGACTGGACAGCTGTCTCCGACTTCTTTCTTTGACAAGCTATCCAATTTCAGGGCTGGGGGCAGGCAGCAAGTCTGATAACTTTAAGCTCTATTCCATCATTCCATGACACCAGTCAATACTGGCAGGCCATGTCCCCTGGGATCACATTTCATTTCTTGTGCCAGAAAAGCTGTGAAGAACCCTACCTAGTTTTGCCATACCTCAGAAGATCAACAGTGTTCCATTCTGGTACTTACCTAAGATGTCTTAGAAGTAACATAGTTTCTCTTTTGGTTTTATTGTGGGGAAGGGGGTGAAGGAAGGCGACAAAAGGGCGACAGAGTTTGGGCTGTATAGTTAACAAAAACTTCTACTGGGTACAAATAGAAACTCAGGTGGAAGTTGCTACAGACTGACCTGGCAGGTTACAGCATCCTGCTGACATTTCCCCTACAGAGGGGCTCAGGGGTTGTAGGAGAGTCATCTCCTAATGATTTCCTACATCAACAGGCCGACCTCTAAAAGAAGCCACCGCTGAGGACTAGTTGAGAAATTTCTCTGCCTCAGGAATTATTTGTTATTCATTCTCCACAAGCATACGAAAACGTAACTTGAATTTCACAGAAATTCAGTGACATCAATATTCAAGAAGCATGACTGACAAAATACTATTGATAATACTATTCCTCCAAAACAGTGGTAGCTAGATGGATCACATTTTGTCTGTGATTACTGGAAATGTGCTGAGTGATTAATAAGCACTTCTATTAGTCAAAATATTCCTATGAAGATGTGATGCTTAAACACACCACTGAAGTGTTCATGGTACCTGGAAGATTTGTTAGAACATTCTGATTTTCTTATCCAGTGACACTCTCCAATGTAAATGTTATATGAGCATCCCAGTCTTCCTTGCACTAATTTACTTCCCCAGTTTGTTACCTGATTCCTGCACGTGCTTGCCAGATCATTAAGAACTGTAACACCTGTTTGAGGAGCCATTTGATTTTCAGCATTTGAAGTTTGGAGTGGTTTTACAGTAGCAGCACCTGGGACAGATTATATTGGCTTGAATTAATGAAGAGAAAGACTTATCATTTATTAATAACTTCAAACATTAGAAAACTAATATCTCTCTTCGAACACCCTTAAGAAAACAGAAGATCAGTTTCTACAGGCAAATTATTACACTTGCAGCCACAAACTAGCTGTGAAATTCAATGATAACCCACTGTTCAGTCTTCTACAATACATGTTGCTACATTCTCAAAGAAAAAGATGCTGTTATTTTCACTATCAACGACAGAACACTCAATCACTACCCAAGTCTGATAAGGGGCACAAGCTTGCCACTAAATTTTAAGTTTTGTTATTAAAATACTATTAATCTAATTTTACAGCTGCTATTCAAATTGTTTCTGGTTTTGATTACTTATACTCCCAACTTTATTACTGGAACAGTAAAACAGTACAGTATTGAAATTGCGAGATCTCAACCTTCAGTTGCTTCATTAAATAAACCTCTGCTGGATGCTTTAACATCTTAATGCTATGGAATAGAACCAACACAGCATGTTTCCTGTGCAGAGCTCTATGAAGTGAAGATCCACTTAGAGATCAGATTAGCTGAGAGAAACAAAGCACGCAACAGCTTCCTTCACTATGACAAAACTCACTGACTGAGGTAAAAGGTTAATCTAACTTAGGTACACCTCACAGCCAAAGATCTGTAGCCTCACCTTGCAGAGAAGGATTCCAAGGATCATAATTCTGCAGCCAGCTAAATTACAAGAAACATCAGTTGTTATTAAGTAATCTGTCCCCCATTCCTTCCCATCCACCCCCAGGAACCTTTGTTTTCCTTACACAACTATTGTGCCTAGAAACATTACCCTAAAAATACTCAGAGTAGTTACAGGACCCTTATTGTTGTACACTGACGTGTACTGGTAGTTTCACATCTGTAAGAATAAAAAACCTCCACAGTACACAGAAGAGTTAGAAATAGGGTTGTTTTATCATCAGAAGAGGAGGCATCTCCTGATAAGCACCAGCTCCAGCATTTCCAATGTCTAAATGCTGAACTCCAGCAGACCCACCTCTCCGCAAAGTAACAAGTACAAGGAACTGAACCTACATATGATGATCAACATGCCCCCAATACAGACTTCAAATTCAACTCAGATCAAGAACTGATGTCTAATTCCACTGCAGTTCCAGTTATTGCCATTGACCAGAAGTGGAGGAATATCCAAGTCAATTATCAGCAGAACTGCGCATCCAGCAGGCAGCCATTGGAAATACATGCAGCTACAGGGTGATGTACATCCAGCTGACACACCATCATAAGCACACAATCATTTGACAAGTTGGATGCCATTAGCACGGCCAATTACTCCAGCTTTTAACTAACAAAGTTCACGTGTAGAATCACAGAATGGCCTGGGTTGAAAAGGACCACAATGCTCATCTACTTTAAACCCCCTGCTGTGTGCAGGGTCACCAACCACCAGACCAGGCTGCCCAGAGCCACATCCAGCCTGGCCTTGAATGCCTCCAGGGATGGGGCAGTCACAACTTCTTTGGGTGTAATAAATCCAGAGCAGGTTTGTGAAGTCAAACAGGCTGTGCTATAATTTTTAATCTATTTAAAAAAAGGACAGGAGATGAATCAACCAGATGTAGCATTTTCCTTTTCTCAGCCTCCTTCACTGAAGGCACTGCATTGGAGACTTTCTCAATACACCCTCCAAAACAGCCAGCAAATAATGAATAGCAAAGAATCATTCTTAAGCTTACACCCACATTTCCCAGCAATAACCATTGGTCTGCCTCTCCTATAGTACAGCATACCCTAAGGAAAAAAAAAAAAAAAAAAAAAAGCAACAAACACCCACAACTGAACACTATTTAAGTATTTCAGTAAATAAGAGGTGTGTCACAATTACCAGTACAGCTGTTGCAGGTTCTCTTGTGGCTGTGCCTGGTTGCGAAGTCCTTTTTGAACAACAGACACCGCACACTGCACAAGGCCTTCTTTTACAAGCTGCTGAGCCCAAGCAATATAGAAGGCAGAGACGTTTGTACCAATTCCCTGACCACACAGGTAGTCAAAATACACGCAAGGAGGGTTGATGAACTCTGCCTGCATGAGACAAAGACACGTAACCCATGAGCTCTTCCATAAGCATCCAAGGAAATCACAAGCAAAAAGGAATAACGATTTCTTTCTTACCATAGTAGGAAAGCACTATTTTCTAAAGATACAAGCACAGTGCCTTTCTTGCAGTGCAAGCAATTCGGGGCCCGGTGAGCCACAGGAGAGAGGACCCCCTCCAAGAATTTGTGCACAAAGACACACAACTTCGGAAGCAGAAAAAAGGAGCTGCGAGCTGCTTTCAGCCACAGAGCCGCCAAGCCGGAGAATAGCTTTAACTTCCTAGGACAGCTGAATTTTCCTAAGACCCTAACACCTACCAGCTTAATGCAGCAGCTCACAAATCTGCCGTCCTGGCGATACTTCTCGTCGGCCAGGAACGCCTTCACAACCTGCTCCAGGAGACGCGGCAGGCGCTTCTGTTGTTCGTGAGGCGGCAGCGAGCCCTGCACCCACCGCACGTACCTGAGAAACGAACAGGCGGGTCAGAGCCGAGCCCAGCCCCACAGCGGCGCCCGGCCGCCGGCACACCGACCTGTCCCACGGCTCCAGCGGGTCGTTCCCTTGGTAGTTTTGGATCTGCGCCTCGTAACTTCTGTAAAACAAACAACGGTCCGACCGGGCCGAGGAGCTGGCGGGCTGAAGCCCGTACGAAACCCCCGCTCCTCAGGCAGCCCGCCCCGCTTCCCGCCACGTCCCGCTCACCGTGCGATCTTCTCCTCAGCCATCCCTGCACCTCCCGCTCCAACCGCCGCCGATTTAAACTCGCCGCGCATGCGCAGTACGGCCCGGCACCGCACCCCCATTGGCCCTCCTCCCACCAATCCCGCTCACCTTCGCTGTCAAGTCCCGCCCCCTTTCACCAATCCCACTCACCTCCGCCGCCAGACCCCGCCCCCCTCCCTACGCCTCCCGGCTGGGCTTCGGCGCTCCGTCGTCGCCCCACGCCGCACGGCGAGGAGGGCTGGATGTCCATATAATGGATAGGCAGGCCCGGGTGGTGCGACGCAGGGCTTTGCGATGCTCCAGATTACTTGCTCTGGAAGCCACAAGGGCAGATCACGCCCGAGCAGTCTGGTGGCCTTCTACAATGCAGCAGAACAAGGGAGGGCAACTGGTGTCATGTGTGCAGTGCAAAGCCTTTAACGGTCCCCAGCCACAGCCTTACCTCTAAGCAGAGAGAGATAAGCTGAGGAGCAAGTTGGATGGATGCAGCCAGAAGGTTGAAGTCCTTATTTCTATGGCCAGGTGGAGCCCAGTGACATGCAATGTCCCCCCATTAGGACCAGCACCCTTCAGCATCCTTATCAGTGACACAGGTGGACAGAGCAAACTTGCTGCACACGACAGGCACAGCAAGGTTGCTGATGACACTGAGCTGAGTGCTGTGGCTGATACAAAAGAGGAAGGGATGCTACCCAAGGGGAACTGAGCAGGCAAGCAGGCCTAGGAGAACCTATTGAGGTTCAACAAGGCCCTGGCAGTGGTGCCCAGAGCCTGGAAGTGCCCAAGGCCAGGTTGGGTGGGCCCTGGGCAGCCTGAGCTGGTGGGGGCTGGAGCTCACTAGTCACCCTTCTGTTCTTGTATAAGGATTCTAGCCTCTGTCTTCAGCTCTCAGGTTACTGATGAACATAGGTCATCATCAAGTGCTCTGTGTAAGTTAGCAGTTCATCACGTAGCGTACCCAGCCTCCTCCCATCATTAAACAATAACTGATGTCAATGATTAACTGCTAAATTTAGTGTACTAACAAGAACCATTTAATGCAGCTTACTTTGCTCCATATACGCATATAAAAGTGCTGTAATACAAGATTCCAGTTATAAGGAATAGGTACTTCATAACATATTGAATACTGCACTTGACTTGCACGGCCAGATACACAAAACCCTCCATCTGCTCTCCTGTGATAGCATTTCCAGTTTCCACATTCACGTGAGACTTTACACAAGATAAAGCTCCTTCACATAACAGTGCCATTTCCTGCAGCAGCTGCCCCTTCAACTGTTTAATCTCGTCCATGATGTACCTGACCACAGTGACTGAAGGCAGGCAGCCAGAAAATGTGCTGGAGACCTGTGCAGCTGAGGATTAGCTCCTCCTTGTCGACCACTGTGTTTTTACCCTGAGTTACACAGCTCTTTCAGAAGTAAGATCACCAGGTACAGCAGCGGCAGGGGACAAGTTTAAGATCTCTTCAAAAGAAGGTCCTTCATCTTCAAGAGGTATCTCTGCCTCAAACATACGCTGAAGCAGAGCATCAACTGTCCTGTACCCTGGAGGTGGCAAAAGAGTCACTGTAAGCATTCACGTCTGTTTTTCCAGCATTAGCACCTGCCTTAATAGACCTCTTACTTAAAGGCTGCTCCCAGTGTTTCACACTACAGAGGCAAGAAAACAAATGCCTCATTGATATTTACTGATATTTTAGTCTGCTTTTCAACACTTTGAGCACTTGTGAAGAATAGACTCTTATTTTAAGAATTCATGCACTTCTATTCCCACATTTCCTTCAATGGATCTGTGATCCCAACCAACCGGGAAAGTGAGAAGCATGGGCTACAGGAGCTGCTAAGATGCAGCAAGAAATCTAGTGGAAGAAAAAAAACAGGCACTAAGCTAGAGGAAAGCAGTGGATAGTCACCCCATGATCTAAGCCAGGAGGAGTACAGAGTGCACTGAGGAAGGAAAGAAGACAGGCTTCTTGGCAGTAGCAAGATCTCAGCCACCAAGGCAGTGTCTCCACAGACTGGCTACTGAAGACAAGCACACACTGTAAGAGAGAGGAAGAAAAAGCTGCTCCAGAAGTAAAAAGAAACAGCAGAATCCACAGTTCTCAGCACAACTCTAGCCAAGTTTTAGCTGCTTTTATGGCTCAAGGAAAGCAGAAGTGCTTGGGAACTTCCTCAGAGACAGGGCAACTAACAGGGACAGTTCAGAACCTTGGCCTTCTAAACAAAAAAAATAAGACATAGCAGCAGCAGTCACCATACCCCTGAAAGAACCTGAAAGAAAGGGCAACACTTACGTTTGGAGGCAATTTTAAACACCAGCCCTTTAGGCTGTGCCTTTGTTCCACCTTCCCCCTCAAGGTCATTGCCAGCACTCTCCATGTTATCAAGGAGTTGTTCATCCTGGAGCGCCTCCCTACACAGGAAAGATCAGAGGTCACTCTACAGGGGCCCACGTATACACACCAGCAATGCATTCTCTTGGACAAGGCAAGCATCACAGTCATGCTGTTAGTCTCCAGCATCTCCTGCCCCCAGATGACAGTCTAAATCTAGAAAAGCTCAGTGAGGCAGAGTTCACTGCGTTCCCACCTCCAAGGGGAAAGCAAGTTACTTTCTACTACCATCCTTAGACCAAGACGTTTAAGGTCACGACAGATTAGCAAGATCTTTGTGACAAGGAAGAGGAGTCTCAATTCACACCCAGAGATGGGGGGAAGCATCTCCTGCCGTCCCACTGCTCTCACTGGAGTTGCCAAGCCAACCACACCCAGCACTACTGTTTGAGGGGGCTTGCTTACTCTTGAACTCCCATTCCCAGCTCCTGGATTTTCTGCTCAATGGCTGTCTCCACTTCACTCTTCTCTAGGGAGTACTCCACAAAGAAAGCTTCCAAGATGAATGACACAAAGATGCTGAAAGAAATGAGAAGTAGAATCACATAGCAGCTTTCCCTTACTGGAAACCCTCCAGCTTCAGACATCAACTGCTCTGATTAGACAGGCTCATAGACCAGCTCTGGGTACTGAGGGCTTATGGCAACATCTGCTGGAGATGAGCTCTAAGGCAGAGCACCACTCCGTGGAGTTAAGAACGTTTACAAGAGGCTCTTCAAAGAGAGGGGCAGGACACATGTCAGAGAAGCACACCATACATAATCTTGGGATCATAAACACTGCCTGGGCAAGGGTCAGAGCCCCTCTTCGCTCCACTAAGGATAAGAGAAAGCCAAAAATCTTACTTGACAATAATTATAACCATCACAATGTGGAAGGCGATGAAATAAAGCTTTGCAGGCTGAGCAGTCACGTTGGCAAATCCGTTGGCAAAAAGTATAAAGGGAATTAAGGGCAAAATTGTTAAAGGTGAAGACCTTGCTCTAAAGTAGTGCTGAGGGAGGGATCAAATACTACTCCCTAGCAGTAGCATTCAGGAATAAGGGAATAACAAGTCCTGTGCAGGGAACATTCCTCCATTTTGGAATGACAGTGAGTGCACAGGTACATTCAGTACAAAGGAAAAAGTAGGGCTTAGGGGAGAAGGGAAACATGGGTCACCAAGTTCTCATTTGTACATCCCACTACAAAAAAGGATATCGTGCCACTGGTTGACTACAGTAAGCTCCATCAGAACAATGAAGGAAGATGCAAAGTTGTTGAAGTTGTTCTTGCAGTATTTTCCACGGGCAAACAAAGAATCCTTGAGAGCTGGGTTTCCACATTCCAAAGCATAAGGAGCATTTGAGTTTGCAGGGAAGAACTGGATTTTCCCATGGAATAACTCCATTCCAATTATAGCAAATATACAGTATACAACCTGAGAAGAGAAACACCATTACAGGCCTCTTCACTGAACAGAAAGCCCCATGGCAGGTTTAAAAGCTCCAGCAGGCTTTACTTTTCAGTTTTTACTGATACAGGCTGTGGAAGAGAAGCACAGTCTAAGATATTCAGCCCCCTCAAAAGCAACTAAGCAAATATTTGACTTACTCCTGCCCAGGACTGCAGACCAAACACAGAAATGAAACATTCTCAAACCTGGAGGAAAACCTATTTCTAAAAAGTGATTTTAGAAAATAAGTGTTCTCATTCAGCTTCTCACCCAAACCATAACTTGATTCCCTGTAGCATCCAAAGCCTGCACAGAACATCTTTGCTGCCCCGTGGAAGACATACTGTCCTGGCAATTTCTGACCTGGCAACTAGCAGTAACCCAACCGCTTTGCACATGTGAAGATTTGCCATAACCAAGAACCAAATGTACACTGAGTTTCAGTGGCTCAACACCCAAACATTTGTATTCATCCTCTTGAAAACCAGATGTGTGTGAGACTTAACACATCCCTGCTGAACTGAATGCTCTGAGCTAAGATACCAGGTTTTCTTACCAGAGTCAGCCCTCCAAATGTCAGCATGGTTGGCACGATGTTTATCAGTGTGTTCATGATGACTCGGAACCTGCAGCAAATGATTCATGATAACTACTACTGTGGGGAGGCTTTTTATTTTTATTTTATTTATTTATTTTTTTTAAATCTCATGCTTACTTATCACATCCCATCCAGCATGAGCTCCCCCACATATCCTTACTTATTGCCACAGAGAGGTTGCAGCAGCTGGGTTCATCCCAGGCAAGTTGAGACAAGGCCTTGGGATGTTTTCTTGAATGCCATGATCAATCTAAAGCAACCCTACAGAGCAGCTTAAAGCACTGTTTCTGCCAGCCTGATCCAGCTTGCCCCACAAACATATCCCCATTCTGTTCATCACCTTTGTATGCTGTCAACAATCCTTATTAGCCTGAGGACCCTTAATATGAAGACAATGTCCAGGATCTGTTGACTGTTGTATTTTGTGGCTGAGAAAAGAAAAAAAAAAAAAAATGATATGTCTTCTGAAAAATAAGCATGTGAACTCTTACAAATGTAAGCACGTGCTATGTCCTCATTAAACACTTAAAAAAACCACAATAGGTTTTTTTTTTAAGTTAGTGGGGGAAGGGGAAGAACTTGGTTCTTAGAAACCCTATAGGAATTCCATTATCCTGCCAAAAAGCCTCCCAAGACCAAGATGATGGCAAAAGACAGCTCAAAACCACTGAGTCTCCCAGATGCATGCAGGCTGCTCAAGCTGCACTTACTCGATTTCAGGGTGGTATTGAGTATCGTTGCAGTCAAGGCAGCAATGATGATGAGGGTATCAAACCTAGCATGAGGGAAGGCAGTGCTGTTAGATTTGTGGGCAACACAGAATGGGCACTTAAGATCCCACATGACATACATGAGAGGAAGAAGGGTCACTACTTCTGTGTAGCAGACAGCCCTGCTTCCTCTCAGGGTTATTTGCAACAGAGGAAGGTGGGAAAGCTTTATTTAGCAAAATACTTTCCCCTGCCCAGCCACTACTTTCATGAACTGCAGTCACATTTGACTGGAGCTAGCAGAGGGCCAGAGAACAGCAGTCTGTTAGACAGGAATGAGTACACTGTCCTCTCATGCATAAACTCATTTTAACTGCATCCTAGAACATGAGTTGTCTGGAAGCCTATTCCCTCAGACTTCCACTTCTTGACAAACTGAACACAAAGATCTCACTGAAATGCATACTCACCAGTTCCAGAACTGATTTTTGCTAAAGAATGCCCTTGGTTCGTATGTGTATACTTTCAGGAGTATCTCAATTATATATAAAGCAAGGAAGACCCACTCTGCATAAGAAATATAAGGGCTTTCCTCATCCAGAGCAATGAAGATTGCATTTATTAGTATGATCACATCGTAAGTCCAAACAAATCCCCTGCAAGCAGAGTGGAAAAACAAAACAAAACAAAAACAGTCAGCTCACCACTCTCAAGAAGGTAAAAATCAATTACTTCAGAAGTTCTTTGCCTCCTTCCTCTAACATTACAATTTAGGCAATTACTCATCAGCTTCTGCAAAACCTGCATTTTGGGAAGTTACTGTGGAGTTGAGTCTAGCACATTACCCAGCCTTCAAGGTACACCACTGCCGGTACTTTCAGAGTTAAGCACTCAGAAATTTATTACAGCTGGATTTCCACCAAGTCTAGCAGCATTTAATCAAGAACTGGACAAATAAAACTGAGAGGAGATGGGTGTGCTACAATTAGATGGAACTGAATAAGCTGGGAATGAATAAGTGGATGGAGAGAAGCCTCGTCATATTCAAACGGAAATGCCATGTCCTGCTATTGGTGAAGTCCAGGAGGAAGGCAGCCGGGCAGACTGGGGACAGAGCAACTGAAAAGCAGCTCTGCAGAGCGCCTCGCTGGTGATGCATGGAGGGAGGAAGGGACGGGTGTCTTGCTCTGCTTGTCGACCATGAGCCAGCAATGCACCCTGGTGGCAAAGCTGACCAACAGCATCCTGGACTACCTCGGTGGAAGAGCTGTGAACAGGTCATGAACGCCAAAGGCCTCGTTTGAGTGCTGTGGCAGGATCTGGGCTGGACTGGAACCTACTGGAGCTAGTACAGCAAAGGAACACGAAAAGCAAGTAAAGAACAGAGTAACCTGACACAGCACTAAGAGACCTGGTGATGTTCAGCCTGAAGGGGAGAAAGGTCAGGGAGGAAGTCTTAATGTGTATAAATACCTGATAGGAGGGTGTAGAGAAGATGGAGCCAGACTCTTCTCAGTGGTATCCAGTGAAAGCACAAGAGGCAATAGGCACAAATTGAAATACAGGAAATCTCATTTAAACAAGAAAGCTTCTTTCCCCTTCTTTTTGACTGTCCTCAGTTTTAAACACTGGAACAGGTTGCACAGAGGTTGTGGAGTTTCTCCTAGCATATGTTCAAAATTCAACTGGACAAAACCTTGAGTAACCTACTCTATCTGACCCTGCTTGGAGCAGGGAGGTTAGACCTGACTATCTCTGGAAGTCCCTTCCAACCTCAATAACTTCTGCATCTCTGGGAAGACTCAGATGTGAAGCCTCAGATGTGAAGCAGAGCACTAGCAGCTCACAGCACCAATTTAATACAAGCTGGTGAAACAATACAATGCAGATTTACAGCAGACTGCTGATTTACAGTCATCGCTTTCAATCATCAATCATAGGAATGGCCTGGGTTGAAAAGGACCACAGTGATCACCTAATTTCAACCCCCCCTTTGTGTGCAGGGTCACCAACCATCAGACCAGGCTGCCCAAAGCCACATCCAGCCACTTTCCAGTAAAGCCTGTAGCCTGGTCCTTCCAGGCAGGCATAAAGCACTCCCTGCTTTCAGGGAAAGCTAATTACACTCAGCACCTATAGAACAGCAAGTGGGATTGGAATAGGCACAGAACCACCAACATCCAAGCCTACTCTCTCCATACCTAGCAAAGGTAGTCTAAAAGTAATTAATTTACAGAACACTTTCAAAATTAGAACCTCCAGTTTGCCTGAATAGAGCTTGCACTTTTCAGCATAACACCCAGCAGAGTATTTACTTACAACAGTAGTGTTCTGCAGTGTTTTACATGTTAGGAGCTGCTTGCTCCACCAACACAGACTTACCTGTGCCTAACCACGCTGCGCAGGAACTGACTCACTGCTGATCTGTATACACGAGGCATCCACTGCCCCAATGGATGGCTGCGTATTTTCAGGGCAATCACCTGGATGTTGAGCAGATCTGCCAGCTGTACAAAGGACTTCTTGTCTGCAGCAGGGAGAGAGCACTGAACATCAGTCCACTGTCATTTAAAAACAGCCCTGCATGGCAAATCTATGTACATATAAGTTGTAGCAATCTGGACTCAGTACCTCTGCAGTCAAAGCACAAGCCTAAAGAGATACCACCACAAAACAGGTAGAATTCAGTGTTCAAGCAGTTCCTCTGCGCCACTCCTGACAGACTGGCTTAAAGTGAGGCCAGAAGCCAACAAAAACCGTTAATGATCTAGCATGATGAGACTGGCCCATCTCTCCCAGTATTCTGTCTCCAGACAACACAAAGCAAGTGGCTCTAACAGAATATGTGCCATGTTATTTGGAGGAATCTTCTAACAAGGGAAGTGGTCTTTGTCCTGTGCTGAGAAGAGGAAGAATCTTTCTTCATAGGGAACTTGGCCCGATGACAAATGGCCATGAAGAACTGCCCACAGCATACAGCACAGGCACAAAGAACAGCCTTTCAGGACCTCAGTAATCCAGAGAGGGAAGTAAGTCCCTCTCAATCCATTACATAACATGAGTCCCAGTAGCAGAACCCTGGAACCAGGCTCCTGATCCCAGGCTCCTCCCCAGTCCATGCGCACAGAGCGCCCCACTGCTCACCTATGAAACCTTTCTGCTCATCATCTGAGATGCGTAGCAGCAACTCTCTGTGGGAGTTGCTGATATCAGGAGCCACCAGCTTGACAAGCTGCTTCCACTGGGCTTCTCTAACCACAAACTGCGCTCCCTCTTCTTCCTTCAGGAGGTTGAAGGCCTCTATCATCTTGCGGCGCTTCATGTAAGCAAGTGTACGGATCTCATTCTAGAAAGAATGAGAAGATTCAGGCAGCTTCAGTCACACTTTCCCCTTCTTGGTTTACCTTATTTCCCTAGCACAGAGACCCGTCACTCCAAGCTTGTTTCTCTTACTAGACATCACATAGAGCAGAACCGATGGGGTGATGAGAAATGCCATTTAACAGGCAACCACAGGCCTCTGGAGGGATCACTGGATTGCTTTCTGTTGGGAGATGCATTGAAACAAACGGAAGGGAAGACAAAGGATGGTATCTAACAGGAAGGAGATGAGGCAATATCTCCCAAAGATCACAGGATCTGCACGCCTGCTGGTCACAGAAGGAAAGAGGATATGTCCACACACATTTGCCATCTATCAGGGAATACTGCTGACATCAAGGGTGGAAATCTTTTTCTGTACAAGATTATAAGCAGACTAAAGAAGCTCATAACCTTGGGAAACATCCTAGCAGACTGCTTACTGGGTAGGAGGGTCAATCCCCTCATGGGGCACCCAGGAATTTCCAGCTCTCATCCTTTGATCACACCTACCCAAACTGTGCCTATTTATCTGGTGCAGAAGAAACAAGAGTTCAGATTACTTCAACCTTCCTTCACATTTCCCTTGCTCCAAGAGTCCATGCAGTGGCAGAAGAAGCGTGCTGTGTACTTACAGCCACCTGAAAACAGTCTGCATAGAAGCAGTGGTTTCTTTGCTAGAACTAATCCTCTAACAGACATAACAGACATGCACCTCCTACCTGTTTCAAACACACCAGAATAGAGCATTTCATTTTCATATACTTAAAATTAGCAGCAATCTCCACTATATGAAAGGCAGACAAGTATAGGCTGGAAGCTACATGTTTATTCAGGAGAAGCTGTTCACCTTCTCCACATCTTGCAGAAGCCTCCCAAGGGAAGGCCAGATGCCCCCATGCAAGGTTATACAGAACAGCAGGTAGCTGATGATCACACTTCACCCCTCCTCTTATTACCTTCAGGTGTTTTTTGTAATTGTTATACACAACAGCCAGGAAGAGTGACATGAAGATGTAAGTGTTGACGATGACAAAGGCAATGAAGAACAGGGCATACCACGAGCTGAAGTCAAATGCTGGCATCCTAGAGAGAAGAGAAATTACTTGCTGAGCAGACAAGGAAATACAACCAAACCATCTTCCTGATGATTTGTAGAATGTTTTGGATAGCCAGGTGAGACAGCCTGGAGGGGAAAAAAAGGAAAAACCAAGAACTCTGCGTATTAAGTTACAAAAGTTTAATTCCACCAAGTTTGAATCCTGTGTTTAATTGGTCCCTCACTCACATGACACAGAAAAGAAAGCATAGATTAAACTTCTGTCAGCATGCCTAAGTTCAGACACACCGAGTCTTGGGTGAGGTCTCAGTCACACTGGCGAGTTATTGGCTTCAGAGTCCCTCACTGCACTTCTGCTTAGGTTCCCTAGGAGAACAATCTGTATTTCACCATTTAAATACCTGGGGTCCCCATAACACTCCAGTTCTGTTCAGTACATCTCCAGCACACAAATGAGTCCCACTCCGCCCTCCATCCCATCTTTCCTGATGAAATGGTAACAACTCAGAACAAGTGAGGATCAGAAGTCCAAGCCTCTTTTAACACAGCTGTGCAAGTTATGAAAGTCTGCATACATATCCCTGCAAACATCATGAGATAAGAGACATCCAATCACTAGAGCACACTTCCTTTTCTTATGAAAGTGTTCTAAAGAGCTAGGGGATTTGTCTCTTAGATCAATGCCTTACTCAGCTGATGGATCTTTTGGAAAGCTTTACCTTCAGTGCATCTTTTAAAGAATTCCTCCCAACCTGTGGGGTCAAACCTCAGACTGTGGTTCAGAGGCCTTCTATAAAACAGATGGGTAACAACTCTTGAAAATCCTACAAGCTGGAGAAGTGAGAGCCCCATTTCTACTCTGGAAGACATTCCTTTGCACAACAGCACTGTTTAACCTGAGACCCTGCCAGGATGCACAAGACAGTGCTCAGATAGCCGAGTGTGAGCGTTCAGGTCTAGTTGTTGCATCAAGATGCTTCTTGGTTACCTAGTGCCAGAGGGATAGGAAGCTGAGAAAAATACAGCAGCAGAACAAGCAGGGTTTATCTCATGGGTAGGCAGTGTTAGAAGACTCTTCCCTGCTCCCCTCTCCCCCCTCCTTATTCCCTAAATGGGCCTAGTGAGTGATGTCACCTGCCAGAGATGCTGATCACAGCTTCATAGCACAACGCAGTTATTTTTCCCTTACACTAGGAGCAGGACACCAGCATTTGCAACACAAAGACTGCAAGCTCAGCATACATACATGACATCCGGGCTGTTTGCAGTCGTCACCAACACATAGAGGTCAAACACAATCTCTAGGTAGTCTCTAAAATATGGCAAGCCTTCTGCTGTCTGGAGGTTCCTAGGAAGAAGGCAACAACCTGGAGTCAAGCACAGAGACCATATCCCACTCCAGCAACTACAGGTATCAGCACTTTGTGTTTAGCAGAAATCATCTGCAGTTGCCAGATCCATTTTGTTCAGGAGGAATCGTAGCCATTCATCCCCCCATACTCTGAACAACAACAACAAAAAAATGTTTTCACACCTCTCACCAAACAGCTTCAGAGCCATGAGGGAGAACATGAGAAGGCTAAACATGAAGAGCAAGAAGACATAGGTGATCTCTGGCAGTGTATTGCGGATGCTGCGGAAGGCTCTTCGTATCTGTCACAGACAAAGGAAGTGTTTAGAAGCACTTTTCCTATCACCATTCTATCAGGACAGAACATCTACACAGGGAAAGGCACAGTGGGACACACGGCCTTGTCTGTTGCCTAGAAGGAAAAATTCTGACTGCATGAGTTCTTCCTACTCTTACACGTTTGCCTTGGATAACAAGAGGCAAGCCCTGCTACTCAGGCAAACCTGTGCAAGAGTACCAGAGCTCTCCTCTTCATCCTCCCAGCTTATGTTGCATTGTGAACTTAGTCTGTTCCTTGCTTAACAGCCCCAGGCATCACTGAAGTGCTCTTGCTCTAAAGGACTGGTCAGAGAAGAAGTCCGTCACTCCAGGGCACTAAATATGCTCCAAGCTTGAGAGTTCAGCTGCTCCCTCCTGCAGGCTTCCACAGTGTAACAGTTTATTTGCAAATCAGAACAGAATAGTCTTGGGTAGCAGGGCAAAGATCTCCCTGTGACAGTAGGGAACAGAGTCCAAACCATCCATCTGGACCACGAGCTCAGTTTGGGGAACTGTGCAACATTTGTGCTTGTTTGCCTAGGAGACTTCCAGAAATAAGTAACCTGGCCCCAGTCTCAAGAAGAAACAGTTTTCTTGTACATACTTATACATACTGCTTGCATTTACTACTTCTGAGAGTAGCAACTGCTTGCAAACAGACACTGGTCTTCCATACAAGCTGTAGGAATCAGAGCCCATAGGCTGAGCTTATGAGAAACATTATTCTTTCACATGGTGCCAGTCTTTAACAAAGATGACAAGACAGCACTGTGTATGGCAAGATGCTCTGGTTTCAGTCTCAAGCATGTTCAGGGCTCTGTGGACTGGGTTGCTGCTGTCCAAACTTAGGAAGATGCTTTGCAGTACCTTGCACTATGCCCAAGCAGCATCCTTGTGAATGCACCCTTTTCTCTGTCTCGAAATCTTGCTCCAGGTCACCTCAGTGAAAGTCACTTCAATGAGTCTGAATCCTGCTATTCTACATTCTACTACATATTCCCTTGGTTCTTAGAAAGCAGCATGCTGTCCAGAAGCAGTAATTCCCACGAGATCCATTCCTTACCTGGCGACTCTCTGCAAAGTTGACCAGGAAGATGGGCCTCACTATTCTGGACCATCGAACACTCTTTATGTTGTATATCCTGAGGGCCCCATATATGGCCAAATCAGTCAGAGACAGCTGTAGAAGAGGATGAAAATGCACAGGAACGAAGTCGGAAACTGTATGAGCTCATTCAATTACCTTCACCATCTAGACAAGCCAGATGCACATACAACAGGTCTGTGAGAACAGGCTGATGTGCCAATTGGTTTGGTCACGGCCCTTGTGCAGCAGATCCCAGAAGAGACACAGGAGGAACAAAAAGCTGCCTCCACATAGCCCAGCTCAACCCTTGTGATCTCAAGACCTAACTCACCAGGATTGCAACCATGATGCAGATGTTCTTGGTATCCTTCCAAAACACATTACGACGGGTGATTTTTGCAAAATGCATCAGTCTGCCAAAGAACACCAGAAGGCACAACACCTCCACTAAAGAAGTGGCCTGCAGACAGAAAAGACTCCAGTCAGGACTAACAAAAGCAATGCTAGTCCTCTCCATACCAATAAGGATTCTCAGGCTGAGGTGCAGGTGAGAAAATAAATATATAGGGTTCATATAAAAGTTCTGCCAGTGAGTTTTGCTGCTGGCTGTTCTACAAGCTCACATATGGCAACAGTTTCAGGCTTCCTTTGTGAAATTCCTTGCTAAGCACAGATAAGAACCAGTCACTGTGTATTTGGTTAGGATTTGAGGAGTACATCAATCACAGTGACTGGTGCAGAGAAAAAGGATAAAGCCTGAAAGTGTGGAAGGGAGCAGTGTGACACTGCCTAATCACATCAGCCATTGGGGATGTCCACAGGACCGTATCTAGTTTTTATGCCCATTTTTGACCCCATTCCAGCATATGGGAAGTATGAACAGGAAGATCAGCAGCAAGCATCTCTTTACACCTTGGTAACTTGTCTCAAGCATGAAATACACCACTGAGCCAACACAATAGTAGCTGCATTATCACTTGTGCACTGCCTGGAAACTCACCAGGAAAGGGAGTGGATACACAGCAGGTTCTTCAAACACTGCCAGGGAGAGGTTGAGAAAGATGAAGATATAGGTGGCTGTTCGCATAAACCAGTGGTTATAGAGATAATAAAGCCTGTAGAGAGAAGGCAGTGGCACCATAAGTAAGGGGTTCAGTGTATGTACCCATGTGGTCAGCAAGCCTGTCTTGGAAAAACAGCACACACTGCCCAAACAGTAAAGAAAACAGGGTACATCAGCATAGATAGAACAGGGAAGTGTTCAAAAGTTTCTGTCAGAGTAAGCTTTTCTATGTACACACACAAGTCAAGTAGTATTCTGTCCCCTCTAGCAAAGCCTCTGGTGAATGCTGATATTAACCTCGAACACATCAGGCTCTCAGTCTTCCACAGGAGCATATAATAGTGGCTCCTTTTGGAGCACATCCACAGAAAGAGCACAGGGTTTCTCTGCTAATATATAGGATGCCTGTGTTGCCACGTAATCATCTCACCTGCCCAGTCATCACCCCAAAGGTACAAAGCAGGTGATAAAACGAATGACAACAGATGTCCTTAACAACAGCACTAAGACACCACCACGTAAAACCCACTCACTTCAGCTATTCAGAGTTAACATGCTTAGGCAGTACAAAACTCATGAAGCTTCAGTAGCTGAGCTAAGAGAATTAGAAGTGCGACCGATGTTGTAAAAGCAGCTAGTCAGGAGAGTCAATATTGCAGGTAAAATAGCTTTGATTTTGGGAATTTCATTTGCCTAACTGCCAATTAACAAGCTTTTGGTGACTTCTTGCTTCTAGCAGTCACTGCCCTTGCAAAAAAGCACCTGAGCAGAGACACCACAAGCTCCTAGGATTAGCTGAAGTGTTGGTGCACACGGGGCTGTTATCATCATTACCAAGCCAGCTGGCACAGGGCTGTTCTCCTGCCTGGCTACCAGAACCCTGCCACACACGCCCCATGCAGCCACCTTCCAGCACTTCCTTCCAAGCACTGAGCTGTCCATATTCACAATCTCTGCTAGCACTACAGCTTCATTTTGGTTTTTGCTTCCAGAAAATAAATAAAAGTTTTCATTTGTGTTCCTATAAGACGCATTGAGTTGTATTTAATGTACACGTTAAAGCTTCAATTCAGCCTTCACAGTCCCACCCAAGAAGGCCTCTCAGCATTCCACCTTAGCCTCACCACCACCATACAGCTCAGCACAGCTCCACAGACACAGGCTGGCTCCCTCCAACAGAGAACTACCGAGGTTGGAAAAGACTTTGATCATTAAGCCCAACCCCAACCCATCCCCACTGCCCACATCCCTCAGTGCCACATCCCCACGGCTCTGGGGTCACCACGGTCACCTGCAGGGATGGTGACCCCACCACTCCCTGTGCAGCTGTGCCACTGCCTCACCGCACTTTGGGAGAAGGAACTCACCCCAGCCCCCCCCAACCCCAGGCTGCCTGCAGGAGCAGAGCCCTGCAGACCCCCTTACCTGACAGCCTCGGGGGAAGTCTTAAAAGGAATATTTCTGTTGTACTGTGCATCAGAGACAAACGCTGCCGCCAGCAGGAGCTCCTGGGGAAGAGACACGGGTCACGGAGTGCTGGGGGGCGAGGGAGGCACCCCGGGGAGACCCCCCCACCCAAAGGCAGAGATGGAGCAACGCCGCCCTGCGCTCCCTGCCGCCTCCCCAGCCCAAGGCGAAGGCACTACCTGTGAGGCAGCCTCAGCCATGGCTAGGGAGACGCTTCGCCCCCTCCCGCCGGCCCCGCGGCATTTAACGGGCCCGCCCCCGCCGGCGGAAGCGGGAGGCGGAGGCGGGCCTGGAGGAGGAGAGAGAGGAGGAGCCGCCCGCAGCGCACGTCCCCGCGACCCCGATGGCGCTGGAGGCGCTGAAGCCCCGCGCCGTGCGCTTTGCGCTGCTGGCCGCTTTCGCCGCCGGCGTGCTAGTGGGCTGGCAGGCCGCTCGCGCCCGCCGCCGCTTCCTCCGCTGGCGACAGAGCCGCCTGCAGCGCCGCCTGGACGCCGCCCGGGAGCAGCTGGAGGCGGCCTGAGCCCGGCACCGCCGTCCTCCGCTCCGATCCCGTTCCCTCCCCGCGTGAACCGCCCTGCTATCGTCGTCGCCGTGCATCGGAGCGCTGCGTCTCCGCCGCTCGGCGATGCCCCGGACCGCCGCCGATCCACCAGCCGGAACCGATTGCACCGCCGCCTCGTCGGTGAGGACACGGCACGGGGACACGCGTAACGAGCGACAGATCTCGGCGTGACAGAACGCGAGTGGGACGGACCGCGCGGGGGTGACCGAGCGGCGCGCTGCGGCAGAACGGGAACATTAAATCGGTGTTTGTACGCTAGACTCGCACTGCGTTCCTGCGCCCCGCGCACTGCGTTCTTGCACCTCGTGGGACCTGTGCCCAGCGCGCACGCGCCGCGCTCCCGGGAGTGACGTCATCTCCGTGCGCCGCCCGTTGCCTAGCGACCATGACAGGGCGGCGGGCGCGGGGCCCGCTGCAGAGAGTGCAGCGACGGAGCCGGGAGCTGCGGGCACAGGTACGGCACCAGCAGCCGCTCCGCCGCCGGGGAGCGGCTTCCCTTCCGGCAGCTGACGGCGCTTCTCGTGTGTTGCAGGTGGAGGAGCTGCGGGTAGACAGCGCGAGCGCGGCCGTCGGGCGGCGAGAGGCCCTGAGGCAAAGGTGAGGCGGTGCCTGCGGAGCGCGGCCTCACCCGCAGCCCGGAGCGTCGGCGGCGCGAGCAGCGGTCGTGCGCGGGTTCAGTGCTGGAGGTGGCTTGAAGAGACCTTAACGATCACTGAGCTCCTACCCCCTGCCGTGAGCTGGCGGCCCCCACCTGATCTGGCTGCCCAGGGCTCCATCCAACCGTGGGCACCGCCTGGGATGGGGCATCCTCAGTTCTTGGGGCACCCTGTGCCAGTCTCACAACGTCTGTGTAAAAATTCGCTTTAACACCTAACCTGAAATTCCCCTCTTTTATTTTAAAGCCATTCCTCTTTGTCCTAAAACTACCAGACTGTAAAAAGTTGCTCCCACTCCTGCTTATGAGTTCCCTTGAGGCACAGTAACACTGCAGTGAGGTCTCCCGGCAGCCTTCTCTGCTCCAAGCTGAATAAGCTCACCTCCTTCAGCCTTTCTTCACAGGAGAGGTGCTTCAGCCCTCTGATCATCTTAGTGGCCCTCCTCTGGACCCACTCCAGCAGCTCCGCATCCTTCTTGTGCTGTCCCAGGCCTGGATGCAGTACTGCAGGTGGGGCCTCAGGAGGGCAGAGCAGAGAGGAGACAATCCTCTCCCTGCTGCCACCTCTCTGTTGATGCAGCCCAGGACACTGTTTACCTTCTGAGCTGCAAGTGTGCACTGCTGGCTCATGTCCAGCTTTTCATTTACCAGGACTCCCAAGTCCTTTTCCAGAGAGCTGTTCTCAAGGACTTCTCTCAGTCTGCACATATCTGGGATTGCCCTGTCCCAGGTACAAAACATTGCACTTGGCCTTGTTTGGTTCACACAGGCCCACCTCTCAAGCCTATCCAGGTCCCCCTGCATGCCACCCGTTTCCCTGTTGTATCAACTACACCACTCAGCTTGGTGTTACCAGCAAACTTGCTGAGGGCGCACTCAGTCTCCCTGTCAGTGTCACTGATGAAGATGTTGAAGTACACATCCAAAGACAGACCCCCTGGGGGACACCACTTGTCACCTGCCTCCACCTGTGCTATGCCAGGACACAGAACCACGTCTTTTGCTGAGGTTCAGCCTGGGAAGTCATAGAATCATAGAATCACTAAGGTTGGAAAAGACCTAAAAGCTCATGCAGTCCAACCGTTCACCTATTCCCAATAGCTCCTACTAAACCATGTCCCTCAACACAACATCCAGCCTTTCCTTGAACACCCCCAGGCTCGGTGACTCCACCACCTCCCTGGGCATCCATTCCAGTGCCTGACCACCCTTTCTGAAAAGTAATACTTCCTCATGTCCAGCCTGAATTTCCCCTGCCGTAGCTTGAAACCATTCCCTCTGGTCCTATCACTAATGACACGAGAGAAGAGGCCGACCCCCAGCTCACTACAACCTCCCTTCAGGAAGTTATAGAGAGCAGTGAGGTCTCCCCTGAGCCTCCTCTTCTCCAGGCTGAACATTCCCAGCTCCTTCAGCCTCTCCTCATATGGCCTGTGTTCCAGACCCCTCACCAGCTTTGTTGCCCTCCTTTGAACATGTTCCAGGGCCTCAATGTCTTTCTTGCAGTAGGGGGCCCAGCAGAGCCTCTACTTAATGCAGTGTTACCTGGTCTTTTGGGCATTATGGAAAGCAGGGGTTCGATGCTGAGGAACTTGTGTGGTGCAGTGGCAATCCTACCTTCCCCCCAAGTAGTACTAGGCGAGGGCAGCAGCAATGGGCTCCTTCAGCACCCTGCCCAGTGCTGGGTTTGAGGGATAGTGGGTGCCTGTGAGGTGATGTAGCATTGGTAAGCACATAGGCTGTTTGGATTCCTCCAGGCTGAAGTTGTTTTAAGTGGGAACTTGCACATCACAGGTAATAAGCAGTTACGCTGCACATTCCCTTTGTTCTTCAGGGATTCTTGTGTGAATGATTGTCACCAAAACTTGTCAGAGCCAGGAGATGGTCTCATTTTATCCCTCTGCTCCAAATCTGTTGATGCTGCTGCTTCTGAGTTTTGTTAAAACCCCGCTTCTAAGGAGACACCAAGCACTTGGTTTATGAAGTACTCTTTGGGATTGTATTGGTGTTTTTTGTAAAGCTTTGTGTGCATACAGCTGTGAGAAGGTATGGGCATCTAAATATACATGTTTCAGTGATTTTGCATGATTTCAATGTCCTGTCAGCCAGATTTAAGATAATGCTGTCTGCCTGTCTTTGCTTTCAATGCAGATGTTTGCAGCTGCAGAAACTGGTGGATGAGAATACAAACACTCTTCATAGTTTGAAAAAAGTAGGTATAGAGACTTGTTCATGGCCTTCTCCTTAACACATTGTGGTAAATACTCAGAGAATGCTAACCTCCTTCAATTTTAGATGCCTCAGGATGAAAGTAATGCCTAGCACTGCATAACCTGTGGGATCTCTGAGATTCATTTGTACTATTTAAAAACACGTTTTTAATGTTGTGTTATGTGCACTAAAATCTTTATTGACCCAATATATTTCCAGATGTTTATCATTGTATTGGGAGAGGAGAATGTAGATTGAAAATATACCCTGGAACTTCATCTTGTTGAAGCAAAAGGCAAGAAAAATATCACTAAGTAGGGAGTCATCACTGCCCTGGAATATCAAAACTCATGAGATGTGTCTGTAAAGTTATCTTTATAGGGAAACTGTAAATTTGTTGTATTTTCCTTTCTCAGGCTGATGAGCCTGCACCGGTGGGGAATTACAACCAGAGGAAAGAAGAAGAAGAAAAGCTATTGCTAAAGCTATCCCAGCAGCTGCAGAAACTTGATCGTATCTTGGATCAGGGTAACGTGGCTACAAACGACACGGTGTAAGTAACCCAAACAAAGCATCTGTACTTCAACAGAATCCTACATGCAGCACTGGAAAGGACCCTCAAAGTCGGCTTATCCTCCTTATTAGCTATTAAAACGTTGCAGAAGAGCTGGCTTTTCTGGGGCTTGTTTTATTAATAAAGTCAAGAAAGCCTTGCTGCAGCTTTCTGAGGATTTAGGTTAATGGCTGAAATACAATGCAGGTTGTACTGTGATCTGTATGCTTAAGGATGAAACAGCATTTTGGGCCAGGCCAAGGACTACAATGAGGTTTTTGTACACAGGGAAGCCCATGTTGTAAGGCTTTTACAGCAATTTCAAAAAGATTTATTAAAAATTTAAAAATGAATAAAAAGTTTGATTTATTTTTGGGTAGGAATGGGGAACATCAGAAAGATCCTCAAAGAGAGGGCAAAAATAAAGAAGAGGATGAGAGTGCTGATGACAGTGGAGAAAGTAGTGAGGAAGAAGAAAGTGAAGAAACAGATGAGGAAGATGAGGATAAGTTGTTGGATGATCCTGATGTCAAAGAATGCATTGCAGTGGGGAACTTTAATGCGCAGCAGGAAGGGGACCTCACATTTATGGTAAGCAGGCCTCTGCAAAAAAATTATTGCCATGCTGGTACTGCAGGTCATTCTGTATTAAACAGTAGCAATAATTACATCCCATGCTTTTGGGATTCAGAAGGATCTGGGAAGAAAGGCTTTCCCCAGTCTGCATTTCCCTTTCTGGAGCTCAGTGTTCTCTTGCCTCTTTCTGTAGCACCAGAATGTGTAGTTCTAGTCTGCAACCTGTGGGGAAAAATTGAATTGTTGTTCATATTGTGTTTGGCATCACATTGAAATATTTGGTTGTCTTTTTTCTCCTTCTATCCCAATGGCAAAGAAAGGTGAAGTCCTGCTTATACATGATAAGAAGGCGGATGGCTGGTGGGTAGCTGAGAACTCAAAAGGGGAGAGAGGCCTCGTGCCTAGAACCTACCTTGCGGTTAGTGTGCTGCGACCTTCTTCTGCTCTAGTCTCACCTGTGTCATGTTCTGTGCCTTGATCGTCATAGAGCTGCATGCAGTTGGTCAGGGGGCTTACATGTGCACACTGCAGTATCTTACTGCCATCTTTGCCACTAAAGATCAGCTGTGAAGACTCCAAGCTGTAGTGGGGTGATACTTGCTTTTCATGATTCGTATGAAGTGCCAGTTCACGTGAAAACTGGATTATGTTGTGGTTTGATGTGAAAAGACCTTTTCAGAAACTGATTTTTCAAGTTTTGTTTCCCCCTCCCTTTCTTTTTTAATGGCTTACTTGTGTTAGTGTGTTTATTCTTGGGTATGTATCCATGGACAGCTGTGAGGGACATGTAAATGTGGGTACACAATTTGGCTCTACTGAGCCCTGCTAGACTGAGCTTCACACTGTGGAACAGTGCTTTTCACAACATAGCATTTGTTGGGTAGCTAACTTTTCTACCTTAGAGTGCTTTCGTAGGAATACTCCAATGTGCTGCTGTAGGTACAGAACTGAGGTCAGTGTTGTGCAGTGACAGTCGTTACGGGCAGAATGTCTCCTCTTCTGAGCCATTCACATGTGCTGTGGTTGGAGAAGACATTCTGAAGAGCAGAACTGAAAAAAGCCAGCACTCGTCCTTTCTGAATCTGAATTACAGGTCCATAATGAAGATGAAGAAAGCCAAGAGGAAAGTGATGAACACATAGAAGTGGTGGATGAAACAGCAGATGGAACTGCAATTAAAAAAAGGTAAATGGAATGATGCAAAGGGAAATTAGTATAAAGTTGGCCAGCTGCCACCCTCATAGCAACCACCAGGTGCTGGGGGCTGCTGAGGCCTTTCCCATGCCATGGTGCTGCCCTGCAGTGAGAGCTGGGGGTACCTCTGCTGTCCTCCATCCCTTGGCTTCGTTTGTCCAGTGCTCAGCCTGCAGCCTGCCCTGGGCTGCCAAGAGCCTGGGCCTCACCCCACGGGTCAAAGCCATTCCACACTGGGGAGAGTGAGAGGGGACACTGGAGTCCCAGGGCAGACTCTAAAGAAGCAAAAATGGAGAGGTGCTTAATGGTTTTACTTTTGTATTATTATTTTAAATGGTTTACTGTCCTGTCTTGGCAAAAAGTTCCAAAGGAGCAGCTGGAATGGACTTTCATGCTGAACTTCAGCTCTTCTTCCTATCCAAACTAAAGTCTTCTGCTCCTCCAGAGGAACGTGGACATTATATTAAGTAAATTTGTGGATGATGGTTAACTGGGAGGAGTATTGGTCCCCTTGAGGGTAGAGAGGCCTTGCCCCAAGATCTTGACAGATCTAAGGGCATCTGCATGAAGAAAAGCAAATGCTGGTTCTGCACCTGGGATGGGGCAGCCCTCTTTTACAGACTGGGAGACGAGGAGCAGCTCCATAGAAAGGGATCTGGAGGTTCTGGCTGGCAGCAGGTTGAACCTGAGCCCGCAGTTGTTTCTCAATTGTACAAACTTCAATTTGCAGACACACTTTTACTTTGCTAGGATCTTTTGAGTGTTTGGTTGGTTTGTTTGTTTTGGTGTTGTCTTTTTTTTTCTTTTTGCCTCAAAACATGGTTGGGTCATGTGTCAACTCACGTTTCAGCTTACAAGACACTGCAGCAAACTTGTATTTAGTGTTCAGATTTTTGTCCTCATGACAGTAACGTGTTCTGAAATAAAAATATTTCTTTTTTTTCTCCCAGAACAGACTCTCACTGGAGTGCTGTAAGAAAAGCTACCACAGAGGTAGGCATCTGTGCTACATAGCAATGTAATCTGCCATAATGTTAATTATTTTTTAGACAAGATTTGACTTCTACTGTGTGCTGTGTGTCATAGTTAGGACCACTGTTTTCAATTAACACCAGTTCTTTTTCATGGGTGTGATTTTATTTTGTGAACAGGCTGCACCAATGCTGCATTATAATGGAGGGGGTTTAGTAAAAAAAAGTCTGTGTGGGATCATACACAACACGAAGTAAAAGTCCTTCCTTGGATTGCACCAAACCAGCTTCAAAGTAGAGTTAGGTGACTGAATCTTCAGGTCTTTGGTACTGGATGGCAGGAACACAAACAGCCACTTGTTTTGTCATAGAGTGACACAGTAGAGATGCTGGCAGCCATGGGAGCAGTGCCTGCAGGATTCCGTCTGTCCACGCTTTCCCAGCTCTTAGAACAAGGTAAGGTTTTCTCACTGCAGCTGTCTGTAGTGAGTTCTGTAGTCCAACAGCATAACTGGGATGAAATCTTCATTGCTTTATTGTCACTGGTAATCTGTTCAGGCTGTATTTGGCCAGTTAAATAATGTATTAGAAGTGTTGGGGTTTTTGTTTTTTTTTTTCATCTTATCAAATAAATTTAATCTATGTGAGTGAAATCCTGAGCACATGAAGGCAATGACAAGTTCCCTGATAATCTCAAACATTTTCCACTTTGGAACGCTCTTCCTGTTGACACTGCAGAAAATTATGGATTTGAATAGCCTTCCTCCCTTTTTCTCACAGATATTCCATGAAGAGACTTCAAAAGATAGTACACATCTCAGTTTTCTTCATCTTTTCATTTGAAACTGTTTCTAGTCAGTAGCTTAATGGACAAAAGAAATTACAGTGATTCTAAAATGAAATGCTGCAGAACACTTTTCCAAATAGCTCTTCCCATTTTAGAGGGTACTTGTAGTAGAAACCTCTTTAGTATTGTCAAATACTTAAATGGACCTTAAGGCACATCTGAATTTTGGGCATTATTGATTTTGTGGCAATAAAGATCATAAAAGACTTTTTAGATATCTATCTATCTGTCTATCTTAATGGCATTTGTTTCAGGTAATCAGTTCAGAGCAAGTTACTTCTTGCAGCCTAAACTTACTCCATCCCAGCTGGCTTTTAAAGATTTGGTGTGGGATTCTGAAAAAAATACTGTGAGTATTACTGATCAGAAAGCTGTGATGCTTTTGGTTCAAGAGAAATGGTGACATCTGTAGATGTGAATTGCTAGCAACTTAAAAAAAAAATGTTTCATATTAGTAGATCAATTTTGCTGTAAAATAGTGATAGAGTTCTTCATTGTCAACCTAGATTCCTCAGGCAATAGATGTTATTACACTCTGATAAAAAAAATCAGCACAGGTTGCTATGTTGGGTATTTCTTCAGAATTATGTTTCATCTTAAGCTTGTGGTTCCTTATTTGGGTTGAAACAAATCTGCACGGGTGGTTAGTTGAATTCTTGTGCCATGAATGTCTACTAATTGCTGTGAAACCACCAGTTTCATTTGTCTTTGCTCATTCTGACTAATAATCTCTTGATTCACACCATTTTTAGAATGACTATTTATAAAACACCCCTGGCAAAACAAAGCCCAGCAATGTGATTGTCACCCGAAATACCTGGTGAAGAGCCCCGTGACAGCATTCCTTTCTGACAGGACCTTGTAGCTGTCACACTGAATTATTTGTAGCAATCTCCTTAGGAGAGGTGTAAAGGTGTATGAAGAAATGTTGCTGCTGCCACCAATACTATGCTAGTTTTGTGGGTCACAGAATCCAGTCCAGTGGTCACTGCTGTCAGTCGTTTCAGTAAATAAGCACATAATGATAGAAATGATAGAAAGAACCTCTGCATTTACTCCTCCTTCTGTTGCCTGTATTTCAGATCTGTCCTACACCAACTCGAGTGTCCCTGATTGTAACTTTATGTAGCTGTAAAACGATTCCTCTCCCAGCAGCCAGCATTCAGGTTCTCAGCAGGCACGTTCGCCTCTGTCTGTTCGATGGCAATCGGGTGAGTTGGATTATCAGCAAAGGTCTTGATGAGGTGCTCACGATGCTCTGGTCCCTCTGGTAGCCATCTCCTCCAGTTGTCTCAGAGTCATACAGTCAGACCTGGCTCCTAGGCTGCTTAATCTGCTTGCCAATCAGTCTGGCTTGATACAGTACACTGACATGCGTACCTTCATTCTCTCCAGGTGCAGTAAATGTAGTTTTCCTGCGACTTGTGGGCTGCCTGTTGGCTGAAACTCAGGCCTCCATGCACATGCACACAAAACAGAGAGCCCACTCATGCAGGAAAAAAAAAAGAGTGAGAAATGGAGTTGAGTGAGAAGACAGGACAAACTGCATTGATCATAGGCAGGGCATGGCCAGGCATGCATACCAGCCTGCTCACAAGGACAACTTTATCCCCTTACCCTTTGAATGTCCCACTCTTCGTATTCCACAAACCACCTCAGCCTTCTTTCAGCCATGGTTCCTCCTCTGAACATCACATAAGTCACCTGCAGTCCCAACATGTTCTCCCTTGTGTGTTGTAGGACCTCCCAGCCCTAAGCAGCACCCCTTTTTGGCTGTGATACTGGGAGTTCCTCTTGTTGACTCATCTTGTCACACCCAGCTCCTGGACAGCCCTGGGTGGGGCTGGGGTGGGGGCTTCATTTCTGTGCATCCACAGTTTTGGTTCTTCCACCTGCTGTTGTGCTTCTTTGCATCTTTGTGTTTGTGGAGGTGAGCCCTGTTTGTGCTGCTCTGTCCTCTCTGATGGGCCCAGGAATGGTTGGGGCAGGGTTGTGCTCAGATGTTTTACTCAGAGGGCGGTGAGGCCCTGGCACTGCTGCCCAGAGCTGTGGTGCCCCATCCCTGGAGGTGCCCAAGGCCAGGTTGGATGGGCCCTGGGCAGCCTGAGCTGGTGGGGGGCAGCCAGCCCATGGCAGGGGTTGAGGCTGGGGGGCTTTGAGGTCCATTTCAACAGAAGCCATTCTGTGATTCTATTTTCACACCTGCCATCATTCCTCCACATGCCTTTGTGCTCTGCATAAGATAAGCTACCAGATTGTCAGCACTGGATTTCCTTCTGCTGCACTGAGTGTTAATGGGTCAAAGGAACTATTCCTGGTGCACTGGAAGCAGGAATGGTTGGATGATTCTGCCTTCCTCTGGAGTTTTAGAGACTGTGTGATGAAGTTGAAGAGCAAGTGTGATTTTCTTTGTGGCATGCAGAACCTTGGCTCAACTTTGGATAATACTGCATTTTCTTAGAGTTGAGTAGCTTTCCAGAAGAACTTGTGTTAGCATTTTTCCCCACTGTCATGTTTTAGGTGCTGAGTAACATTCACACAGTGAGAGCTACGTGGCAACCTAAAAACCCTCAAATGTGGACCTTTTCCCCACGGGTAGGTATCTTGCTCAGGGCATGAGACAACCAGCAACAGACACTTTAATGTGTCTGTTTACAGCTTCTTATTTAGCCATGTCTATTACTTCTGATATTCTTGTTGACAGAACATCTATTGTGAGCAAAATAAACATGCAGAAAAGACTTGCTGAAGTGCAGCAATTCAAGCTAAGCTTTTAAAGCAAAAATGCTTTGGAGAAAAGAGTGGAAGGAGAAGTAGTGGGAGGAACTGGTGATCCAGTCAGTGGCACTGGTTAACTTTGACCTGTTGCCAGGTGCACACTACGTGGTGTTCATTTGTTGCCTATGAGCTTTTGCTTTTCCTTTTTTTTTCCTTTGAAAAGAGCACGTGCCCTGTCCCATATTTTGGGTGTTGTGCAAAGCTGCATTCACAGCCAAACTATTTGTGTGTTTTACCTCAGCTGTTCCTGTGTTCTCAGAGAGAATTCACTGCTTTTTGACTTTGAAAGTTCTTTGATACCTTCTCAGCACAAAAAATGTACCTTAGTAGCATAGCTGTGGTTAATGGCAGCATAAACAACAAATAGAGCAGTGGTTTCAACTTGAAATTGGTACTTCTTGTTTTCTTTTATGTGCATTGGGGTTGGGTCTGGGATTTTATGTAAATGGGTGAAGTGTTTAATTGCCTTTAGAAATCAGAGGTGACTGTTGGCTTTCTTTTTTTTTAATATGTACGTTATTATTTCTTCCCCCTCTGTAAAGGTAACAGGCATTTTGCCCAGCCTACTGGATGGTGACTGTTTCGTCAGGTCCAATTCCTTATCTTCAGACATTGGTTTACTATTTGAACTTGGCATCACTTACATTCGCAACGTAAGTGTATAAAGTAGCAGAATAAATCATTCCAAGCACGTTTATAAAGCAAATCAGCTGTCCTGTTTTCCATGGCAACCTGCAGCATCTCAATAGAGGACTGTGAAATCCAAATGGAAGCTCAGGGGGTTTTTTCTTGCTATTGCAAAATTGTATTTTGGCATCTGGAAAGAGGAGAGAGAGTTGGTTTTGAGAAAATTTAATTCTAGTCAGTGCTTAGAGAATAAAAGGCTTTCTGACTACAGGACAGAAGTGTAGTTTTTCTTATGCTGAAATAGAAGACTTTGGTGTCATGTGATCACAAAGGACCAGTTCTCTTTTCACTCCTGTGTTATTGGTCTTTTGTGTGTGTAATTTGGAAACTAAAATGTTAACTGTTTAAATAGAACACTGGTCTCTGTAAGTGATACAGGTATATCCTCCTATCCTTCTAGGAGGTGCTTCTGAAAGTACAAGGGTTGGCGACACCATTTTTTCCCTAAGAACTAATAGAAAAGGGGATAGGGAACAGTACTGTTGGAAGGAAACAGTGCCTTTTTGGAAGAGGTCCTCTTCTGAAAGATCTCAGCTGCTTTGTCTACAACATTGAGTCAAATTTTGCTGCCTCTTTTGAAACATCTGCATTTTCATGATTGCCACCACCTTCCTCGGATGAACTCAAGCAATTGTTGAGTGAAAGGGAAAATCATTGCAATGATTAGGGTATTAGTTATAATTTTCAGCAATTCTGAAAAAGAGAACTCTGAAAAGACAGAATTTACAAAAGAGGTACTGCTGTATTTTCTCCTTCATTAACACTTGTGTGAACCTGGGATGCAGATGTCCCTGTGGCAGCATGGAGGAAAGGGGCCGATAGCAAGCATGGTGGGAATGCAGAACTGTTGCATTGGAAGATAAGTAGAGTGTAAATGTGTAGGGAGCTGGATGGTGTGAGTGCTGGTGATGAGCAACACGTTCAGTTCGTGGAGTCCTAACCAGAGATAATAGCCCCTCTCATGCACATTTGAATCATCAAGGTTATGTACAGTTGTCAGCTTCTGTTTGCAGAGTGATGTTAAACAAAGGACTGTGTGCAAGTTCCTACCTGTTAGGAGTGCTCTGGTGCTTTCTCTCTGTTTCATCTTATCAGAACACCTTAAAAAGAAGGAAACTGTGCCTTCACTTGGTATTTATTCAAGTTGAGATCCTGAAAGGTAAAATGTTACTCTCAGGGTCATGCAGTTGATTTGGGATAGACCTGGAAATGGGTGGCTTGGCACACAGGATCTGCTCCATTTCCCAGTGCTTGGTAGTAAAGCTTTCTAGTATTTGATATATGTAGGTTTTCCTTCAGTGTGCTTTTCTTGGCTTTATGTCAATGATCAGCTTCACCACAGCTTTTCTGCTGAATGGTAGAAGGTCTGGTTCAACTGCTCAGGTTTACATTCCTCTTTTGTTTTGCAGTCAACAGGTGAACGACAAGAGCTAAGCTGTGGCTGGGCATTTCAGAAGCTTTTTTCTTCTGATGGAATGCCTGTTCCTTCCAAGTAAGTTTATGGTGTTTTCCATCTCTCTGTATGTATGCATATATATATACATTAGGTTAGGAGCCAAGTTCATATCTAATATGGGCAGGTATTGATATGGGCAGCTGTAGACCAATCTGATATGCAAGTATTAGCCTCTACAACTCTTCTAAATCTGGTCTCTAGTGTTTTCTGTTCCATTGAGTCAAGCACAGTCTCTGCAGAGTGAAATCACGTGGATACTTCAACATGGACTTACTCTTGACAAAACTGTGATTACATTATTATTAAACATTTAAAATCTTCTGCATCTGAAATTTGATGCTTCAGCAGTGATTCCTCAGAAATACTTGAATGAAACAGCTGATGCAGGGACAATACTGGTATCATTGCTGCTAATTTCTTTTCAAATAATCAGCTAGTTTCGCAATATGATACAAGTCTGAAATTTATCATCTGAGGTTTGGCTGCTTAGTAATGAGGTGTAGTCATTTCACATCAAATCCCAGTCATAGCCTCAAGCACTGTCAGGTTTTTATTTGAGATAGCAGGTTTCTTTCTTTCTCAGAGAGCAGTTGTGCTGTGTCCCCATACCCACACGTTGTTTTACTGTGCTGCTCTTCCTTCACAGAATGCATGAGCTGCTATTGAATGGTGGTACCCCCTATGAGAGAGGTGTTGAGGTTGACCCATCACTATCAAGAAGAGGTATGGTTTCCCACCAACATTTCATAAGTAAAATGATGTGTGTCATACCCTTTTTATAACAGGCAGAGCTCAGCTGGGGCTGTTATGAGCATGCAGTCACCACAGCCTGGTATTGTTTTGTGTGTTCCTGTTTTGCATGAGGGAGAATTGGTTGTTAGTGCTAGCTGGATTCACAACCACCTGTCAGTGCCAACACCTCTGTAACTTCCATTATTTGTAGGCTGAGGATTATTTTTTGATGCAGGTTTTCAGTTACTTCTGTAATTGCACTGAACATGTGTTGGTTGTGGGGTGCTGCTACAAGATTCAGTGGAAACACTGATCTAAAGAGTTCCCAAGGCTTCCTGCTTGTTGCCTGTCTCGCAGCACCTGGTGTGAGAAGTGACAGGCAGTGCAGGTGATGCTGTGACCTGCAGCAGGGAACTGAGCCAGATGGAAAGAACTCACCAAAACAAGCCAGTGGCTGAAGGGAGTTTGAGCAAGCAAATGGAGGGGGACTCCTTAGCCCAGTGTGCCTTAAGTTAGGCTGAATACGGGTACAACTGAAAATGCAAAAAAAAGAAAAAAAAGCTTTCAATTCCTCCTGATTTTTAGAGCATCTTTAAACTATTACAATTCCACAAAAAAAACCCTCATCTCTTAACAAATGTCAGTATTCATTCTTGTAATAGAATTCTTTGTGTTATTTCAAAATGGATAATTAACTGTGTATTTATTTCTCCAACAGGCAGTGGTGTTCTTCATCAGCTTATATCACTCAAGAAGCAGCCTGTGCTTGTAGTGAAACTGAGGTCATTAAGCACACAGTCAAAAGACATCCTGAAGTAAGTACCTGTGTGTGCTGCTGTAAAATGAGAACATAATTCAGCCTAGAATGGTCCCAGAGATCGATCTGAAGTGTTCTCCTTCCTTGCAACATAGGCTATGGAAAAATCTGAGTGCTGTCTCCCTGCATGTTACGTTCATTCTCTGAGGCTTAACGCTGCGCTGCTGAAAACAAGCAAAAAGCTTGCAATTAGAGGAGGCTGAAAATGGCAGCAGCAGAAGTCTGGCTGTTAGAGCTGTGTCGGTGTGTGCCCTCCCAGGCTGGTGCTTCGTGGGGACGCCCATCTGAGCTGATGGCATCTCTGAACCTGTCGTTACTCTGATGTTCTGGAGAGCAGTGCTTTGCAGGAACGTTATGAATAAAAGTTTCATTAGCGTGTTCTTTATTTTCCCAATAGTTTGTTACCAGAAACGTTAATTGGCAGTATGTGCTACATCCATCTCTTGATATTTTATCGGCAAATACTTGGGGATGCACTGCTGAGAGAGAGAATAAACATGCAAAGCGCAGGTAAGGATTGCACTGCTGTACACAAGAACTCGGTCGTGGAGAGTGTTTAAAAAAGGGCCAGATTCCCAAAGAGAAGCAGTCATTCCAGAGTCTTTCTTTTGTAAAATTAAATGGGTCTGCAGGAGCAACTCTCACTGACACACACTGCTTTTACTGCTTCCTTTCCTGCTAGGGAAGAAGCCGACTGTCTTGCACTGTTAGGAAGCCATGCTCCCTCTGTCAAGGATTTCGGTGTTTAAACTTTGTGTTTGCAGGTGCACTGGGAACAAATTGAAAACTGCTGTCCCTGCTAACAAAAGGAAACAGCCTCTTGGTGTGTTTGCATTTCAAACTAGAAATATTTCAACTTGCATCCAACGCGTTGCCTTGTTTGGCACCAGTTCACACAGCAAGATGCAGAAACCACGAGAACAGTTTTGTTTTCTGTGAAGTATGAGAAGTGTCTTCAGTGAAACTTAGCCCCCAAAAAGCCCACGTGGACAGGCAAAAGGTTATTTCTAAATCAGCAGTAAATAAAGATTAAGGGATTGTTTGGAAGATAAACATTTCCTTTGCACCACCCATGCAGTGAGAGATCAGATGTGCTGACAGATGTACTCATCCATTTCTAGAATGCGTGCTCCCGTGTTATAGGAAAGATTAAGCAGCTGTTTCTGTCACTGGGATGAAGTCATCCTCTCTTAATTCCTTTTATTGATTTAAGTATTTATTTTCTGGTCAAGGCAGTGGGGAGAGATGGAAGTGGAAAAGCTCTGCTTTTAGAACTCTATCTTGTGCTGATTTTGAAAGTCTGTATGTTATTCCTTCCACACCAAAACTGTGATAGCTTACAGTCTTCTCTGTTACACACTCACACTTGAAATACAGAAAAAATTACATTTCTTAACTCTGCTGCTCATGACTTGGCAGTGGTACTGCAAAGTAATTTTCTTGTGCTTTCTCCTCTGTCTCTTTCCCAGATTGAATGATGTGTCCTCTGTTCCTATGGCAAATACATTTGCTTGTACATTTTAGCCTGCAGTCCATGTGATGCCATACTGAGGCACCTGAATTACAGGTTCACCTTTCAAAGATGCTCAGAACTAAACTGCCTTCCATGAACTTCCAGACAGCAAGTAGTCAAAGCACATACAAAAGTCAGACCCTTGAATGAATGAGTGCTTTATTTATTAAACTCATCACTGAGAAAAAGAAGATGCTCAGTGTTTCAGGGCCAGCTAAGATCCATGTACCACAATTGCCTGACTTGAACTTTGTAACATAGGACAATACATCAGGCTGACCATCTCTGGAGTTCAGTTGCTGCCATTTGGATTCAGTCTTGATTTGAAATGTTTTAAAGGCTTTACCCCCATGGTTCAGAAGTTGTTCAGGTTGCAGTTCTCTACTTTTCTGATGTTGCAAAGGCAAATTGATGCTCTTACTTCAGAGTCAATCATACTTTTAAAATGGTTGGCTGTATTCTGCTGCGTTCTGACAAAGCAGTTGTCCAGGTATCCCCAACCCACATGCAACGCAAGCCAGATCAAGGCAGAACAAAAGCATGTTTATTCATAACATCCAAACCAGGTGTCACAATTTCAGATGTTGATAAAAAAGACAGGTGCAGCAGTGAGGAAAACACCCTACTCTACCCTTGGGTTAAATTAGTAAGGGCTGTTACTTGCTGGCTTCTCCTAATAAACTGGCACTTGGTTTGGGTTTTTTTGTTGTTTTTTTTCTTTCTTTCATGCACATCTGTTCTCTCCCTTGCTAACTGCACCTCAGCAGTTAGAGAGCTTGCTGTAGAAAGCTCTTGTGGGAACTCTTCAATCTTTGCAGCTCTGGAGTACTGTTACAGCTCATTTTCCCTCTCAAGAGTTTGGGGAGGGGGCTGTCTCTAGGCATAGCTGGTCTTCTGCCTTGAAAACCATCCCATTTCTTCTTTGCCTCCAATGTGTTTATTTTTTGTTTCAGAATTAATCTGTAATCCTATTTTAGCAACTTTTCCTCAACTCATGGATCAGCCAGACCTGATGGATGCACTGCGGGTATGTTTTCTGTATAGTGTTCAGTTACAAATGATGTGTCAGAATTCCCAGCTAGTTTCCATAATTTGAGCTTTTTAATTTACACTGTAAAAAGATAAACAGAAAAGCCAAGCAGCAAAGCTATAATTACTTGAAGTACATGCAGATCTCTTGTGCCTTCAAAAGCAAGAGAACATCTGAGCACATCTGAAAAGGATGTAAGGCCTCAAAGTGATTGATGATTAGAACGTGAGGAAAGAAGGGCTGCAACAAGGGCTGAAGCCACCGTGGGGCTGCAGTAAAAGAGGGATTTCTGCAGGTGAAAGTGGAACTTTGCCAGATTTCCCCAGTCTCAATCTGATTTCCCATTGTGTATTTTACATCTCATTTCAGAGTGCTTGGGCGGACAGAGAAAGAACTTTGAAGAGATCAGAAAAGGTAGTACATCACCAAGTGCCAGTTTCTTCCTTGGCATACACCAAAGCTAATACAAACTAGAAGCTTTCTTTCAGCATTGCTGCCAGAATTAACTGTTCCTCTCACCGTAGATTTATTTAGAAAATGCAGAAAACTGGGAGGACTACGAAATTAATTTGTAACTTTTTGTCTCGGTGTTTGTAAATATAATTGTTAATGTGGAAGATGTCATAGGTTTGTGCTCAAAATGTGCCTCTCTTTCACGATGTGCTTGTAACGTTTGCCTGGTAAAAACTTCCCACTGGTGTAAAAGGGTACAAAACAATCTCCTTTTCCAGCCTCCCAGCTCTAGTCCTGCTCCAGTCTACCTGGAGGAAGGCCCCAAGTTCTGCAATCTCCCTGTGTTGAAGCAGAACAGCTTTTTCAAGGCCGTTCATCCAAAATGTAAGCTGATCTGCTCAGAGAATTAGTAACTCCTCAGAATCCCAGAACCATCCAGTTTTACCTGATTTGTCATGTGCCACTCCTATGGCAGGATTGCTGCCTGGCACGACAGCTAGGTCTTGCTCCTTCTTGCATGCTTTTATGACATTCAGCTGCTAATCTTCTGCTGAGACATGAACTGTTCAGCTTCCCAGGGGTAGCAGAGAGGTTCCAATGCCAGTCGTATTGTTCATGATCCTAGCAGAGGTTCAATGGCAGGTGAGTTTTCGAGGAGGCAGTGTTCTGAGCCAGCAGTGTGCCCTTGCAACTTGGAAAGCAACTCGTATCCTGGGCTCCATCAGAAGAGGGGTGGCCAGCAGGGACAGGGAGGTGACTGAACCTCTCTGCTCTTGTGAGGCCCCACCTGCAGTACTGCGTCCAGGTATGGAGCCCCCAGTACAAGAAAGACAGAGATGTTGGAGAGCGTCCAGAGGAGAGTCAAGAAGATGATCGGGGGCTGGAGCACCTCCCTTACAAAGACAGGCTGAGGGAGCTGGGCTTGTTCAGCCTGGAGAAAAGAAGGCTGCGGGGTGACCTCATTGCAGCCTTCAGTACCTAAAGGGAGCTACAAACAGGAGGGGAGTCAACTCTTTGAAAGGGGAGATGACAGCAGGACAAGGGGAAATGGTTTGAAGTTGAGGGAGGGGAGATTGAGGTTGGATGTCAGGGGGAAGTTCTGTACTGTGAGAGTGGTGAGGTGCTGGAACAGGAAAGAACTGAGAGGCTGTGATGCCCCATCCATCCCTGGAGGTGTTCAAGGCCAGGTTGGATGGGGCCCTGGGCAGCCTGGGCTGCTATGAAATGTGGAGGTTGGAGATTCATGATCCTTGAGGTCCCTTCCAACCCTGGCCATTCTGTGATTCTGTATTTCTTGCATAGAAGGCTATGTTCCCGTGTTTGGAAAAGGAGGCACCCAAATTTTGTCTGCTTGAAGCGATCAGTGCTTGATGAATTGACCAGGCTGATTCTTAGTTTCTAGGTTTTGCAAACATGGGAGGGTATAATTGTCTCTACACAGAGTGCCCTGTCAGAATGTGAAATAACTACATAGAGAATGGCCCTACCTCCTGCTCAGAGTCTTGTGGTGCGAGGAACAAGGGATTGTTGCATCTCTCTGCCAAGAGCATTGGAAGGACAGGTGGGATCTGGGCCTGCAAGGCAGAGAGGGTGTGTGTCTCCCCCAGGGACAAGAGCAAACACACTCAATTTCTGCATGCAGGGCTCTGGAGAAGAGTCTTCTCCTCATACATTGGTGTTTTTAGGAAGAAATATAAATACCCCATGAGATAACTTTCTGTGGTGAGCGTTGGCAGTACAAGACTTCATGCAAAACAATGAAAAAGTGCAAAGATCTCTTCTAGTTTTGCAAGAGCTTGAACCAAAATAATTCTGAAATCAGGAAGGTGTTGACATGTCTATCAGAGGATCTCAGTGCTGGTTTCCACTGCCCCCAGCAAACTGACTTTCATTTCTAATGTGTGTGACTACAAACGTAGGTAGGGAGAGATGAAGGCCATTAAGACTAGATGAGTTAATTAAGATGAAGTCATTAAGACTAGATGAGTTAATACTAAGATAATAAGTATTAAAAAGGAAGAAAATGATTAGACTTTCCAGTGTGTTGTTTCCTCTGTTTGCCCAACCTAAATTAAGCATTAAAAAAGCATGTTAATGCTTCACAAGGGACTATCCAAAGTTGAAGGCAGGACCAAAAGAAAGCTTGATAGTTCAGGCTGCTTCAACATAGGCAGCTCACCAGGGTGGAGGGAGAAGAGGGTTGCAGAAGGTTGAAATTTCTCTTTAAGTGATGAATTTTAGTATCGAACTATGCAGTAATGCTTCCTCAGGCAGAGTGCAGTAAGATTCTATCTGAAAATCAGGTGTGGGGATGTGGACAGGGATTTTAGTGCACTGTGAAGCTTACGATGCCTTTGAATGGCTCGTTGGGAAGCACAGTCTGTTTCTCCAGAGAACCCCCTGGCTGTGAAAACCACGGGGACTGGCCAGATCAGCATCACAAGGTTCCTCCTCAGCAGAGGTGGCAGCATCTGTGGGTTTGGCTGTGTACCACTGCACTGTGTTGGCTCCAGCAGTTGGAGAGCTGATCTGCAGCTTACACAGTATAGTTCTGTGCTGGGTTTGAGGCTCATCCAGCCTGACTGATGTTGAAGAAGGTCCGGCCTCCCAGGAACTGGGGGCTGATTGAATGCTTTTGTTTTGTTTTTCTTATGTAGGACTGCTTGACAGCACTGCATATTTTTGCATGGAAATGATGTCAAATGCTTTTCTTCTTTGCAGAGAGATCGAGAATTCCTGAAGTCTGTGTTCATCCAGGTGTACCACGACTCAGCCTTCCCCCTCCTCAGGTCCACTTTGCTCCCCAGCTACAAGTGGGCAGATGAGGAGTCCGAAGCATCTCGCTGGAGAGTGATTGCTGACTTTCTGAGAAAGAGCCGAGACAACGGCGGTGCCCTTCAGTCTCTGCTGTCCTCAGAAAACACTCACACAGCCTTTGACATCTCTGAGCTGGCCTACGATTTCTTAGGAGAAACGAGGAAAAACAATCCCACAGTATGAATGGATCGGAGGGTAACAGTACAGATGAACTTTTACCAAAGAGAAATCATGTGTACTATCTGTACTGCAATAAACATTTTCACACATTAAAAATAACATTTTTGAGGCACACAGGCATTGTTTCATTGGTTCAGCTAAAATAAATTGTATTACCTTTTCCTCTCTCAGCCAAAGCTACGGCAGTCTGTTGCTACGTGAACCTCTTGTAGCCACAGTTGTTCCGTGCTGAAGCAGAGCAAATGCCGTGGCAGCACTTCCCTCACACAGCCTTCAGTTAAATTCCAATCTTGTTTTGACCAGGGTGAACAACAGACTGTTTCAGCACCCAAGTGGACTGGTAGCAGGCAAGGAAAACAGCCACGATCTTTAAGAATGCTGTGGAACAAGGTCAGGAAAAAAAGTAATCTCTTGTCCAATCAGCAGGTTGCTCCTTATTTAGACTGTTTTACTGTTTTACTGTTTTCCGTTCTCACTCAGGAAAAGGTTGAGTTATTCACAGGAATGTGTGCCTGACCCCACCCAGCACAAATCCATGGTGGTGAGAATGCAGGGAACGCTGCCATTCCCCTCTGTATGGCTGGGCTGTGGGTTAGCTCGCTTTGTGCTGGCTTCTGAGTGCAGGCTGATGAGTTGCGGGGTATTTCTCATATGGACCAGGACGTTAAGGGCTGCTTTTCCCTGAGCACTGTGTAACCACAGGTCCTGTGTGCTACGCAGTCCTGGTAGGAAGTTACTCATCTGTTTTCTCTTTTGTGCTGGAGTATCCGGATGTCTGCACACTTTGTCCATGGTGATGGGCGCATTGCCACAGTGAGCATTTACCAAGTCACACATGAATTTACATCCAAACTGATCTGAAATATTTTAAAATAAGGTCTTGCAATGATCGCAGCGCTGTAGAGCCCAGGGCCAGTCCTCACTGTCAGCACTTGTAAACTGGAGCCTTTGGAAGTCCTACAAAGCACATTCCCCTGGCCTAGGACAGGTTCAAATGATGGATCATGGATTTGATTCTGTTCTGTGTTGCTCAGGAGACTGGAAGCCAAATTCCGAGGGCTAAATTTGGCCCTTCTATCAGATACATATGATATAGCAGTAGGATATCATCCTCCTCTTGCTGCAGAGGATTGTCCAAGGTGGTGGACTCTTTCTGTCTACTCTGTGACATAGGCCAGAGATACCACCTTCAGGTTTTTATTCCTTTGGTTATTTCCTACACTTCTTGAGCGGGCGAGGCAGAACAAATAGTGCCTTCATTGAATCCAAAGCACAGCTACAAGGAGCTGGAAATGAAAGCTGTCTCTTAGTGGAAGTTCTGAGCAAACAAACTCTCCCATCTTTCACCAGTGCGTTGAGCTGCCTGTAGAAAATGTTTGTCAAGGCCGTGGCAGGCTGTAAGCGTTCAAGGGCTGGATACGTCCATTGGGTGTGAGGGATTCTTGTGAACAACGAGCAGAAACCTGAGCAGAAAGGGGAGGAGGCAAAGAAAGTGGAAATGAAAATACTTCACACTTGAGTGAGTGCCAAGGACAAAATCGGACTGTAGGAAACATTTGTGTGCTAGTATGGCGTGGATTCTTTGTCGTTCCTCGTTCCATTGACCGTGTGCTGCTGCCAGTGGCAGTGCTGGCAGGTGCGGGAGCCCATCCCATCCCTGTGTCGACATCGGGGTGTATTAGGAGGTAAGTGGAGGGTTAGTGAGGGTTAGTGAGGACTCCTTAGACTGGAGGAAGCGGCGTGGTGCCAGTCTGGGCTGGTCTCTGCGATTACGTCCCGCGGGTGTGTCAGCTAAAAGCCCGCAGGGAGTGGTGCAGCACTGACACATGCGAGCCTAGCGGAGCCCGAGCGGCCACAGCGTCAGCTGGGGAGCGATGGCATCGGCATCTCCCACTGCAGCCACCTCGCAGTCCACCCTGCCCTCTGGACCGATCGTCTTTAAAACCATTCCCTACGCCTTCATCCTGCCGGAGATAGTGAGTACCCTCAGCTTTGCTGAGCTCTGCCACCTGGGTAGCGACTCTAGGGAACGCTGGGGTTAACAATTTGGGAGTAGCGCTTGAAGCATCCTGCAAATAGCCTGAATGGAAAGTACCTTCTTTTCTTTTGGTTTATTCTGAACACATAGAGGTAATTTTATTGGCTAAATTGTTCTCGGCGCACCCCGAGGACCAGCTGAGCTGCAGCACCAGCACAGAGCCTGCACAGGGGGCTGCCAGCTAGCTAAGAGAGGCTGAAGAGTGTTGTGTGCCTGGGGAGCAGCAGCAGCTCTACTTAGCAAACAGAAATTGAGAATAGCTTATAATTAAAGGCATTTTGTTCTTTGGATTAAGTCTCCATGAGGTCTCGAGGGCTATAGGCAAGCGGGCTTCTTGTACTGCATAGAATTCCATGCATTTTCACACTGTGACCGAGTCCAGAGGGCATCCAGCCTGACTGGCTGTAGTAGCTGCAGCTGAACTTTGACACAGGGCCCAGCAGCTCATTGCCACGATGTGGTACCAGCAGCACACACCATCCACACCTCGTAGGTGCTGTCAGCGTAAACCAAGGAGGCTGTCCAACACAGCTGGCGAGAGCTTATCGAAGCGGCCCTATGTGCTATATTCTGCTCAGTAATTACTTGAGGTGGAAACAGAGCAAGCGACTCATTCTGGGCTGCTGTGTGAAGTCAGGAGACGACTTCCTTGTGCTGTGATTTCAGGCCCAGGAGATTAATATGCAGGCAGAGCTGGGCTGACATCAGTGGTTCACGTTTCCGAGATAAAAGTGTGCTTCTGGCTTCTTGCCGAAGCCCTCAGGGTGAGGCTTTTCCTTCTGTCAAACAAAGCAGCCATGACTTCCTTTTTGTAAGGAACATTGGGAGGTATTTCCCATGAGCATTCAAAGCATCTTGCGATGCTGCTGCTGGTCCAAGGATGCCCTGCATGGAGGCTGTGCTGCACTGCCCAAAGGTGAAGGCTGATCTGAGAAGGAGGTATGCAAGGATGCAGGGAGAAGAAAGGGATTTCCCCATCCTAAGCTCACTAGAAGTGCCTGTGTTTGTCGCCAACAGATCTGCGGGGCCTGGGTTTGGATCCTCGTTGCTGCTACCTCAGTCTCCTTCCCACTGCTGCAGGGATGGGTTATGTACGTGTCCCTCACCTCCTTCCTCATCTCCCTGTTGCTCCTCATAAGTTACCTCTTCGGCTTTCACAACAACAGCAACAACTGGAAAGTGCTGGTAAGGATGGGCTCAGAAATGGGCAGAGGTGGGTGGTAGCAGCAGCTGGAGATGTGTTGGCCAGCCCGTCTGCAAATAAGTGTCCCTTTCCTCACTGGGAAGACAGTGAAGCATTTCCTGGAAATGCCTGGGGGAGGTTCTGCTATTCCACTGCGTGGCACTTTATCGCATTCAGCCCCATTTGGAGCACAGAACAAAGGAGAAAAGCTCAGGATGCGACAGAAGCTGTTCCCATCTCCATCCCCACCAACCTGTGAGCTTGTGGCAGGGCTCTGTTCTTTTCCAGCTGGAGATGGGTTCCCTTGGGTGGACGCAGGAGGGCTGAGCACGCTGTGAAGCAGCCAGGCAGTGCTTGGTTCCAGCCCCCATCTGGGTGTGTGTCTGTACACACCTATCCCTATCTGTATGCTCACGCACAGAGGCTGGACAGTAGCACCTTGCCCCAAGGGTGAATGGCAGAAAGGAAGGCAGAGCAATTTTTGATCCATGACACTCCGTTGTTTTGCAGGATAGTTTGTACCACGGTGCCACAGCCATTCTGTACATGAGCGCTGCTGTCTTGCAAGCCAACGCGACAATCAACTCCGAGTTCAGCTTCAGCTCACCACGCTACTACCAGCTCAACTGTGCGGCATCGGTGAGTCAGTCCAGAAGCACACCAGCAGCTTCTCCCGGGGAGAGCAGAAGCAAACTTGACTTCCAAGGCAGGGACACTCCAACCCAAGCCTGTATCACCCAGCAGCCTCAGCTGCTTTTGTCCATCACACTGTGCAGCCAGCATAAGGGGGTTCTTGGGGCTCAGCAGCTCAGGGACATCCTGAGCAATGTGGGGGCTTTGCTTCTTCTGTGAGGCTGGAGGGAGCTCTTGGCCGAGTGGTTTCCCCAGACAGAGAACACTGTGAGACAGCGGAGTTGTAACCCCGTGGGGACTCTGCTGACTCCAGCTTTTGCTCCTCTCCTGCAGTTCTTCGCCTTCATCACGACCTTCCTGTATATCCTTCATGCCTTCAGCAACTACTACCAGTGAGCCTGGTGGAGATGGCACCAGCTTCACATCTTCAGGATGAGGGCGTTCCTACAGCAAAGGCAGCAGTGGGCTTCCAGAGGTGTCCTGGCACCTCCACCGACCCCGGCGAGACGCGGTTGTTCTTTCAGTTCATTGAAAGAGGGTTTTTTGTACAGCGGTGTCGTGTCCTTGTGGTTTTGGGGATGTTTGATGCTGGGGCCTGTAGGCTACAAGAGGGAAGGCTGCATGTGGGCTCCAATGTTCCACTGAGCCCAGGGGAGAAGTCAGACAGCGTTGGGAAGGGCAATCTCCCCTGGCAGCATCTCATGCTGCCCTCCCCTGCAGCAGCATGCCTCGTCTCTACCCCATCCTGCCCCGGCCCCTGGAGTCCTGCCCCAGCTCCTCTGCCTTGCAGAGCCCTCTGCAAAATCCATCCCAGCCCCACAGGCTAGAGGTTTGCAAATCAAGTACAGGGAAAGTAAACAGCTTGGGCAATCTCATTACTTCAAGCCATTCTTGCAATGCTGCTCTGCCCATGCTGGCACAGCACTGTAGCTGCTCCTGTTCCTCGGGCTGCCTCTCCCCTGTGAAATGTCACCCAGCCGCACTAGGCTCAAAGGTCACAGACAGGTAGCTTACTACATGGGCAATGAGTTATTTACAAGCTGCTGGGTGTAGAGGGCACCTAGGGCAAGGGGTGAAAGGAATGTACCTTGATAATGGGACAGGGAGCATGCAGTGAGGCCAGGAGCTGCTGCCCACACCAGGGCGCATTTGTGCACTGCTGGGAACCCATTGAGTGGGGATGCACACAGATGGGGGCTGCAAGGGGTGGGAGGGCAAGGGAGTGCAATTGGAGGGGTTTCCTTGCATTCCAAGGAGGAACTTTCCCCCTTCTTTGCACTCACAATAGCAGTTTTCTCCAAAGCAGAAGGAAGTTCCTGCTATCCCACAGGGCATCTTCCTCCAAGTGTGGGGAAAACAAACATGAATCAAAGTGGGAATTTCATCCGGTGTCACGGGAGGGGGGAGGTCTTGGCCTTCCACATGGAAATTTCTGTCAAAGGTGGGGTGGTAATTACCTGGTAACCCAAGTGGTAATTAGTACCACAGCAAGGGAGGAAATTCTAATATTTCTTGGGGAAATTTCCTTTAAAATGAGGTAATTTTTTTCTGGCATTTGTAGTGGAAATTTCCTCACATGTGAGGAAGGAATTTCCTGACAATCCCCAATAGGAGCTCTCTGAAAAAAGAGAGCAAGTTCCCAGCAACTCACATAGGAATTTTCTTAAAAGGGGGGAACTTCCTCCAAAGGGAGAGTCCTTTTCCCCACGTTCCAAGTGGGAATTTCCCCCATAGAGGAGCAGGGGCTCTCCTGACCTCCCCACAGCCATTTTCACCCAACCAGGGAAGGGCTGTTGATGTGGCAGAGCTGCCCCTTTCCCAATTAGGTGCAGATGGAGCATAAAAGGAAACCAGCATGAAAATGGTAAGAAGTCTTCAATGTCATTTTTTTCCTTACATGGGGCTGCTAACAGAAAGAAAATTCACTGATAATGACTGCAAAAATGTGTTGTAACTGCTAATGAAAACGTGCAGCTTGATGTAGCCGTAGATACAGAAGTATTCTTTTTTTAAATATCACAAGCTAATCAGATTTTATGCAAGGAATCCCATTCAGAGATATGGATTACCTTTATTCCGTAATCAATTTTGTTACTAAAGAACACAAACTTTGACCCATGTCGTACAGTAAATTTGAGCAGAAAGCTCCAGACGTTTCTCAATGTTTTAGATGCAGCTCACACAGAGTTCAGTGCTCACTGTACACGTGTTTGAGGTGTGGGGAGTATTCTTAAGAAATTACTACTCGGAATCAAAGTTACAAACAGTTATAAAGACACTGGTGTATTAGCCACTGAGTAAGGCAGAAACCTTGTTCATCTTTATAGGCTGTGATCTGCTTTTCACTAATTAGAAAAACAGTGACAAGAGCAGCAGCTTGTTAACACAGGCAGGAGCAGTTCCAAAGGATGTGGAATAGAAGGATGCTCTGAAAGATGACTGAAAATGATGGCAAAAGAACAGCAAGCACTTCAAGTGCTGAATGCAGACAGAAGGAAGAAAACCAATTTCCTTTCTCATTAGTTTGCTATCCGGTTTAATTAGATCACTCCTCACCAAAAGAAATTCTTAACAATACTACACTGTGGTCCTCGACTTCCAGATATTTCGTTTGCTATGTGCCATACTCGGAGTGCAGTGTCTATTAGCAGTGCCTGAACAAATAGACTTCAGCTTCTATGTACAGCCTCTGTTCATTGAACAAGGTAATTTTACTCCGTAAGAGTTATAAATTCCTTTCAAAACCAGAAAACATTTGCAGACTTCAAAGGCTACAACAGACTTTTTGATGAGCACACCCTTGAACTTTCAACCAACTTCTCAACAAAGTATAAAACGACAACGTGAAAAGACTTATGACTACAAAGTGACTTACAGCAGGTCCCTGTTGTCTGCTTATTGCCTTTACAATGTCTGCGGCCACCGAGTTCAGTCGCTGGCAGTGCCATCACCTAGCAGGGGAATTACTGGTGTCCCCCTTCTCTGTATGGTCGGCGCTGGAGGCAGCAGCAGAGGGAGGTCCCTCCTCACCGTGCCTCAGGTTCTCCTCTGCTTCCGGCGCAGTGCTGGCACGCAGCAGGTTGAGGTACAGCAGGTCGTCCTGCAGGCAGACTGGCAAGGGCAAAGCCCGGATAAACCGGTCAGATCGCAGACGTTCAGTCCCCAAGATGGAGCGGATCTCAAGGCGACAAAGGTGAGACAGGGAAGGAATGTCGGCTGAAAAATGACAAAAGGCAAACAGGGAACATCATCATACACCACTCGTCTACAGGAACCTGCTTTAGACAGATGCTCCCGGTGTGAAACTCCAGTCTACCAGATACTGAGATAGAATTCTTGCCTGTGAGGGACGCTTTGCTGCTGGAGTCAAAATTTTGGCTACAATATTAACTGCAATCATTTCTGCACCTGCTATACTTACCCTTCTAAACTGAAATTAAGAACTTTACAGGACGCTGTATTTTGTAAGCCTGAAGACCTGGAGGTCTGAACATCACTTCTTGAATCTTTCAGCACAAAACCATCACAATTGTTGGAGTTGGAAGGGACCCTTAAAGGTCACCTAGTCCAACTCCCTGCAGCTGTAGACACAGCTCCATCATGTGCTCAGAGCCCTGCCCAGCCTGACCTTGAGTGTCTGCAGACAGAAGGGGCACCACCACCTCTCTGTGCAGCCTGTGTCAGTACCTCACTGCCCTTACTGTAAAAAACTTCTTATATCCAGCCTAAATCTCCCCTCTTTGGGGAGAGATGGTTAGCAACCATTTCCCCTTGCCCTAACACAATGGTTCCTGCTGAAAAGTCTGTCCCCTTCCTTCTTACAGCCCCTTCAGTTATGGAAAGGCCACTCTCAGGTCTCCCAGAGCCTCCCCTTTTCCAGGCTGCACAGCCCAGCTCTCAGCCTGTCCTCACAGGGAGGTGTTCCATCCCTGGGCTCATTTTTGCAGCTCTGCTCTGCACACTCTCTGACAGCTCCATGTCTCTCCTGTACTGAACACTCCCCATCTGGTCACAGTGCTCCAGGTGAGGTCTCACAACACAGAGCAGAGGGGCAGATCCCCTCCCTCTCCCTGCTGGCCACGCTGCTTTGGATGTAGCCCAGGATGTGGTTGGTTCTCTGGGCTGTGAAGGCACAGTGCTGGCTCATGTCCAGCTGCCATCCATCAGTACCCCAGGTCCTTTTTGGCAGGGCTGTGCTCCATCCTTACATCCCCAGCTTGTACTGATAGTGGGGGTTGCTGCGACCCAGGGGCAGACCTTGCACTCAGCTTTTTGAACCTGAAGAGGTTCACCTGGGCCCACTGCTCAGCCTGTCCAGGTCCCTCTGATGGCATCCCATTCCCCATTCCCAGGCTGCGTCCATTACACCACACAGCTCGGTGTCATCTGCAAACTGCTGAGGGTGCACTTATCCCACTACTGACGTCACTGATGAAGATATTAAAGAGCAGTACTGACCCTGAGGGACGCCTCTCATCACTGACCTCCATCTGGTCACTGAGCCATTGGGCACCTCTCTTTGGGTGTGATCTCACAACCAGTTCCTCATCCACTGAACAGCCTGCTCATTAAATCCTTATCTTTCCAATTCAGAGAGAAGGATGTTATGGGGCACCACATCAAAGGCCTCACTGAAGTCCTGATAGATGGTATCAGTGGCTCTTTCCTTGTTTACTGATGCAGTTATGCACCAAGAAGGCCTGCGGGTTGGTCAGGCAGAACCTACCCTTGGTGAAGCCACGCAGGCTGTCTCATATCCCCTCCTTCTTGCTACGTGCCTTAGCATAGTTTCCAGGAGGATCCTCCCCAGCACAGAGGTGAGGCTGACATGTCTGTAGGTCACCCATTCTACCCTTCACTGAATTATCTCCATCCTTCACGAATGCTTCATTGTTAATTTCTTGTGTTCACTCTCAGGACTAACTCATCTCAGTTCAAGAACTTCACACTCTCCACAGGGGAAAGCTCCAGCACCACAGCTGGCTTGCCTGCCCTGACTGATCTTGCCTCAAAGAATGGAAAAGCAAAAGCTTTAAAACTTTTCCCCCTTTTTTCTCTGTGTGGTTTGGTTACTATTACTGTTCATAATAACAATAGGTATAAATACATTAATAAATAACACAGTAAATATCTGAAGTGTATTTCATATTAAATATAAGTGCATAAATACTTACGTTACAAATGTATTCAACAATCTGAAGGAAAATCTTATTTAGTAACACTAATGTAATTCAGACATTCTCATAATGATGGCAGCCCCTTTTAACATGCTTTAAGATGAGGCACTGAACAAGGACACTGGAGCACAGCTTCTCCATGCACACTGAATGCACGTCTCAGTGCAACCCTGTATGCTGGAGCTGCTGGGTGAATGCAGCAAGCACTGGTGTTCCTGGACAGTCTGCTAGTGATTCTGTTTGGCTGACCACATTTCAATTATAGCAGTAATAAGAAACTCCTAGCTTTACAGTTATTTAATATGATGATTTAGAGTATGTATTTTAATTACTCTCAAATGCCTGCAGAACAAGGCAGACACATCATGGGAAACACAAATTAAATTAAAAAACAAACTCAGTGGGATACTGTCTAGAAAATGTAACCAAGTAATGCTGATCACCTTCCCTTCAGTCTTCCAAGAGGCTAACCACATCATTTGAGGGATGTGGTTACAACTCACAGTCACTGCCTGCATTTCATAGCGTGCACATCAATATGAAGTGGAAAAGATAACCTAGACTGAGAACACCTACCTGAAATATGTGAACTGAACAGCATAATGAGTAACATCCATACAAACGTGGCTTGTTTGTTTGCTTAAGGTAACTTCCTTCTGCTGCCCAGCTTCTGGACAGGCAGTTTTTATTGACTTTCTTTGACCTCCTTCACACAAAGAGCTGTTTCCCACTTACATCCTGGAGACTGCTGTACAGACAAACCTTTTTTCCTCATTGTTTTGCTTACCAAAATGGCTCTTGGGAGTCCAACTGAACTTCTCTTTGTAGTGTACAAGGTCCTCCTCTACAGCTGGAGGAAGCCTCTTCCAGTTCGTAAACTCCAGAATGAAATTGAGGGTATCCTCACTCACAGAGTGAATCCTGAGTAACAGAAATGACTGTGAAATCTCATTTTACACAGTAGTGTAAATATGTTAATAGAAACAACACACAGAAAGCCTTCTTACTCTCTAACAAATTCTTCATTTACATTTTCCTGTTTCCCTGCTTAAAACATAAGGAGAAATTCAAAGTAATTTTGACAGCGTGACCCTTTACCAGCATAATTTTATCTTCCTCCATTACCTCTTTTTAAGTCAGTCAGACTGCAAGGGAAAAATACCTGCTCTCAAATATAAGTTGCTTTGTAACAGGCAGTGCTCTTCTCTGCACTGATTTCTTATTTAATTTGCACCTAAATTTGAGTAAGGTTTCAAGGCACAAGGACATAAAAGGCATTACTGTCACACGTGAGGAAACAGAAGTCAGAGTACCTGTATTTAACCACTTAAAAACACATCAACAAAGTTTGCAGTTTGAAACTCTCCTACCAGAGATGTTTATAAGCACTCAGAAATCAGTACGATTTAAACTCTAAGCTTCTAGCAATAGCTGACAGAGGTTGAAGTAACAGCAAGTAAAACAGCTGCTTTAGCATTACACATGATGAACAGCCGTGCAATTTCACAGCACATCTTCTTGGCTAGCTGTATAAAACCCTCAGTCTTCATCTGAATGGAAATCTGAGTATTCTGAACACACAAAAATGCATGCAAAGAGTAGCAATACGACGGGCAGAAGCAGACATGCCATGCTTTACATATGCTCCTCTACTATTCAACACAATATGATACCCAAGTATCATGGACAGGAGAAAAACAACACAGAAAAACTTCCTAATTTTAAATACATGCCTAATTCTGCAGTGCCTGATATAAAGCATTACCAAGCACTTACTTACCTGTGGATTTTACCACAGTGTTTTGTTTAAACCAACCTCTAACTATCCATTTCCTCCTCTCCCACCCCTGGGGCAGCGTCACCTTACACTGATTTCCCATCTCTCCCAATCTCTTTCTCAGTATTTGAAATTCTTCCTACAGTTACTGTATTACACATACTAACTCAACTAGCAACAAAATTTGGGGGGATTTTAAGAAATGCTGAGTGTAACAATTGAGGATGGATGCCATTCTTCAGAGCGGCAGTCCTCAATCTAACTTTCTCCCTAAAAGAAACCTGTTCTGCTCAATCCAGCCACTAGGCATTAATCTTTTATTTCAGAGTTTCCATTACCCTCACCATTCCTGAGCAAGGCACGGCTCTTGTGCTGCCCTCTGAACGCATGTGTCAAACAGCATCGGCAACAGCTTTACAGATGAGCATAGACTATTTAAGAAAATGAGGCAACATCATCTGCTTACCAGAATCTGTACAGTAAATTCACTGGGTTAAAGCCAGCCAAGAGCAGATAAGGCAGCCATTCCTTGTGCATACCAAGGGCTTTAATTGCACAGCTTAGAAACTCTGGCAGCTCTTCGGGAGAAGGCAGCGGACAGCCAATCTTCAACAAGCGTCGAAACAAAGTAAACTTGTCATGGAACAGGCAATATCCCAAATTTATCCCACACAGGGTGATGCCGTGGTTCAGAAGAGCATCAACTAAATTAAAAAACCTATCAACAGCACACGAGGAAGAGGATATTCCATTAGTTTTTCACAGGAGGCATCTGTTAGTTCACTTCTTGCCCCCAAGTAAGCAGATTGCTTTACCATAGGCCCCTCCACCTCCCCTCCCCCAGAGAAAAGTCCATCTCTCCATGCTGACTGCAATTGTTTCTAGAAAGCATCAGTTTAGAGCAAATCTGGTTTCTGTTTCTAATCCTTACGCTTCACACATTTGTCCCCTTCGTCCTGAAGGACGAACAACGCATGGCTCCTTCCAGTTCTCAACTCTTCACAGCAAGCCTTGGTGATAAGCAGATGCACCCAAAGTCATCGTTTTTATGGGCACCTGTAGCACAGAGCTACTGCCACACCACCCAACCACAACAAGCTGTGTGCTTGTTAGGAACAAAAAGCACTCTGCTCACCACCCTTGGAAACGTCATGTGTGTAGGATGCACAAGTATGTGAAAAGAGCAAAGGACTGCGCTGCTGAACTCGAGGAGCAGCCCAACATTGGCAGTGTTTAAGGGTTTACATGCAGCTGTGTTTGTGGGAAGCTCTGCCACCCACTGAAATATTGCCAACATTTTAAAATGTGTTGCAATTTTGTTTGCTTTTTAATTAAAAAAAGCAAAACAAAACAAACTTCTATTAAAATAAATGTTATCACTATCAGTTATAGTAGGCACAAATATTCGTATGTATTCAGCAAGGATTATCCCAGCCAGGCTAATTCTTCTAACAGCTTTATCCAGGAAAAAAAAAAGTACATTCCCTTTAGACCACCATTTTAAATCAAAGTAGGCTTTCTCCTAAAAAGCAGTTTCTCAAGTTGGCTCTGCATGCCTGTGTTCAAGCCTCAATTAGTGACAGCAATCGGGGCTCATCCTCTAACCTTAATATTTGGCTAAGAAAGTTTGTAGGTGATGAAGTAAGGTATTGCTTAAATTGGTTACTATCCTTTAAAAATAAAGGATTTGAGAGCAGTCACACATGGAAGACAATCAACAAGAACAGAAAAAATTAAGTAACGAATCACAAATCTAAGCTGGTCCCAAGATTCTGTTTTAAGATCAGCTGGATAAAGTGCATTTTAATGTCTTGTAACAGGGGTTGAACAAAACTCACAACTACCCCTGAACTCATGAGTTTAAATGGTAGTGTAAGCAACAAGTTTTGATCCATACACATGAATCATTCCACTAGAATCTCAATTTTAAGAAGATTTAAGTCTTTATGAGATACATTTAATGGAGACTCAATTAAAATGCAAAGCATTACAGGTCTATACAAAGCTCAGCACTGCCAACAAGTAACAAAGATCTGTTTCTCCATCTTGCTTTGAGCTGCATCAGTACTCAATCCTCCAATTGTTTTATGGGAGGAGGACAAAGTGAGCTCAGGGCCTGCTACCTCTACACCTCTGAGTTAACAGCTCACTACTCCACAGAGTAATTTCCCATGGAAAAATGAAGAAGCTTCATTACTAAAGGAAAAACTCAGCAATGGGGGTTTGAAGAACACCTCACATGACACCATATGTACACTGACTCTAATATGTACACTAACTCTAAAATAAGTACAAGTACAAGACAAGCATACAGAAAAGTAAAAGACTGCTTTCCAATAACTCATCCTCTCTGAAAAGAATCTAGCTGATTAAGAGTCCCCTGCATTGAAGTTGTGTTCCCAGAAGACAGAGACGTGTGGATAAGGCCTTGTGAAAGCACAAGAGCTAGACTGCAGTTACGTTGTACAGGAGTCAGAGAGCCAGGCCCCCCCATGGAGCCTTCAGCAACCACCCCACACATCTGCCTGCTACTCACAGTTCAACTCTGCCAGCTCAAGAGCTGAGGAGAAAGGCCAGGAAAACCTTGCACATTTAATGAAATAGTTATAGTCCAATGGAGTTATGAATAATTCCAGAACATAAGATGTGTACTTACTTTCTTTGGAAAATCATACACATGGGTGATCTGCAGCTGAAGGTTGGGCATTCTTGAGCATCTGGACTGTAGCCTTCTTTAAGTAACATTTCCAAGCATTCTTTATTTCCACCATATATTGCTGAATACACGGGGCTCACTTTGTTTTTTCCTTTGTCACAAATCCGATTGGTAATTGGTATCAGCAACTCTAAAATACTGCAAGGATTTTAAAACAATATTTATTTGTGTGATCTTACACAATAACGAAGCTTCATACTTACACTCATTTTTTTAAATCATCATTCCAACTCCAGAAGAAAACCCTACCTGTTTCTTCATTACTCAGTTTGCTTTAAAGAAGAACCATGATCACAGACACAGACCAACAGCAGTGTGCTTCAACACGCTGACGATGGGCTGAAAGAACTGCCCTGCCACATGCAGGCCCCAGAGCCTCTAACAAATTGTGCCCTCTTATTTGAGGAAGGCTGGCAGTGCGCTTTAATTTGAATGAGAGATATTTCCTATTATCCAACAATCCTTTTTACAGAAACAGAGTACCTCTGGCAGAAGCCAGACTCCTATGAGGCCTGAAAGCCATCTGAGTTGCAAATAAAATTAATATTTACTTCTGTTCTACAGTAATCATAGAGATACTGAAGCAGAAAAATCATTCAATTTCTTCCTTCATGCCTGCAGCCCAAATCCTTCCTAGCCAATGAGGATCACTGAAAAACCCTTTGTCATGAGAATTTACTTCCTGCTCAGAGATTGCCAGTTCCACTGCAAAAGCTATGAAGGCAGCATTTGATTTAAAGATATTCCTAGCACTGACAATTTTGCCAACCCATCCTCTGTTCCTGAGAAAATGAAGAAAAATCAACTCAGCATCTACCAGCCTCCCCTTCTCATCAGTTTGAGAAAGGCACCAGTTTGACACGCACACTGCATGACAGCTCAGCTGAAGAACACCTGTTATCAGTGGTTAAGACTGAGCCTCTGCTAATGATCCAGCAGTTAGTGTCATCATTAATACATTTAAGTCATACACGTGCAAAGCACAGGGATTCCTGACAGATGCTTTTCACAGTGTCTGTTATGCCACCAACTTCTTAACACCCTGGATGGAAAAGTGACTTAATTTGTTATTTGCATACAATTTTTTCTGCTACTTCACAGTTGCAATGGTAATCCTAATTAAGAGCTGTACAAGAGATGTATAAATCATATGCAATTGTTATTTACATTTAAAAAGTAATATGGCTACTAAGGGAATTAGTATCCAATTCAGCACAGTGTGAAACCTTCTAAACACATCCAGTTACAGACTGACCCAGATTAAATGCTGGTTCTTTGCTGTTGAAAATGGATCTTCGCTTTACTGGGACTGCTAACATGTTTAAAATATGAAAGGAATTCGAAATTCTAAGCTATAAATCAGCTTGAAAACTCATTTTCCTTTCTTGTAGAGCTGAACATCGTCTTTGTTGGCGAGGCTTTTATTACCAGAACGCTTTCTCTGAATGAACTTTAACCACCTACTTTTTATGGCCCATCTCAGCTGCTGCGTGAATAGGCAACTGCCAGTTATCCTCATTGCAGTAGAGATTTGGATCTGCCCCTTCTGATAGCAGCAGCTCCACACACTTGGCATGGCCCTCCTGCGCAGCAATCAGCAGTGGAGTGGCTCTGTCTTTGGCCTGGCAGTTGATGTCTGCACCTGACAGAAAGACTTCAGGTCACTTGGTGTAAAATAAACAACGAATTAACAAGTAACTGGTTTTCAGGGAGTGACTTTACAACACAAGTCTTTTCCACAGCAGTAAGGAAACGTTCACTAGCTTGCTGCTGACTTTTTAAACAGTCCGTGCATTAACTTCCCCAAATGATAACAAAAGTGCTGGAGGAAAGGCAATGGCCAAGACAAGTGTTTGATTGCAATTAATTTTTAAGTTGTTCTCCCCTCGTATTGGTAGCTCTGTTAGCATGCTTCCTCTGATTAGGTCAAGGCACCCTCAGCTTTAATAGCTAGGCAGTTAATTCTGGCTGTGAGGATACATGCACTTAGATACATGACACTTGCAGACTGTGTGGATGAAACCCCTGCTGTCACTTTATCACTAGAGAGAGGACTCTTCATTAGCCTAAACAATGTGCCACCAACTACTGACACAGTGCTAGTGAAGGTCTTCTGAAGACTAGTGATCCTTCATCACTCCATAGTTGTACTATTTCCTACTATCACTTGATGAAAACTACACCAAATTACTGAAACAACTTTTAATCAAGACGATGTTGCATCTATCTGCAACTGATATCGCATTTAAATAATTAAATGTGAATTTATGAAGTGCAAAAGTAGAATTAACATCGTATCTGATGACAGGCATCTGATGTAAGCTTAAGAACAACAAAGCCCAACAAAAGACTGCTGTTACCATGGGATATAAGTGTTCTTAAGCTCTCCAGCCTTCCATACTGAGCAGCAACAAACAGTGGTGTAATTCCAAAGTCATCCTTACACTCGATGTCTGCTCTTTTCTCCAGGAGTATTTTCATTATCTCAATATGTTGCTGAAATAAATATTTTTGTTAGTAACAAAACACACTCTAAGCAGAAATAAGAAAAATGCAATCTACTCGCCGTTCTAAAGATATGTCAGAAAAAGTTTTGGAAAAAATCTGAATTTATTTTTTTCACATTTGCTCATTTGCAAATGGAAATTAATTTATTGGAAACATTAAAGTAATATATTTCTATCCTGGAAATAACTCTTATATCTCACTGATGAGGAGATACTCAACAGAACTTTGTCAGGAAATACTACAACACATTCACTTCCCACATACAGTAAGTGAGCCAGGGAGTGCATGCAGTATTAATAATACTTCAATTAATGCTTCCCAACATCAACATGTCATGAGTCCACTGCAAGCCCTTTAGTATTTCTGGCTGTTAAGGTAGGTTAGGAAAACATCACCTGATCAAAAGACCAGAGCTATGAATTACTGCACAGAATACACTAGTTACATGCCAATAGCATGATGTGCTTACAGGTTACCTGAAATGCAGCTTGGTGCAAAGAATTCCACCCAGACCAGGAATGAGATCCTTCAACGCTTGCTCCATTTTGGATCAGAAACCTTACAACATCTACATGCCCATTTTCAACAGCTTCAAATCAAACAGTAAAACAAAAAATTCAACAACCTCTTATTAAAGAACTCACTGAAAAACTCAGGCAGTCTCATCACTAAGTTCCTGACACAACTTTCTTGATTATTGTATACCCGTTTATATTTGCTTACTTCACTTTTACATTTAAAATGCGGGAACAGAGGTGGGAAATGGAACTTGAGTCACAAAATTTCTAGTTGGACACGTTAGAAACCCACTGCCATTGTGCTGAGACTGACAACAAATGCAGGTTTCTCTCCAGTGAAGCAGAGGCAACCCTGCAGTAGGCACCTAACTACGTGACAGCCTCTATAGCAGCTTAAGAACTTAAGAAGCCCACTGCCTACGTTCCAACAGATTGCCCAAAACTTAAGCTTTCTTTAAAAAAGTTTAAAACTTTTAACACCGTCGATATGAAACTCATTCACAAGGCGTATTTTTAATTTACATAAATTAATGAATGAATCCTACTATTTCGTTTTTCAGTATTGCTTTAAGGCACAATCTGCAGAACTTTCTTTAAATCAATGGTGTCTGGATCTACTCCACCTGTGAGCCCCAAGACTGCTATTTAGGCTACAGAAGCATGGAATATGACAAGCAGAGAATTAACTCTGGAGGATAGCACAGCTTCTCCCACATAGCAGTCACTCTGAGACTTCAGAAAAGCATCACCTAGGAAGAGGGGGGTGTTTGATTCGGTGGTAACTTGGTCAGGATCAACTCCAGCTTCCAGAAGAACCCCAACACACTCCAAGGACCCACAGCGTGCAGAAAGGTGCAGTGCGCTCATCCCTTCAAACGTCTTTGAATGTATGTAGTCATCAGATGGAGCTACAGATGAGAACAACGAAGAAGAAGTATTTAGCAATAAGTTAAAAGCACAGTTCTTAACTTAAAATATTCGAGGTACTGAAATGCAAGGCCTGCAGTGTATCAGTTATCACTGGCCACGTACAGGTACTTGCTTTGGACTGAGAAGATAAAGTAAAACCAGCTGTCATTCACAGACCATAACACTGCCGTTTTTTTCTTTACCACATCTTGTCAATATCTATGAAACAAACTTACAAAGGAACACGATAAATGTATTTAATTCATATTTTACATCACTGGGGAGTTGAGCTGCAAGTTGAACGACTGCACACCATTTCTCCTCACCTGCATTAATTAGCAGCCTCAGACATTTGCTAGAATTGTGAGCTGCTGCCTCGTGGATTGGCATCCAGCCCCTGTTGTCGGGGACATCAAGGCTGTATCCCTGCCCGATCAGCTTCTGCAGCACCTTAGCATTCCCTTCTCTTGCTGCAAGTCCCACAGCAGAACACCGGTCAGAATACGCCTCTGTGAAATCCATCCTTTACTAATAAGCCCTGCAGTGGGAAGGTGGGAGGGAAGAAATAAAGGAGAAAAAAAGCTTGTTAGTACAAAACACACTGAAATTACTACAGTACAGGGCCAGAAGCACCAACTGTCCAGGCTCCTTGTGATTGACAGCCTGGCCATGAGCCAGCAGCGTGCCTTGATGCCAGGAAGGCCAATGGGGTGCGTGACACAGAGCGAGGCCAGCAGGGCGAGGAGGTGATCCTTCCCCTCTGCTCTGCTCTGGTGAGACCAACTGTCCAGCGGGTGGGGGCAGATCTTTGCAGCGCTGTGCAGGACAGGACAAGGAGCAACAGGCACAGCCTGGGGCACAGCAAGTCGCATACAGGCACGGCAGGGATACTCACTTCCCACGGCACGGCACCCCTCGCCGTCACTGCGCGCTGCGGTACCGCCTCGCAGCCGGGCGGTGCGGGAGGAGGAGGCACGGAGGAGCCGCCCCGCCCCGCCCGCAGTGCGCATGCCCGCCCCGCCCCGTCCCGCCCGCAGTCGGGGCAGCGCGGCGGGTTGCGGCCATGTGGGTGTTCGGCTACGGCTCCCTCATCTGGAAGGTGGACTTCCCCTACCAGGAGAAGATGGTGGGGCGCATCCGCGGCTACAGCCGGCGGTTCTGGCAGGGCAGCACCGACCACCGGGGCGTGCCGGGCAAGGTGAGGGGTCGGCCGGGTTGTGTCAGCTCCGCACCCGCGCTCGGAAGGGCCGGATGTGCCCGGGGCAGCTCCTCGCCGCGCCGCACAGTAACGTGGCGGTGGCCGCCGATCCGCAGCCCGTGCCGGCGGGCCGCTTGCCTTCCGCGCCCGCTCGGCGCTCTGTCGGGGCGGGTCTGTCCATAGAGCCGCGTCCCGCCAAGTGACGGCCGGCCGGCCGAAACGCCGCTCTGGGGCGGCCCTGAGGGCACCGGCTGCGCTCTGCACCCGGGACTTGTCTGCTGGTAGCTTGGCAGGGCACCTGATGCTCCATCCTGCCGCTGTGAGGCACCGAGGACGAATACCTCCGGTGTCGTTCGCTGCGGCAAGATGCGCTTTGGAATGCTCGGAGTTTTAATTTTCTCCTTCGTTCTGGTACTGCTTGGTGTGGTTAAGACACTGGAATGGGAATAACATCGCGTTGCTGCGGCCCTCCCCATACAGGGCTAAAGAGCTCAGCAGGCACTAAAGGGACAATAGGTGACAGAAGCGCCCAGCAGGTTAGATGAATGCCTTTGATGTGGCAGGACTGCGTTATTTACAGCTGCAGATGCTGCTCACGGTTGAGTCATCAGAAATGCGATTGCGTCATAAATGTGTAGGATCCGATACTTGGTACGGCGCTGACAACTCACCCGCACTCGGTGCTGCTTTAAGTCGTGTGGAACGGCTTTTCCCCAAACCTGCGCCCTGCTGACACTGCTCTGAAGCCGGGCTGGAGTTAGTGAGGGCACCCCTAGCAAAAGCAGAAGGATTCTTTGCTGCACGTAGCTCGGAAGGAATTTCAAATAGTCCTAACCAGCACTGATTCCTACCTCTGGCAGAAGGTGACACTTGCAGTGCTTTTAGGTATGAGCACACCAAGTGTTTCCCTGCTGCTCTCTGAGCTGGGAGGACACAGCACGTGCTGTGATGCTGGCTGTACAGCTGAGTGCCTTCTTAGCAGGAGCCACCAGCCATCCTTTTCCAAACTCTGCTCATGTACGTTGCAAAAGTTCTGTTCCTCTCTTGCATCTCGCCAGATCAAAGAAACCAAACCAAAAGCATTGCAGAGTTGTTCAGGTGAGGCCTAAGAGCATCATCTGCAAGCCTTCACTAATTAGGATGCTGGGCGTTAAAACAAGATTTTAAAAAATCAGTAGAGAAAGTCCCTTTCTTTGGACTTCAGAAAGTCATAAATCCCTCACAGGCCAGTGTTCCTCTCTTTCTGTACTGCATTACCTTCTGTTGGGCTAACTGAAATTCAGGGCAATAGCCAGATTGTGTCTGTGTGGATTCTGGAAGTCTTGCAGAATGGCTGTGCCAACTCACTACCAGCCAGTGCATCCTTGTTCCAGTTAGCTCCACGGTTTGCATTTGTGCCCCCAGTGCAGGTCATGCCCAGAACCATCATCCGCAGCCATAAACAGCCTCAAAACAAAAGCCCTACAGGGGCTCATGCACTGCTCTGTTTCTATTTAGGAATAGTCTGTTATTATTTATGCTTATTGATTAATGCATTTTGGTTTTGTTGATGGAAATGCTTAGTGTTAACAGAACATACTTCCTCAGCACCAACACATTAATGCCTTCTGGAATTACTCAGTCCACGAGTTGCTGCTAATTCCAAGGCAAAGGGCTCCCTCACTGTGTGCTGAGGAAATGCACCACAATTACCAAGGCCTGATGATCTCTGCTATAAGCCATTAAAACCTCTAACATCAGGAGCAATGTCTCTTGTGGGTGAGCTATTGGAGAAATTGGTCCTTCAGTACTAAAGCATTTTAAAGGAGAGCAGTGAAATACTAGCCAGCAAGTTAAAAATGCCCTCCTGAAATCACAGGTTGCTCCAACATTCCATGGTCAGCACAGCAACAACATACAGAGCACTTTGACATACAATGGCTGCAAGCTTTTAGTGCAGAACTCAGTTGGCCCTGTACGCATACACTGAACTGCTCGGCTGATAACCAGTTAACCATCTTCTTATAGCACAAAGTGATGTTTTCATCATCTTGTCGTTGGCTCGGAAAGACCTGAATAACAGTAAGCACTTCATAAATGGCAAATTCAAACGTCCTAGTCCAAACTTCAGAGAAAATGGCAACAAAAACACAGTTCTATACAATTCACACTAAACTCCTCAGACTAAAACCTAGGGGATCAATCAACATCTATTTAATAGAACATAACCAAAGCATATCTTGGTACTTTCCCTCCTAAAAGTACATTTCCGACCTTCCCAAACCTCTTCTAGTAAGGCTGGCTTTCTTACTTAGCAATGGTTTGGGCACCCATTGACTTCCCACTGTTTCCAAATCCTTCTTGAAGCATGATAAGTCACTTTCTCTGTTCAACTGCAAAGGAGGAAATACATTAAAAACATCAAAATTTTCTTCTTCCAGTAACTAAGCACATAGCTTGGGCTACCATAATAATCCAGCTCTTTCTGCAAAATAACCAGTTTTCCACGCTCACAGACTGTATTTTTAGCCTCCATGTGTTTGAGAGAATCTCTTCCAACAACACCAGACTAACCTGCCGTTCCTCAGGCTACCTTAAAAATGCTGAATTCTTCTTAGTACTGCAGTTCTCTAAGATAGGTTGCAAGGCTCACTTATTAAGAGCTCCTCAACGAACTTAAAATTCAGGGCATAATCTCACCCAGATGCATTAATTCGAACAGTTTTAACTTTTGGCAGCTCTCTGAAGAGCCCCAGACGTGCATAGTGTGTCTGCATTTGCATCAAGGCCTGCTCTGTACAAGACAAGGAGCTGTGTCTCAGTGCAGCACCAGGTTAGGACTGCAAGTTTGGTTCTGCCCACTGCCCTGTGTTCTTCATTCTTCTGCAAGCCACAGGAACAGCACTGAAGTGCAAACACATTCAAGGGCTGAAGCATGAAACCACTGTTACTACAGCACAGTTTGACCAAACTAACAGCTTGCAGCAGCAGCCAGAAGGGCGGTTGGATGGCTTTTCTTTACAGGCCCCTTCTCCCAGCTCCTGCCCACCTGCTGTAGCTGCCCAGTGCCCACAGAGATACTGGTTCATTCAATTGTAGTCTGGGATAGAAGTTTGTTTCCTTGGGCATTAGGCAGAGGATCAGAACTCGGTGTGTGTGGGTGCAGGCCTTTCATTGAGTCGCAGCTAACTTTGGCCCTTGGGCACTCTATCATTTCACTCTTTTTACAACTCCTCTATCATAGCTTCACTGACGTGTCTGCGCTTAGTTCTCTTTGCTCAGTCTGTCTCTTTCACACAGTAACAATGCTGGTATTCTCCTACACCGAGTCCTCAGAAGAACAGAAATTCCTTTCCTAAGAAGGAAAATACAAAATTTAGTTTTTGCAGAGCCATCTTCCATCAACTGCAGGTACTATTTATTTATTCAGCGTAAGCTGTTTCAGCATCTTAATGGCTGTTTATTTTGGGGGAAAAGTTGGCACAGCTACCTGTTCACCTCGTCCATTTGAGAACAGTCTCAATCAATAAATCACCTGGGGCTGTTTTGCTGTCATTCAGCTTTAACCTCAAGAGAAGCTAGTTAACACGCTGCACTAATAATAGTGCTGAAGGGTTCACCTTGAGTTAGGCTAAATATACCACTGTCTGTCTGTACAGTATATCTGAACAGATCTCATCTGGGCAATAACAGCAAAGTCCTGCTAGGCTGTCTCTCACAGATGGAAACTTGTGATGATCAAATATTTTGCTAAGTATTTTAGGCTTAACAAGCTGGTTGCTTGTTACATTGACTGGTTTGTGGGGAACTACATAAACCAAACAGCACTGTGGAACCACAAGTATTACCTCTGCAAGCTAAGTAAAGAAAATAACACAGCTGGAAATGATGAGTTATACAATATATAATAAATGAAAATGATTTCTGCTCTACTATGAACTTGAATGATCTCCTAAGTCAGGGGTCTGGGAGGGACTTCTGTCAGTTCTGCACAGCTTGCAGTTCCTCAGGCCTAGCCAATGTGTCCTATGAAATTAAAAAGGCAAACAGAAGTAAGATCTTCCACTGCTACATGAGATTATTTTGAATGCTGCATGAAAGTGCTCAGATCCTGAAGATACCGAATGTTTACTGTTAGAAGAATGGATTCATTTTGGCATGTGAGGACAAAAATAGGATGGGATAAAGAGGAAACATTACCTTAGAAAAGGTTTTAGTTTGATTACCTTTTTTCTCCACTTCATGGTTAACAAGTAAAAGCCCTTCATCTTAAAATGCATTCACCTTAAGCTGAATCACTCATTTTTTATAAACTTGGTAACCCCACATCAGAGAGAACACATAGGAGTCCCTTGGGGTTAACAGTGGGCAGCAGGCAGTTGGAGCTGCATCAGTCTTGTCATCACATTTCCTTAGGGTTTTGTTTTCCCAAGCCCATCCAAAGGTTAGGTACAGAGTCTCCAACACTGACACTGCCCTTACATAACTAGACACTAATCTGATGCTAAAAACAGCAATTCTACACTACTGATGTAGTTCCTCGTAGGGTTTTACGCTTTAAGTTGTTATTTTAAACTTTATTGAGGAGTTGGTCTCTGTGATCCTTGTGGGTCCCTTCCAGCTTGGGATATTCTGCAATCCCACAGGTTACACATAAAAACTCAGCTAGCTGTAACTTTCCAAAACCATCTGATTTGCAGGGTGCTTTTAAACTCAGGAGTTGCCACTGTGCATAGTTAACATTTTCTAAGATTGTTAGTGCAATCCAAGGCAGCAGTGGTAGCATCTCGCTTTGTTTAGCCAGGCTAGATTTCCACGTGACATCATTTGCTGTGCCTGGTAAAAACCTCCTGTAGTGAAGGTTCACCTCCTCGCTGCTCCAGAGAAAACACGGCGTGCTCCTGGTGAGGAGCAGCATGACAGAGGATGGGATACTCCAGATAATCCTGCACTAATGAATTACTGTCACCAGTCATTTACAGTAAAAGCTGCTGACTGAACTAACAAGGATTTTCATTTAATTTTAGCCTGGAAGAGTTGTGACTCTGGTTGAAGACCCTGAGGTACAGTACTCCTGTTCTGTCTCTATAGTATAGAGACTGTCCTATTGTGTTCCCAGCCCGTGTAGTAAGTCTCTATTAATTTTTGCTTCTCTACAAGCCAATAATTGAGTTATCTGTACTGAAATGAAGCGTTTTCTCAAAATGACTTGAGAGTTACACCAACAACTCTTCATTATTGCAAATAAATCCATCAGTCTAAACTGAGCAACTGAAAATAGTTTTGCTCTATTACTAAAGGTGTACTGTAAAGTATTTTCCTAAGCAGTCACTTCAGCTCTCCTGCTGTACAGTGCAGGTTTGTTTGCTTTCAGTGTATGTATGGTGCTGAAGATGCACTGGTATCAGACATCAGATGGTGTGTGAGAGCCATCATCTCAGCCTCCCAAGATAAAAACTGAAACAAATTAAGGTTATGTCACAGTGATTAAAACGATTCACTTGCTTTAATTTTTGCTACATGGATAAAATGTTTAAGGAATGCCACAACTGTGTGTTTAGTTTTTACCTAATACTGTAAACAGCTCAGAGATAGAGGTAAGTTTAGCAGTAATTGTAAACTTTGACTGTTTCTGCAGTTAGCAAAACCAGCAAAATGCAGTGCACTGTCCCTCATTGTGATTTTCTGTACCTTTCTAGTAAGGGTTTTTTTCACATTACAGCACTGCTGGGTACCATTATGTTACAGACTCCTATATAAACAAAGAATGGTTATGTTTGTTGTCACTCCATTTCTATTGTTAAGCAAACTTACTCGTTGTCATAGAAACTTTTTTCCCCTTAGCAAACCAGTTTTGTTTGGATGGTTTTTTTTCCCCTTTTCTCCAGAATCTGGCACAGCTCACACAAACATCAAGTGATATGAATGGCCTGTACTTCACTCTTAGCTACTCATTCTTATAGTTTCACATGGCCATCTCACTCCTGAGTCTCCCTTCACAGACTACAGCCATTATTCCACTGCACACACACCCAAACGTTGGTGGCAGTGGTGCTTTCATTGGCAGTGCCAGCCCCCAGCTCCACGCCAGCTGTGTGGCCTGCAGCAGTTGCACTGTGCTGTCTGGAAACGTCTAGCTCACAGTTACTTTAATGTGCTCCATTCAAATCTCTGTGCCAGTTCAAAGGAAACCAAGATGAAAAGGAACACTGTACTCCTTGTCAGATTTCTGGCTTTTAATTTCCCATTGTCTGAAATAGGATTTGCCTCCACTGAAAGCAAAATGAAGTAGTGGTGCTTGTATGCATACATGAATGTAATGGATAACAAACCACAATCATTTTGCTGTGCTGCATCAAGCAGACAAAACCGAAACAGACAGCAAACTCAGATCTCACTCATTTGCCCATCTAAAACTTTCCAGGAATATAACTCACCACAGTTAATGTTCTCAGAGATTTTACTCACAATGAAGAAGAAATACAGAGACTTACAGAGGTGGTGATGAAATTTGTCCCAGCAGTGTTTGCTGTGGAACTAGCTATGCTACACCTCATTGTGCAAACTCAAGGTTCAGATCAGCTTTATCTTCTTGGGCTCAGTGTCAGTGTGGCAGCATTAGTGCTGTCATGCTGCCAGACCTGTGACAGAAGGGACAGCCTACCCTTAAAAGTGAAACACAGACAGCGACTTGATCAAAATTCTTGGAATTTGGCCCTGTTCACAATTCTGATTTTCACTGCACTATTTCTGTGAGGTCAGGAAGATACTTGATTTCCTTTCTGTCAGCTCTCTACTAGACAGCGTTCAGAAGCTCATGAGGGCTGTCTGTTATTTCAGATTTAGTTGCAACAAGAAATTATTTAAGAAAAGCCTCAGCATCAGGAACAACAGCCCTCTTGACTCCAAGAACAGTGTGAGAAATGGCTATAAAAAGACTGAAAATAGAAGAAAAACATTTTAAGCGTTTTGTTAAACAGAAATATACTCATTTCCGAGTACGCTTTTAAACCCCGCTTGGGTTTTCTTTTCCTGTGTCCTCCCATAGGGCTGCGTGTGGGGCGTTGCTTACAGACTGCCAGCTGGACAAGAATGCGAAGTCAAGGCGTACCTGGACTTCAGAGAGAAGGGAGGCTACAGGACGACGGCGGTGGTTTTCTACCCCAAGGACTCGTCAGTCAGACCCTTTGATGTGCTGCTCTACATCGGCACTCGCGATAACCCCAACTACCTCGGCCCTGCGCCTCTGCAGGAGATTGCTGAGCAGATCATTGATGCCGTCGGACCCAGTGGAAGAAACACGGAATACCTGTTTGAACTCGCTAATTCTATGAGAAACCTTGTGCCAGAAGATGTAGACGAGCATCTCTTCTCCTTAGAGAAACTAGTAAAGGAACTCCTGGAAAAAGAGCAAAACCTAAACTGCCTATAGAAGAACTTCTTTCGGCGGTATTGCTTCATCTTCAGAGGAATGGTTTCGTTGCACAGTGGGTATATGACTTGGAGGCATATTGCTCTGTACTATGCTATCTTATTTATTGAATATTGCATTCAAAAGAGTAGTTAGTCATTAAAACGTACTGTTTTAAAAAACATTCTTTTGGGAATCTATAGAAAGGGCAGCAGGGGAAGCGTTTTAGGTTTGAATTTGGTATATTGGTATTTTAGCCAAGGATTACATCTTTCTTTACAAAAATCACCAGGGAACCACTTAAGCCTCTCTGTTACTTCAGGTTTAAAAAAAACCTTCACAGTGTTTTTTCCGACCAAAATCTGCATTCACTTCCAACTCCCGAGTCATTGAAGTGATGGTTCTTCCCAATTCAAGACCACCAGCGTGGAGCTCAGCGTAGCAGAAGAGAGAGATGTGAAGTACTTGTTGTAAATCGCAGAGTGAATGTGTGGTAGAACACTTCCACCAGTGTTCAACTTCACGGAAATTAAGCTATTCCACTGCATCAGTGACCTCATCCCATAGATCCTAGCTTGTCCTTAGGCACAGAGGATAAAGTGTTTCAGTGGTAGGAAAATAGTCTTTGCCCTTGGCTCATTATGTCATGCCCCTGAGAAGCGCAGCACGGGGTACTCTGACATCAACAAGCCATACTGTATCAGTGCCTTATTTTTGTTTTTCAAGGTTAATATCAAGAATTAGTCTAAATTATTGAAACCAGCTAAGAGTATGACTTGAGCCACAGTGCCAGAACGTTCAGAAACTCAGCTCTGATAACTGCCTTTCGATGCTGGTGCAATTGCACGTCTTAAAGATTCACCAGTCTCTGAGGATACAGTTTAAGTCAGCAATTTTCAAGCAGCGTTTCAGGGACTTGAAACAAAGGGCCATTAAGAAAGGAACCCCCTTTTCAGCCAACAGACAGGCGTTGTATGGGCTGCCAGTCAGCCAAGGTTGGAAAGCCCCCAGCTGAGGCCAGTAGCCTTACTTTATGCAAAACAGAGGTAAATGGAGCTTCCGTCCCCACGACGACTTGTCTCGCTTCTCAAAACCTTACTTTTGTGAGTTTTATCAAAACGTATTTTTGTGTGTTAACAAAATACCACGTAGCATCAGGTCTTGTCATACAGGGGATGTGTATGTTTAGCAGTAGTTCAGAAGGCTATTTATTTTGCATCGGTACTTGCAAAAAACATCTGTTTCTACCATACAGGTTGTGCATTTCCTTTCTTTGCATTGCCCTGTTTTATGTTTGTAATTTCTCAAAAATGCTAAGGTTATCAGAACAACAAGCTGCTGTTATTTCTCTCGGCCACCTACAAAAGTCAAAAATAGCATTTGGAAAAGGCACCTGGACAAGCAGACTGTAGGATATTACATTTCAAACCCAAATTCCAGATAATTAGACCATGCGAGATATGTAGCCAAGAAAGCTGTATGTTTTAAATACCAGGTTACAAATTCAGCGTGCTTCTGGCATCTCTCACGCATGCACTCATTGGTGGGGAAAAAAGCAGATTGCTTTTTAGAATCTGCTGCTTAATGGTTGAATGCTGCCATTTTAAAAGGACACAGCAGGGTCTCACTTGATGGACGACTCTAAACTGCAGAAGCAAACCTTCTGATCATATCAGTGTTAGAATCATATGTAGGGAGGCCCCATTCTTCCTTGAGTTACTTGCAAACTGCTTTGGGGGTCTTGATTCTCCACTGCACTGTGCTGGCTTAGGATTGATACAACTGAGTGGAAAAGCAACCCTGACTAATGCACCTGTAGGGCAGGACAGAAGGGTGGTCAGGACATCCAGGTGTCTGTCCATAATGGCAGTCATTCAGATGCCTGAGAGCGTAATGACACCAACGTCTGAGTGGCTTTGCACACCAAAGACTGACAGTGACAGCCAACACCCACATCAGCACCGATGAACACATGCCATTAACACATGCATTTATTCCCTCTGACTTAAAGAACAAGTCTGAAGCGTTAGGGGATACTCAGCTGCTACTAGAAATGTTAGGTATGATTTATTTCACGAATACGTAAGCGTTCCTCCTTCAGCAAAACAAAACCCCCTTCTTTTCTTGTGCTTGCCTCGGGTACAGACAAGCTGTAGTAAAGTTAAAACACGTGGAATGGCATGTCCACTTGATGCATTTTGTAATTCTTTCCTCCAAAGCTTATCTGTGTTCCTCAAAACAGGGCAAGGGATGCAACACGCTCGCTAACCACCCAAAAACAATGGTGATGATTTTCTCTTTGAAACTATCTTTAAGTACTGTGTTGGGGCATTGTGCTTATGTATGGCTCTGCACTCTGTATCTTTAATTATATTCAGGACGTTGTTGGTTCATTTGCTTTCCAGATTCATAAAATTTGCAATAATATCTGTAATGATACATTCCAGTTTGTGCATACAACTTCAATACAATAAAATGCATCACCTTTATTAATGGTGTTGGAGATAGAAATTTCCAGTAATGTTACATTTAAGAGGTATCCAGTAATAGGATGGGCACCACCGTGTATCTTAATAGCATCTGGTTATAAAATGCTGTTAGATATCACGATGAAAAATGATGTGCATGAGCTAGCTACCACTATGCAGTAATAAATGATGCCAACATGAGCAATTAATTAAAGCACTGGAAGCACATCCAAGCCACCCTGCCAACAGCTTCAGTCACCAGCACAATCCCAGTATGCTTTCAGATCTGTTACCCACCACAAAATTAATACATGCTTTCTGCATGCCACATGCTTACTTTTCTTCCCTCCTTGATAGAATCAAATCTAAATTAGTGACAAAAGGATACGAGATGTCGGTTAGGGCTTAATATACAAATGCCCATGCAATAAGCCATCTCTAAACTGTTTCTGACAGTCCAGACGTTTCAGCTGAACGCCAGGCTGCTGGTGTGCAGGGGGATGCTGGCTGTCCACACAAGCAGGCAGCAGCACAGCAAACCACCAGCATGGCACTGTGTCCTGAATTTCTGCTGTGCAAGGATGTGATTTGTGTAAGGTCAGAGAGAGACTGTTCCTCAAGTATTTAGGCTTCTCTAGCAGTCTTCTGCAGAAGCTTGACTTCACCCATACCCTCATTTCAATTGCCAGCTACAGCAGCTCTTACTATTCCAGCTTCATTCCTTCAGTATTCTTATACTACAATTATTTCCTTGCTCCTCTGTCTTTTTCTTCAGGTAACTTTCCTTCACTTCTTCCTCTCCTTTATCTCAACTATCTTGCCCGCATCCTTCTGGTCTTTTACAGCCTATGTCTTCCCTCCTGGCACCGTGCTCACATTGTACATGCATTTTAACTGGATTAATTAATTCCCAGCCAAACTTCAGCACATGGTTAACAGGAAAAAAAAATTACACTTCAATATGTGCTTAAATAGAATACAATAGCACAGCTCAAAGGTATTTGCTAGACCTGTGACCGCTGTTTAGTACAGACTTAGCTATCTCACCTACATTATTTCCATCTAGAAATTGCTCTTCTTATCAGGGCAAAAGTTAACCAAGGGCATACAAACCATTTATTTGAACAGTTTGGGTTAACTCAGCTCACTTTACCAGTGCACACACAGACCTACATCCATCCATCATGCTGTTGGCAAGTATGATAAGAATGGCCTGGAACAAACCACCACAAACCAACCCATCTGCACAGCCCACACAGCAGCCAGAGCTTCCTTTTTGCATCACCCCCTTCCTTGTCTTCACACTCCTCACACCTACATGAGCCACCTGTTGGGTCCATCCTCTCATTAAACATTTAAGAATTTATTAACAATTGCTGTATGCTACCAAAACATTCCCATCGTCCCCCCATCATGTCCCTTCCCCAGCTGCAAGGCAGATGGTACACTGCCCCACATTTCTCCTTCCTCCAGCATCTCCCATTTTGGCCCAACCATGTTTCAACACTTCAGTCTTAACTGGAGATAAAAGCAAGCACTTGTCTCATATTTGCCTGAGCATTAAATAGGGTTATTTCTTTGATCTCCCAAGCCTATCCTGTGTAATAGAAGCCTTGTTGGAGCTACTTGGGGGACAAAAACAAGGATTCTGTGACACAACCAAGCCAGCAGTTACACTGGTGCTCCATGGCTCATTTTACTGATGGGAACAATGCAGGGCAACCAGCAGTTATGGCACTAACAAAAAGTGCACACTAACAAAAAGTGCACACTGCCCTGTGCAGAAGATTCGTTGTGCTGTATCTGAAGCTTTAAGCCTTCTAGTACAAGGATAAACGCTTCAGTAGATTTCTGCAGTAGCAGATATTTGGGTGTAACTATCAGGTAACTGTTGGGTTCCAAGGATAGAACACCTCCCTGTGAGGACAGGCTGAGAGAGCTGGGCTGTGCAGCATGGAGAAGGGAAGGCTGTGGGAGACCTGAGAGTGACCTTCAGTATCTGAAGGGGCTGTAAGAAGGAAGGGGACAGAGTCTTTAGAGGGATTTGTGTGACAGGACAAGGGGAAATGGTTTATAAAAGAGGGGAGATTTAGACTGGGTATAAGGAAGAAGTTTTTGACAATAGGGCACTGGCACAGGTTGCCCAGAGTGGTGGTGAGTGCTCCATCCTTGGAGACACTCAAGATCAGGCTGGATGAGGCTCTGAGCACTGATGGAGCTGTGGCTGTCCCTGTTCAGTGCAGGGGAGTTGGACTAGATGGTCTTAAAAAGTTCCTTCCAATTTCAATGATTCTATGATTCTAGTTGAGTAACAGCGAGGTGTAAATAAATGGCAGTAGGTCTTCGCCCACACCAAAACAATGAAGAAGAAATTCTTATAAAAGAAATATATGAATTGCAGCCATTCCACACTTAATTATAACCCCGTACAAAGGTACAAAACTGCCTTCCAGTTTCCAGGCTTACTCTATGTATACAGCAACGCTGACTGGTCTGTCACAACACACCAGGAAGCTCCCTTCTGGGACCTGGATGAGAGGAGCTGCAGCAGAAGCGGAGATGCTGAGAATCATAGAATCATGAAAGTGGAGAAGACCACTGAGATCATTCAGTGCAACCCCAGCCCACTGTGCCCAATAACCACGTCCCTCAGTGCCACATCCCACGGCTCTGGGACTCCTCCAGGTGACCCCACCGCTCCCTGGGCAGCTGTGTCAGTGCAGAATCACTTCTGGAGAAGGAATTGCTCCTAACAGCCAACCCGAACCTCCCCTGGCACAACGTGAGGCCATCCCCTCTCGTCCTATGGCCGTTCCCTGCCAGCAGAGGCCGACCCCGCCTCACACAGCCTCCTTTCAGGTGGTAGCAGAGCCATGAGGTCTGCCCTGAGCCTCCTCTTCTCCAGACCGAACAGCCCCGGTTCCTCAGCCGCTCCCCATCACACCTGTGCTCCAGACCCCTCACAGCCCCGCTGCCCTTCTCTGGACACGCTGCAGCCCTCGGTGTCTTTCCTGCAGTGACGGCCCAGCGCTGAGCGCAGCACTGGAGGTGCGGCCTCACCAGCGGCAGTGCGGAGGGCCGCTCACCTCCCGCCGCCGACGCGCCGTGACACACGCAGCACTCACCTCAGGGCCGGCGCGGACACCCAACGCTGCTCCGTCCGCAAGCGCAGCGCAGCGCAGACCCCGCCCCGCTTCGCGGCCGCCCCGGATGTGGATGCGGACGCGGACGCGGCTGCAGCTCCGCCCCGCTCGGAAGCCGACGTGTCCCGGTGCCTGCTGCGGGGCCGCGGGGCGGCATGAGGCGCTGCCGGCCCCGGGCGCTGCTGTGCGGGCTGCTGCTGGCGGCCGCAGTGGCGTCTGGCGGCCGCGCCCTCCCGCAGCTCAGCGACGACGTCCCGTTCCGGGTGAACTGGCCCGGCACCGAGCTGAGCCTGGTGCGTGCGGGCTGCGGGGCGGGAAGGGAAGGCCCGTTGGGAAGGCCCGAGTAACGTGCTGCCTTTTGCAGCCCACGACGGGCGTCCTGTACAGGGAGGACAACTACATCCTGATGACCACGGCGGACAAGGAGCGCTACAAGTGCGTGCTGCCGCTGACGGCGGGCGGCGCCGAGGTGAGCGGCTGTGCTCGGAGCCGGGGCGGGCGGCACCGCCGCTGCTCTCGGGTAACGAACCCAAACGGTCGCTCTCGTGTAGGAAGAAGAGAAGGACTACCGAGGCCCGGCGCCGGGAGAGCTGCTGGAGCCGCTGTTTAAGCAGAGCAGCTGTTCGTACAGGGTGAGCTTGGCGCCGGGCCGCGTTCGGGCGCGGTGTGTGGGACGTGCCGGCGGTGCGGCTCGGGATTCCTGCGCCAAAATCAGCTCTCCGTGATGCTGCGGCTTTGTTATCCTGATCTCATTGCTCAGTTCCCACCTAGAGGCCCGATGTGTTCGTACCCCCGTCTCTTCTAACAGCGGTGTGAAGCTGTGGCTGTTAAGTGCTTATCTGCAGGAGTAAAGCGGCCGTGTGAGCTTTCCCACGCAGTTGCTGTAGGACAGGTGTTCCCGAAGAAGCACTGAAGGCTCAAACCACACGTGCTCTGTGGCTCTGCCGTTTTCCGCTGCTCTGCCATCCCATTGGCAAGGCTCATGTCTTGTGAAAGAAGAACAGATAGCAAGCAGGCTGTGCTGAGCAGCACAGTGAGCCAGGTGCGGGTGTTGCACCCACAGAAGGTCCCACAGAGTGCTTGAGGAACAGAGTGGGTCAGGCCCAGCTGGCAAGCAGGATGACACATACAATGCATACAAACAGTTGCCTGAGCGGCTCGGTGCTGAGTCACCTCTGCTCACCCCAGTGGTTTTGCAGTAAACTCGGTCTTCACACCTGTTGTGGGTTTGTTTTTGTTTTTGCTTTATCTGTGCGAAAGCTGAGGGAGCTTTGTCCCTTTGTTTATCTGGAACCTTGAGAAAATGCTGAGGGAACGCTGAGACTGCTCACTCTGCTGTTATTTTTGAGGGTGCTTTCATCCACTAGTTTGGCCTGCATTTCATTGCTGCGAAAGCCAAGAACGTGAGGGGAGATGTTATTTTTTAGGAGTAGCGTGTCTAGACAGAATGTCACTTCTTTTGCTTTTCATTTTAAGATTGAATCTTACTGGACTTATGAGGTCTGCCATGGAAAACACATCCGCCAGTATCACGAGGAAAAAGAAACGGGGCAGGTGAGTTTCCTACCATCTGGAGCTCCCAGCCTCCCTCTCACTGCTGGGAGCATGCAGAGCTCCTTTGAAGAAGTATGGAAAATGATAACGTTTTTAAGCTTCTTTTGCTTGTAGAAAATAAACATCCAAGAATACTATCTCGGGAATATGATGACGAAGACCCCATTATCTGAACCAGGTTTGTCTTAGGTTATTTTACTAATGCTCACGAGCTCTTTTGTTTTTAATTGCTATTATCTGAGAAAAACACTGTAGAAAAACTGACTCCCAGTGCAAAAAATAAAATAGTACAGTTCTGCAGATGGCTGTCTTTTTGAAGATGTGTTGTTTTCAGTGAATTCCTTTTCAGCACCTTGAAGTCATCCATCCTGTCAGTTTGCCATGCTGTCTAATTAATTACATCCATCGGCAATAGGAAGGGTCGGGAAAGAAAATACGTGGTAGAATAGATGGAAGCAATATGTGACAGATGAGTCTGTTTGATGTGTGACCTATTGCCCCTCTTTCTTTTTGGGTGGGAAGATGTCTTAACTGCTGTGAGCAATGGGCAGAGCATGTAGCATGTGTTGGGCTCAGCTGTTCTGTAATAAAACATGGGATGCCAACCCACACGCTTGGAGCCTTTGCAGGTAGATATGATCCTTGGAATCAGAGAGTGTTTGTTAGGGTTTCTGCCACAGACTTTCAGAAATAAGGGAGCTGAGCCCTGAGGTCAGATTACAGTCTAAAATAATTTTCTGAGTGCTTGCATTTTTGCCCAGGAATTCTTGTGGATGCCAAAAGTTCTGTGTTCACACCTGGCAATATCTGCTCCCCTTAAATACGGAGTATATTTGTTCAGAGAACTCTAAAAATTGACAAATTAATCATTCAGCAGAGTTGATGGAAACAAGAGAGTTTATTATTTTTAATTCTAGGCTAGCACATGAAAGGTGAGCACCACCTTTCTTCCTAAAATTAATCTTAGTGCCTTAATTCTGGGGGAGTTCTAGAGCCATTAATCCCAATTCTTCAAATTCCTGAGATCTTCAGTTATGGATCTTAGTCCTGAGAAGAAGCTGTGATGTTTGGCTTTTCTTATTAGTGAGTTAGTGTCTGTGTTGTCATTAATCCTGTGCAGAGGTAACTAATTTTCTTTAGAAGCTGCTCTATGAGATGTCTAAATTGAGTTTAAGAATTATTTTGTGGAGAGGTTGCATGTGATGATGCTACAAGTTGTCATGTCTTCTAACACATCGACTGTCTTCTCTGCTTGGGTGGCAGATTTTATTCTTTCTATGCTTCCTATGCAGGAATTCACACTACTCTTGCACAATAAAACAGATGGTGTCTCAAAGTGTTGTGAGCTGAATCCACAGGTGTGATGCAGTAAACTCGGAACAGCAGAGCAGTGTTGCCTCTTGCTGATCTGTTCTGAATGGAGTCCAGGCTTACTCCTGTTTTGTTGTCCTTGCTCTGGACCCCCAATCATTCTTTATTTCCTTTCTTCCTCTTCTGCACCTGCAAGTTGGTACAGTTGTCTGTTGGCAGCTTAATAACAAAGTACAAGTAAATAGACAGAGCGTATAAACCTTCCTGTGTGAGTTCACTTTATTTTGAGTTCACGGATTTTTATGCTTATCTCATTCTTAATTATTCCCTAGATCAAGAAGAGAAGGAAAAGCCAAAAGAAAGCACAAAGGAGGCAAGTGAAAAACATCTATTTTAACTCTTGCCATCATAGTAGAGGTGTTCATACGTGATGAGATTGTATAAGTAGTTCCCTACCAAAATGAGTATAGAAAAATGAAACTTTCTGAGGTATAGAGTGGCTGTGTGACTGGAAGCCAACGAGTGCCTGTGCAATTAAACTCCCAGGTGTTGTTAACTTTCTGTTAGCCAAGCCAGCAGATGGTGTGGGATGCTCTAGGCTGGGTGTGTTGAAGGCTGTAGCACTGAAGCTGGATGGCTTCGCAGCAGGCCCTTGCAGGTTCTTCATGGCCTGGCACTGAGGTGAAGGCAGCACTCAGACCTGAGCTGACTCTGGCAGAGCTGCTCACTGCTCCTTATCTTGAGGCTGCAGGATGAACGCAGCTGGCTTTGGAGCTGTTCCAAAACATTGCACCCAGCTGGGAAGCTTTCTTAGAACTGCAGCATTGGACAACCAGTGCACAGGAAGCAGCTGCCTTTGCAGTCAGGCTTGTTATCAGGCCACACATGGCGCAGTGCATCTGTGCAGCACTGAGCTGGAGGCAGTAAGCCAGAATGTGTTTGGATGTTACAGTGAAACCAAGTCACCAAGCAGGGCTTTCAATTCAGGTTTGCTGACTCTGCAGTTCACTGCAATTCAGTGTTTGCTGTTTCAGAAGAATCAAAGGAGTTTTACTGCAATTCCTAACTCCTGCTTTCTTTCACACAGATACCCACAAAAAACATAGAAGGGCAGATGACTCCATACTATCCTGTAGAAATGGGAAATGGCACACCCTGCAGCTTGAGACAGAACCTCCCCAGATCAAGTACAGTCATGTACATCTGTCATCCAGAAGCTAAACATGAGATTCTTTCAGTAGCAGAAGTTACAACTTGTGAATATGAGGTGGTTATATTGACACCTCTGTTATGCAACCATCCTAAATATAGGTACAGTATTCAGATTGTGGCTAACTCCAAATTTGCATCAGCTGCCATGCATGCGTTTATATCAGCCTTCTGTCCACCTGTGCTTTCTGGTATGCAGCTGTGACACTTGTATGTACTTATTTTGGCAAGTACAGCTTTGCCAAGTCTTAAAAGCTTTCATCTTAAGCTGAGTCACACTTGCTTTTTGGAAGTCTGCTGGTTGACTCCATATGAGAAGCAGGTGGAAAGTACTTCATTTTTAACAGGTAAGTTTCTAACCTTGTCATTCTGGAGAAGTACAAACCAGGGCCTGAAGGCTGCAGGCAGATTAAGAATATCCGATCTCTTCTCTTAGCTGATGATTCCAAGCTCTTTGGGGATCACCTGCATGGTATTCAGATACTGCACGTTGTATGTGTGCCGTATACGTGCACATAGACTTCAACTTCTGTATTTAACTTCAGAAAACAAGAGTATTGTCTTCAGCTAAACCTTAGTAAGACTTATTTTACCAGTTCTCTCAGCTTAGGGAGTTCCCACCTGTGCTTGTCTTGGTTTAGTGTCTTTGTTTCTGCTGTGTCACTCATTTTGCACATGAACAGTTCACAGTTTGTGTTATTTTCCAATCATCAGTTACTACTTCTTTTCACGTGGACGGATGTGTTACTAGTGCACTGTCTGATGCACTTACTGCTGCACCTATGTTCTCTATCTGTACTGTATGTATCAGCAGAACTGAGTTGTTCTTCCATGTGATAAGAATACTGTCTTCAGCCACTAATCCCTGCCAGATGTGGAAGGATTTCTGACCACTGGCAAGAAACACTTGAAAGTAAATACGAGGGCTATTTCCCAGTTGTATCATCTTAGTCAGCAAAGATGGATGGAGATAGCAGGCTTGGATTGCTGCTCAGTGTCAGCAGAGCTCACAGCAAACAAACCAACCTTGTTTGAAGGGCATTTTCCTGCAGTGTTCCCTGAGACTCCTCTGAGCAGTACTTCAGACACGGCAATCATTGTCTTACCAGTGATGCAGCTCCAATAACTTAGCAGACAAATATCCATTGGAACTTCTTTGGTTACAATTTCACTTTTTTAATGGTTTTTTTTTTTTCTTTTTTAACGATGCCTTGCCTTGTGTAAAGCAAGGAGACAGCTGTAACCCTGCTTCATCCTGCTGCTTCTCCTTTCTTGAGATGAGTTGCTTTCTGCATAGCTAGAAAGAATGTTAGAGGAATAATGGCTTATATGCAGGGGAAAAAGACACGCATGCCCTATGCTTTATTTCTGTAGGAACTTACATCACTTGTAACTGTGAGAACATTGAGGCTTTAACCGTGATGATGTAACTGCAGGAAAGGAAATAACTGCCCCAAGGCAGTCAGAAATGTGGAAGAATAGAGAAAAGCGTGTTTTGTCTGTAAAGCATACTAAGTGATACATCCATACATCCTTTGGACAGGTTTAGGGCTTCCCCTGTGAATGACATCTTTTGCCAATCTCTGCCTGGATCCCCACTTAAACCCCATACTCTGGAACAACTGGAGAAACAGCAAGAAATGATGAAGATGCCTTTTAGAAGAGCTAAAGAGGTAGGTGGTTTGTTTTGTTTTGTTTTTAAAGCTTGATAGTGTTTACTGTTTGTGTTACAATACACATAACATGCAGCTCACTGGAACAGGTTGTTTTAATCTACATTAGGAGACCATGTCAGACTGTGGAACAGTCTATAAGTTAGTTGCTTATTTATGTAGCTTGCTTATTGGAAGGAAAACGTATCAGTTAAGTTTGGGCAACTGACTGAAAACTTCTGTAGCCTTGTTAGCCTGCAGTTTGCAGAGTTGCTAAGATCCAGACTTGGAATTCAGCTGTACATTTTGTCACTGCTTTCATGCTTTTTTGCACAGCTTTCCTCATGTAACAAGTAATAAGTAATTTCCCATAGTTGAGATGATTCTACAGGGGCCATGTATTGCACCAAGGGAGATTCAGGTTGGACATAGGAACAATTTCTTCTGTGCAGGAGTGGTCAGCTGCTGGAGTGGGCTGCCCAGGGAGCTGGTGGAGTCACTGTCCTGAAGGTGTTGGAGAGCTGCTCAGATGTTGTTCTGGGGGATGTGGTTGAGTGGGGGAATATTGGTGGTAGGTGGGTGGTTGGGCTGGATGATCCTGGAGGCCTTTTCCAATCTTGGTGATGCTATGATTCCGTATTAAATCTATGTACTGTATTTGTTTGTACTTTAATTCCAGGAAGAGACACCTTCAACAAAGGAAGAGAAGTTTTCTTCCATTCATAAGCCTGTTGCTATTGGTAGCCATCAACTATTAACTGTAGGAACAACCCTCATCTCCAAACTGACTGACGACCAACTTATAAAGGAATTTCTCAGTGGCTCCTACTGTTTCCACGGGGTAAGAAATAAAAGCTCAATACAGTCAAATAGCTCCTCCTTAATTGTACATACTATTTTATAAGTGTGTATAAATTTTTTTTCCCTGTGAAATTAATCCCTCAGTGAGAGGTGAGGGGGCCACACTGTTTCCTCATAACAGAGGAGGGCTGCCCAGAGTGGTGGTGGAGTCACCATCCGTGGTGGTGTTCAAGAAGCATGTAGATGCTGTACTAAGTGGGGAAGTACTGGTGGTAGGTGGATGGTTGGACTGGATGGTCTTGAGGTCTTTTCTGATGTTGGTGATTGTATGATTCTGGGATATTTCATTCAGCCTTAACTAGAAGTATTTTTCTGTGCTAAATTCAAGACCTATTTTTGTACAGTTCTTGCCCTGGATCTCTAAATATGCTGTCTTAGCTATGTCCAGCCTAGAGCATCTCAGTGTTGCATTGTGCTGTGGCAAATCCTTCCTTAAAGCCAGCACTCCTATCTGTTTTCTGTCCTCTCTCCCACCCAAATACTGCAGTTATTTCTGTGTATGCAGTGCTGCTGTGGTGCTAGGTATAGGACTATTCTGTGTTTGAAGAGAAAAGCATATTTGGGGTATACATCTATAGCTTCCATTGGGATATGGAGAGCAGAGAATTGGAAGTCTTACTGTTCACAAATATTTCCCTGACTTTCAGGTATTTAAGTAGATCCTCATTAAGTGATGCTTGCTTGGTTGTGCTGGGCTAAATGCAGAGTTGAAGAAATGGTACAGTTCTGCTATTATCTAAATAAAACCAGTGCATAACTTACAGAAGCCACATCAAGTTAATGTTATAACAGCACTCTTTTGCACATAATTGCATCAGTAAAGGGAAGGTTTGTATACTAAGTTCTATGCTAGAAAGGTGTCTTCAGTTTTTTCTGTTGAAAACTGACTTAACTGAACAAATGGTGAAATGAGAGTAGATCATGAGAGTTGTGCTGATTTTGTTAATGAGAAAGCCAGAAAAGAACAGATAAAACATAAACAGCCACAGAGAAAAGGCATCTGAGGTTGTGCTGTTTGAAAGAGAAAACATTTCTTGAAAAGATGAATAGAGGGGATACAAGTAGTTTAAGGAATTTAGTCCTTTTGCAGCTGTTCTCATGAGTTTTCATAAAACTGAGGTCCTCTTTGCTTGAACTCCTCTATTCCAGCTCTTAACTGTGCCAGTCAATCTAATAAGAGTTTCTGTTTCAATGCAAATCAGGAATCATTGTTTCTGATTAATAGGTTTGGAGTTTTACAGCTAAAATAACCAGTGGTTTTGGGTCAGGAGGGAAATGGGAGTGGCTGTTTGGGGCTTTTGTTTTGGTTTAATGCTGAAATTATACCCCTCCTAGGGAGTTGGCTGGTGGAAGTATGAATTCTGCTACGGCAAGTACGTTCATCAGTATCATGAGGTATGTGCACGTAGTTCTGTGCTCTGCCGCTAGATGGCTGCGGGTGCGATGGGGAGGCTGGAGGACCCGTATTTGGCCTGAAAAAAGCAGCATCCTTTTCTTGGCTGATCAGCATTTTGGGTTTAAGAGCGTGGATTTCAGAACGTCAATCCTCAGTGCTGCAGGGTGACGTAGATACCGTGTCAGGTAGAGCACAGTGATAAGGAAAGCTGAAAAGGTGTCTGTCTTGTGGAAATGCTCTTCTGGTCATTGAAATACGTTTATCAGCTTACACGGCCTGTATGGCTGTTCTGAAGAGACCATCAGCTTGAGCCTTGACCCTACAACATCATCCTTCATGGCTCGTCCCAAGTGCAAGAACGTGGCATGTGGACGGGAGCAGACTCGCTCTAGAGATGACACTCCACTCATTAAGACATCTTCACTGCTAAAATTACAGTACAAGATCACTGTCAGCCTTTCTTTTTTTAGGACAAGGAAAGTGGCAAGACTTCTGTGGTCGTGGGCACCTGGAACAAGGAGGAACACATTGAATGGTCCAGAAAGAATGCTGCTAGAACGTACTATCTTAAAGAAGATGGCACACAGACAGTTAGGTATGGTCACAGTCACTGAGATTACTGCTCTGGTTAGTTCCTGAGTTCCTCTCATATGTGTGGCAGAGAGAAATAAATGCCAACATCCACTTCAGCCACACATGAATATTTACTAATGGCTAAGCTGTTACAAGCATGTTGATTTTTTTCCCCCTAATCATCATGCCATGTCAAGAAAGATCATTCAAGACTGGATATGAGGCAGATTCTTCCAATAGTAAACAACTGTTTGCTCCTGTAATACTGAAATACATTATTTTACTTCTTTGTTATACATATTGAAGTTAAATATTTGAAATTATACCATATTAAACAAATGAGCTCTGTGCATAAAAATTGTGTTTACTGTTTGCAAACTTTTGGGCAGGATGGTGTCTCATTTCTATGGAAATGGAGATGTTTGTGACTTAACTGACAAGCCAAGGCAGGTGACAGTGAAATTGAAGTAAGTTAACTTTTTTTTTTCTTTTTAGTAAACTGATGTTTTGTGTTTCTGCTTTCTCTTCCAGAAAGGAAAGTAGTATCTTTCTGCCTTTCACAAGGCTCAGAAAGCAGTGACTGTTAGCTGGGTTTGATAAAAATGATGCTGATAGTAGGGAAATATATTTTATTTTTGTGCTTCTTAAATGCTAAAAACAGCAACATTTCTTTTTTTTCAGATGCAAAGAGTCTGATTCACCTCATGCTGTAACCATATATATGCTAGAGCCTCATTCTTGCCAATACATCCTTGGGGTATGTAAACACATTCTTGCCTTTCCAAAGATCAGCTGCCACGTAGTGCAGGATATCTCAGGGTACATGTTCCACTTCATGGAAAGTGTGAGATCAGTTCTGACTTGATTGACTGCTTTTATTAGTCACAGAGTATGATTTGGTAGCTTTTTCTGCTCAAGTGACAAACTTGACAGCTGCCATCTGAAGCAGGGTTAGCAGTGCAGCCTGCCCCTGGCAGGGGAACATAGACACTGTCCAGAAAGACACATCAGGATTTCCAAATGCACTGAAAAATGCTGATGTCATTTCAGTGTTCTTAGCAAATCTGATGCAGGTGCTGCTCCATCTGGTCACCACTGGGCACCTTAAATATGCGACATGTGCTGCGCCTCCTCCCCTCAGGCAACCCCCAACCTCAACCCCCAAGATTGCCATTAACCTCTTGTAAAAGTTATTTCCCAGTTATTTCATGTTTTCACACTTCAATTTTGATCTCGTGTGTTCAAGGTGGAATCTCCTGTCATCTGTAAAATTTTGGATACAGCAGATGAATACGGGCTCCTTTCAGTACCCAGCTAAAGAGCAGCACGGTCCATGAAGAAAGCCATACCCATCAGCATCCCAGCTGGCCTTTTCCACATTCACACCGTACCTGTGAGATGAGCGACCAGTACAGAAGTGTTCAGCCAACCAGCCTCACCAGCAGATTTGTCCGAGATGAGGGACTCGTGAACCACTTTGTGTATAATTATGTGTATATAAGAGGTTATCGATAAACTTTTAACAATTAAAATCTTGTCTTGCATTCCTTGTTTGACTGGTGTGTGAGGCATTCTGCATCGATTGTCATCATCATCGAGTTACAAATGACCACCTTTCAAAAGGCAAAATGGACACAGACTGGCTTCAAGAGAGGGGTTCAACTGCCAACAGAAGGGAAAAGGGAAACCAGCACTTCTTGCAGAAGCCTTCAGCAGGCACCCCAGCAATAATTAGTTGTTCTAATGCACTTCATTTGTCCAAATGCAAATGTTGCCTCAGTTTGACTGATGGAACCTGTATTAATATCACAGTCCTTTTGCCTCTTAACTTACTTTGTCCCTGTTCAGCTGTCACTGCTGCTTTTGAAGTCCCATTTATTTTGTTGTCTTTGTAGGTATTACTAACTTCACAGGGTTCATCTTAATGTATTTATTTTGCTGACCATTCCTACTGACGTGTACCAGAGTTGCTGTTCTGCTTGGGGAGCTGAGGTATAATACTAGATTGCTTTGCAGCAGCTGTCATGCAGCATACCCCTAAAGATTTCCTTCCTTGAGAACACTGTAGGGCTGGCAGAAAGTTCCTTTGCTGCTTTTCCTGAGTGCCATATCCCTAACTTGTTTTGAGTGACCACAAACCGACCTTGTTCACAATAAACACACCAGATGACTTGTGTGTCCTTTGGTCACAGCCCTGCAGTAAGACTTGGCATGTGCACCATCCTGCTGAGAATCAAGGTTCCAACTGAGAAAGAACTTACTGAGTGCTTTCAGATACTTTCTATTGAGCTCTGCCATAATGAGCTTGGCAGTTGTGCAAGGTGTGCAATGATGCTGAGATGCACAGAAGCTGGGCAACACTTCAGTGCATAGCAATTGTGTGTTCTCAGTGTCTGGATTGCCATTAGTTTGTCAGCCTGCTGCAGGTTTCCTCTTTCCTACAGTTGTGCAAAGTGTAGGAGTTTCATAACTGATCTCGAGCGGAAATCCGCTGAGCATCTGGCATGTGGCTGGTCTGGTACTATCCAGAGTATCAAGTAAAGCTGGGACACTGTTGCAACTAGCAACTAAATTTACTCTCTTCACAGCAGAAGAGAACAAAGCAGCAGCACGATGATGGGCCATTTAGATGCAAAGTCATTCTTCCTGTTCACGTCCTAATTTTGGATTGCCCGGTCCTGTTATGGCTAGGACAGGGGAAGAGGACTTGACTTAGCTAGATTTTGTAATGTTCCCTAAAGCACGAGGAAAATCATCCTTACATTTTAATCTCGTATTAAGCCAGCTTTTAGAAAACTAGAGGCATAAGAAGCAAAGACCAAACTTTAGATATTTAACTTTGTTTCCTTGAAGTATTCTAACTTGCCTGAACAGCCCGATCCTCTCACTGGGCATCCGGAACAGCCGCTAGCAATCTGGGCCCCCTACTGACCGAAGGCTGTCTTTACACGCGATTCAACGAGTTCGTGTCTGCAAGTGGGCAGTGCAGTGTGCTCAGGAACGTGGTCTCAGAAAGCGCAGATGATAGACAGGGGAAGAAAGTCTGCAGGCTCCAGCAGCATCTTCCCATACTGCCTGCATGGATGCCAAAGGTGGAACTGCAGTGTGAGTAGCTGCAACCAAAACGTCTTTAAACTACTTTGGGTACTCCCAGGTCAACATAACAGTAAGAAAATACAGTGTTTAGCTTTAGCTTCCTCTAATCTGTCTTGATAATGGGCCGGCTGACTCTTACTGAGGCTGCAGGTGGAAGTGTGAGACAGAACTGTGCGACCCCTGATGGCAGCTCTGAATTGAGGCTGCTCCATCTCTATTTACCTGCTTTTAGGAAAGTCAGCATCACTGTGGCTCAGTGCTGTGCAGAACCACAAAGCAGTGAGTGCTCGAGCCGCAGGCTGTATGTGTGGGGACACTGTCAGACCTCGTCAGCATGTATTGGGTTAGGTCATATTCAAGGGAGGAGAAACCACAACAGACTAAAACCTATCTGCACATCTGTTTGTTGTGGTAGATTAGATGAGAGGAGAAGATAAAGATAGATACCTGCAGAATTTAAAGAATTCCACTTCCCCTCATAGCAGAGAAGTCCCCAGCACAGTGGGGAAGTGCAGCCTCTGTGACTAAGCAGCCACAGCACCTCAGCATGCCACTGAAACCAATGAAGTTCTGCTGCTATTTATGTGCCTTTGCCAAAACCACAAAATCCAGTTCTCCATATTCCTCAGCTTCTGCCATCCCTTGCAGGGAAGCAATGTGCTCACATATCCCTGCTCTGCACCCAACACACCTGCAAGCATAACACCATGACATCCAACCCTCTGGCTCTTGCCATTAGCACTCTGTATTACACAACAAGGGCTTCACTGAACATCAAACACCAAAACGGTACCTGAGGCAACACCAGACTTACAACCAATTATTATTACAGGAAGAAAAAGCTTTGCCAGCAATGAGCAAAGCGCACGGCTGGATAACAAAGATGAAAAGTAAAGCACTAAGCTAAAGCTCAGGTAGCTGAGGCATTTTGCCTCCAAGAGACTAAGAGCCAAATCCATGCTGCATGTTGGTCTCACATTCCTCTGTCAGGACATCTCCTCTCCCAGGCAGCTCGTTCTGTCCAGCCACCACAGACTACCACTGATTATCTCTCCAACCAATTATTTATTGTGACAGGAACTGGGTGACAGGCCAGCACCTAAATTAACTGCTTTTGACCTGGGTTGTGCACGTCATTTACCTTTGCCAGTAAAGGTCAGCAGAGGGTCCTGACACCATCTGCTCCAGGCCCAGCAGGAGCAGTGCTGCACTGCAGGTTTTTCCTGTGCTCACAGAAAACAAATATTTTTTTTCAAGTCATGAGAATTTCTTCACCCTGTCCTTAGTGAAAAAAGTTACTTAGTTAGAAAAGAACTACTGTGTGGTGCAACACCTCCCACACGACAGGGAAAGCCCAGCAGACAGCGCAGGTTTCCTTACAAGTCCTTCAGGAAGGACCTGATTCAAACTCAGAGATGAGGAACACTTTTCTTTTTTACACTGTCCTGTATCTCCCCTGCTAACAGCTGAGTTGGGAAAGAACCAGTGTGGGAGGAGGAGGAGGACAGATGTGCACCAAAAACCAAAGAGCACAACAGATCACAAGTTGATACTGCTGGAAGTAATTAATCCCAACATAAGCTTACGTTCTCATACATTTGAATCTGGAAGAAAAGCTCCTTCTTCAATGCTCTACTAAGCAGGCCCTAGGATGTGGAAGCCTCTCAGAACCAAAAAGAGGGGAAAATGAGCTTCCTTGGGTGTGCAGAAAGCACAAAGTGGAACTGGAGCTCTCTGGGTTCAGGGGCCGACCTGCTTAGGTTTATGCCTGTGATGGTATGCAGGTTTGCACCTCAGCCTGAGAGGCATTTGTTTCCTTCCTCATTTAAGAATCACCAGCGTGGAAAATAACTCAAACAGCAGACAGCAGTAATTGCACCTACGTAATCTGCAATTAGTCAAAGGGAATTACATCAAAGGAAAGTAGATCTGTGAAAGTGAAGCATGCCGCTTATTGAAGGTATTTATTTCAATGAGAAGAGCTCAAAGAATGAACTGTTTTATGCCCCAGAATACTAGATCCATCCACACAAAAAAAGATCATCAGCAATAAGCACCTAATGACGTTCCCCTCTCCCCAGCTTATCAGTACAGGAATGCTTCAAACTCACTTATGAGTCAGAAACTGGTGAACTCCTACAAAACCCAACCCATGTAGCACAGAGTCACTCACTTCCTGCTAGGACCTGCTAAAAAGCCATCAGGAAATGGGATTGGAATTTTATGTAGAAAGTAAGAGTCATATGATGAATGATCTTCCATCTCTACTCAAAGAGTGCTCAAACACAGCAGCCCTGAGCCTTCAGACAATAGGGATTCCTTTTAGAGCTAATTCCTAACTGCCATTCAAACTCACAAATAATTATCTGCATGACTGAAACAAGAAGCAGAGAGATTATTTATGTAAGACACCAGCACAGCTAGATACAGCTGAAAGGATGCAGTGGCTCAATGTGTGAGGCAAAACAGCCCCTGCAAAGTCTCACCTAGCTCAAGGGTCAAAATAAGACAATCAGGCTTGGAAACAGTTTTCTCAAGTACAGAAACACGGGGTATTATTTTAACATTAACATTACAACACTAATACTTGGACTCCCCAAATCTGCCTCAGTTCTGCCTTCGGCCACACTTGCATTTTGCCTCATCACTCACACAGGGCTTTCTTGTGTGCTGCTGTTCCTCCACAATCCCCAAAACAGTCCTGTGCTGGAACACAGCTGGTCCATCTTCTCAAAGGAGGGGGCTACAGAGTGAGTTTCAAGAATTGAGTGGCTCCTTTCTGGTCAAGGAAGGAAGGCTCACCAGGGAGACACAGCTACCTACAGGGGGTCACTGCAGGTTCAGTTCTGACATCCAAAACGCTCTTGATTTCCTGTCTCCTGCTAAAGCAGGGAGGGATCTGTTTGGGCAAGGCACGGCTTCAGGGCAATTCCCACAGTCTGGCTGGGGAGGAAAGTGCTGGTCTGATTAGAAAGGGGATGCAAACAACCCTGGGGTTTTCCGGTCCCTCAGGTCCAGACAGGGAGCCTCAGGGCTATCATAAGAATTTCCAGTCACTGATGGTTACAAAAGAGTGGAAACATCATTAGGTTTTTTTAGAAGAAGCAGAGCAAATGACAGCACTCAGTGCCTTGTGCAATCTGTTGACTCCACCAACATCCTGAACCTGAGCGAGCTGTAAGCAGAGCACATCTTTAAAGGCAGCACTACAGACAAGAAGAAAATCTCCTGTTCTTTTCCCTGCTCAGACAGAAGCGAGGCTTCCAGCAGCAGCGTGACCAGCTCTCCCATTTCCAAATGTAAGTCCAATGACACTTGTTTTTTCTTCCCCCTCCAGAAAGGCTGAGAACAGTACAGTGGGACATCCATTACAGAGTATTCTCTTGGTTCTCCTTTCTATCTTTATCATAACTGCAGCACGGCAGCAAAAATCCCAGAGAATACCTTGGGAGCAGGTCGTTGAGAGCGACCTCTAAACCTTAAATCAAGCAGCTCTCACGCCCCATTTCCCCCAGAAGCAATGGGCTCCCATTGGCAGGAAGGTTTCTTGCTGTGAGAAGGAGAACCCTGCCACACTCACCCCACAGCCTGTGCCACCCCACTGGCAGCACTACAAAAGCAGCAGTGGGACCGGGCAGTTCTGGAGGCTGCAGCAGGGCTGTGAGGAGAGTGGGCACTAGAAACATGAGGTAGGCTCTAACTGTCTCTCATCTGTAGGTGCTGTGCAAGGCTTTGACATCTTGGGGGTGGCTTACTGCTGTGGGGTGTTTAGTGGGGCTGATCCTGGTTCTGGTTTGGGGCTGTTCAGGACTGAGGACATACCTGGAAGGGCTTTGCCTTCCCCCTGCTTTTTTCTTCTCAGTCAAATGTGAGGATCCTGGCCTGGTAGCTGTGATGTCGGCTAAAAGGGGCTATGATAAGGCTCGATCACTCTGCTAATGGTGCACATTTCCACATAACAAATAGAAGACATGGAAGCGCATGAACCAGTGTGAGCAAACTCCAAGAAAGACGTGGGGCAGGAGAGGAGCCGAGCGGCGACCTTACCAGGCTCAGGGAAGTCTTCAGAGATGAGTGGGTCAGCAGGCAGTGACCTCTCCTGGTGCAGGATGCCACATCCAAATCCACCCATTTCATCTTCGGAGCCAGTTCTCTCTTTTTCTTCTTCCTGCAGGTAAGATTAAATCAATGTTCAGTGGTAAATTCAGTTGTGAGTCAGGATGAGAAGCGCGAAACCTGCAAACAGCATTTAGGAAAGCGCAATTCAGATTGCACAACGGGAAGCTGTTGCTGAGAAGGCCGCTTACAACCTGCCTGGGGAGGGGAAAAGGTTATTTTACAGCAGCAAACACTCACATTCGCTACAGTGATCTGAAATGCACAGTGCTGTACTTCAGATCCTTCTGACACCTCTTCTAGTCCTGCCTCTTGAACAAAATAATGAAGCAGGACACGTTTTTGTGTGGATAACAAGGGATTCAGATGTGACTAGTGAAGCAATTTATGTGCTTGCCCATAAAGTAGGATAATTTAACATATTTAAAGGATACTCATTTATGCAATGTAGAGCATAGTATAATGATGGATTTTACATTTCTTTTCTCTAGGATGAGGACCCTTATTGGAAGTCTTTATTTCTACTTCATTTCTTTCTTATTCAGTAGAGCCAATGGATTCCTAACTCAGAGAACATCTCCAATGTCTTCCTTCCCATTTTATAACTACTCTTACTTCAACCTCACTTCTGTATCAGAAGCACAAGCTCCCAAAACAGCAAGAGCTCTCAACTTCTCACATAATGCAATTGAAAAAATAACCAAAAGAGACTTTGAAGGTTTTGATGTACTGGAAGCTTTGGACCTTTCCTACAATCACATTAAGGACATTGAACTCGGTGCATTTGAGAACCTGCTCAGCCTTGTTTCTGTGGATTTATCATTTAATGATGAGAATCTTCTGGTATCTGATCTTGCACCTCACCTGAAACTCATACCAACCAGTGGGGCCTCAGGACCTTCACAGACCTATATGTATTTTCAAAAATCAGCAGAGGCTGCTCTGGAGCCTCCTACACCAGCTGAACTGCTGCCACATTTGGAAGATCCATCCAATCCAGGAGATGTTAGCCCAAGGTTCAGACGAAGAAGAGCAGAGGAAAATACAACCTCCCCTCCAGCAGCCACGCTGAGGCCTGACGTGTGTGGAGCACCAATCAATGGGTTGCTTGACCTATCAAGGACCAAACTGTCTAATGAAGAGCTGGAAGCAAAACTGGATGCAGACCTCTGCCAAGCTAAGCTGGGTGCTGTTTTGGAGTTTAACATTAGTCACAGCGACCTGGAAATGGATCTTCTATCTCTGTTCGTCCTGTTTTTGCCAATGAAAGACATACGGTCCGTTGATGCAAGCTACAACAAAATAACAATTAACAACATAGACGTTGAAGCAATCTGTCGCTTCCCATTCAGCAACTTTTCATTTCTAAATATCAGCAACAATCCCATAAACAGGTTGGAAACGATGTGTCTCCCTCCAACCATCAAGGTCATCGATTTGTCCTTCACAAACATCAGTACAATACCTGCAAATTTTGCTAAAAAGTTATCTAAACTGGAACGTCTGTATGTTCAAGGAAATCAGCTCATATACACCGTACGTCCAGACAGCCCCAGCGCAGCCACAAGGCCTCCCCCTGGAACTGTACATATCAGTGCCATTTCCTTTGTCAGAAACCAGGCTGGTACACCCATCGAAAGCCTTCCAGAGAGAGTGAAGCACCTGAAAGTGTCCAACTGCTCCATTGTAGAACTTCCAGAATGGTTTGCCAACAGAATGCAACAACTGCTATTTCTGGATCTCAGCAGCAATCGCATTTCCATGCTTCCTGACTTACCAATCTCTCTGCAGCACCTCGACATAAGCAACAGCGATATTAAGGTGATACCCCCCAGCTTTAAATCTCTCTCCAACTTAACCGTATTTAACATTCAAAACAATAAAATTACAGATATGCATCCTGAATACTTCCCGTCGACTTTAACAACATGTGATATTAGTAAAAACAAGTTGAAGGTGCTGGCATTAACCGAAGCCCTAGAGAACCTCGAATCGCTTAACGTCTCTGGAAACCTCATAACCAGACTGGAACCCGCCAGCCAACTTTCTGCACTCACTAACCTGGACAGCAGTCACAACCTGATTTCAGAACTCCCCGACCACTTTGGGCGAGCTCTCCCGATGCTGAAGCATTTCAATTTATCAGGGAATAAGATCTCCTTCCTGCAGCGCGGCTCCCTCCCAGCTTCTCTGCAGGAGCTGGACATCAGCGACAACGCCATCACTACCATTGTGCAGGATACTTTTGGACAGCTAACGAGTCTGAGTGTTCTGACTGTTCAAGGCAGACATTTCTTTTGTAACTGTGACCTGTACTGGTTTGTAAACGTCTACATCCATAACCCACATTTGCAGATAAATGGCAAAGATGATCTCAGGTGCAGCTTCCCACCGGACAGGCGGGGCTCGCTGGTGAAGAGCAGTAATCTCACACTTCTGCACTGCTCCCTGGGCATTCAGATGGCCATTACAGCCTCTGTGGCCATCCTGGTTGTTCTGGTGCTAACTGGCTTATGTTGGCGCTTTGATGGGCTGTGGTATGTGAGAATGGGCTGGTACTGGTGTATGGCAAAGAGGAAGCAGTACAAGAAGAGGCCAGAAAACAAGCCCTTCGATGCCTTCATTTCATACAGCGAGCATGATGCAGACTGGACAAAAGAGAATCTACTGAAAAAACTGGAAACTGACGGATTCAAGATATGTTATCACGAAAGAGACTTCAAACCAGGGCATCCTGTACTTGGCAACATTTTTTACTGCATAGAGAACAGCCATAAAGTCCTTTTTGTTCTCTCTCCCAGTTTCGTAAATAGCTGCTGGTGTCAGTATGAACTGTATTTTGCTGAACATCGGGTCCTGGATGAAAATCAGGACTCCCTCATTATGATCGTGCTGGAAGACCTCCCGCCCAACAGCGTGCCTCAGAAGTTCAGCAAACTCAGAAAGCTGCTGAAAAGAAAAACCTACTTAAAGTGGAGCCCCGAAGAACACAAACAGAGGATTTTCTGGCATCAGCTGGCAGCTGTGCTAAAAACAACAAACGAACCGCTGGTGAGAGCGGAAAATGGACCCAATGAGGATATGATTGAGATGGAATGAGAGATGAGGACTTACACAGACTGTGCCTGGAAAGTCAGCAGTCAAATAAAAGTGTTTCCATGATTACCTTCTGCAAAGCCTGCTGTGTTGTTATCCAGAGGGCTGATACCCGAGCCCTGCTGAACAGCCTTTCATTTCTGGGCGCTTGATTTTCTTCAGCTATTACTAGCATTTCTTAAAATGTTGTGGTTGGCACCTGAAAGGAAGAACAGCTTGAGTCACACTGCAGATCCTAACTACCTTTTGGAGATTACTGCAGTAATAATGAAAAGTAGTGTCATTCAAATACAACGTGCTTCAGATTCTTAAATCTAGTACAGCTTCAGAGAGAATGCACCGGGGTTACAGTCAAGAAAAACACAAGCTGTAATAGTACACAGGTAAAAATTTCCTCCTGTGGTTTGGCACAAAAAGATTGAAGTCAGTGTAGCCACCTGAGAGATGCAAATGCAAATCCATGGTGCTGCCTCACTTGGGTACGTGGTGGAAGAGAACAGACTTACAAATCTTTCAAAACTGCAGGCCAACATTAGAACCAGACAACCAAGAACAAGCTAGCAGAGTACGCCAGCCTGTACTGTTAAATAATTGGTGTTTTATCTAAATGCTGTTACCACAAACCTCTGAAGAACAGGCAAGAAAATTCTGTATAATAATATCATAATAATAGGTTTAAGAAAATTTCACTTGACACAATCAGCCTAATCCACTTCACATCATTTCGGTGCTACCTCTGCCTAGTCACCACCATCACCTAACGCTACTTACTTACATTGTATGAAAAAATAAAAGAATGATCAGCTATCTAACACATTCCACATTCAAGCGAGAAAAACAGGTCCTGGCAGGAAAGAACTATCAGCTGGGAACAGATCATTTGGTGCAGCACAATCTGGACTCGTTTGTAAGATGAGCAAACCCAAACCACTGATCTTTACTTGGCTGGTTCTGATAGTCCAAGTGGGCTAAAGAAAAGAAAAGACTAGATATACCACAGCAGAGTCTACAGGAAGTCATTTTCGTTGTACAACTGATTACTTCAGTTTAAATTGTGCTTGGAAGAAATTGTGGCTATGTATTTTCAAAATGAAATCACTCTTCTATTTACTACATCCATAAACCTCCTCCAAAAAGACAGTTATTAAATGGAATCAAAACCTTAAATCAGATATTGCTTGAATGAAGTTGTTATACTTGCCTATCACAGACATATGAACACATCGGCTGCTTTAGGAGCACGGCTGGCACCAGGGGTTAAGCAGAACAGTAACACAAGGTGCTTGAAAGGGACTTAATTTCCTTTGCCTTAATTACATTTCACATAAAGGAATTAAAAGCTCCCTCTGTCCCAAAGCTGTACCCTCTCCTCTTTACTCCCACATGAACATTCAATGCAAATCACTTCAGTGAACTCCTTTTGTGAATAAGGCAAGAAGGAGTTCATCTCCTGTCGTGGGATGAAGTTCAGGAGACCCAAGACAAACGCATGGTATGGAAGTGTGCATACATACAGCAGACTCAAAAGCTTCACGTTCCACGCTTCATGTCCAAACCAGTCTTAGTGTCTACCTTAAACCCCCACAAGGTCCATCCCAGGCCCTGCCCTACATTCTGCAATATGAGATGGTCAAAATCCCATGTATTTTTACCTCCAAATTCAGAGAAATACAAAGAGAGAAAAAAGCAAACAACGCATCTTTTAAACACCTTTTGTAATTACGTTAGTAAGAACCACGTCTGGGCAGGGGGAAAACTTACTGAAATCATTTCCATTTTACACTGGTATTAGAAAGTTGTCTGCGTTCATTTTATTGCAATAAAGCCGCACTGAATTATTCAAAGTGAACTAAAATTCCGAGTGCTAAACAAAGAGCAGTGTTCACAAACTAACAGCCTTCCAGGAAAATCCTGAAAACAGCTGGGTTAACAAACAGCCCAAACCAACGACGACTCACATGCAGCAATGAGGCGAACGGTTCATCTTCCCATCGCGACCATTTTGTTGAAGGGCTGCCATTCTCCCACCACTGGCACCAGAACTCTTGGCTCTGGAGATACCACAGCTCTCCTGAAGCCAACAGCAGCTGAGGGGCGACTGCTTGCTTGGAAAAGATCTGTCCGCTCAAAGCAGTGACTGTCCGGAATTTAAAGGCCTGCAGATGATTCCAGTTGACAAGGAGGTCCCACAACACACTGCACGACACCAGTGGGTGGATTTGTAAAAAATACTTCAGTTGTTTGCTCACAGTGTGAACCACCAGATAAAGAGTATCAGTAGACATATTAAACTTTAAATCAAACTGACATCGCAGGACGAGGTCAAAGCCTTGTAGTGGCCTGGCTCCTCCAACAGCTTGGAACTCTTGCTCTAAAAGTTGTTCATAGCTCTCAGCAATGTCTCGGCCAAACTTCTCTACTTCCCACTCTTAAATAAAACCACACACAAAGAGCTACCAGCAACACCAGAACAGATTAGAATATTCCAGAGGTGACACAGGAGGCAGTACTGCAATACTGCAATATTCAGCCCTATCCTCAAATAAGACCTCTAATTCATACTGGGCAGTTATTTCTATCAGACGAAAAGCACTTGGCTGAATGCATTATTTTGGGATATACAATGGCACCAATCCTTACAATAAATGTACAGTGGAAATCAATACGTATACTTCAGAGGTTCATTATGGCACCACAACTCTTCTCCCCAGTCCCCTCCCGGTGGCAATACATCACTGTCTGTCAAACCCTCTTGCTCCAGGAAGCTGAAATTCACAGAGATTTCGGTGCTGCTGACACTTGCTACATCAAAACACCACCAATCCTTGTGACCTTCAGCAAATGGAAATTTAAACCAGAGCATTACCAAGCATCCTCCCAACTCTGCCTTCCTGAAAATATGGCAAGTATGCACTTCAACAGACAACACTCCTGGCGCAGCCTCAGATTGTTCTCTGAGATATTTTGCCTCAAAATGTAATCAAACACATGTCATCGAGTAACAATTCGAAATCCAAGCCTAAAATGTTGCCCTTTCTGATTTGACAGAGAAATTCAAGAAAAAGCCACAGAAGTAATTTTCTAGTATTCACTTCAAATGCATGTAGCCGGATGTTAACACTACTGTTTTGGTTTTTTTAAGCTGGGAGCAGTACAGCAATACCATTGAGTTTAGAACTCCAACAGTGATGGGCATCCCCTAAATGAGCTAGATCAGACCTGCTTTCCCAAGGTTACACTGAGGGTACGGGTATCGGCTTGGTCGAAGCGCTGCCACAGTCTTGCACCAGGTCGGTGGTGGTGTGGTAGTGCATGGCAATGTAGGATTTGGTGAAGCCAAAAGTCGAGTTCACCGGCTGCAAGCTATTTGGGGTGCTCGCCTCCTGGGAAGGGCTGCTGTTGTAGATACTGTAATAGGGCTCGATGCGAGTGTTCATGGGGGTTGAGCTGCTCTGCCCATAGTGCTGATGTCCGTAGGATGCCTTGGGACTCAGCACACTCTCCTTGGAATGACTGGGACCGCAAGCTTGATCCACAAACTTTTTCTGAGGCTTAGGAGACAACACGTACGCTGAATTGGTCTCATGGTGGGATGACTTGTTCCTGTTGACTTCCAGGCTGCCTTTGCCCATGGCTCGAAGCCTCGTCTTCTGCTTGCAGCAGAAAAAGACAAGGGATAGGTACTGCAGGCACCACAGGGCTCGTCTCCGAAGTCCGGCGCTGTTGCGGGAATATATAAAAGGGTTTAACCCAGATTTGAAAAAAATGAGGGTAAATCCACACAGCTCAAACTGATAGAGCACAAAGCTGCCGCTGCCGGACAGCATGTCCTGCACCAAAGAGATACCCAGGGGCAGGCAGCACACCAAGACGGAGAGCACGATGACAACACACGTCACCACCGCCCTGGAGTCTTTGGCTGCGGACAGGTTGACGGCCGGCATGAGCTGCAGCCGGCCAGTGGCTGACGGCTGGCCCAGATGCATGGCGTAGCTGTGAGCCTGGCCGTGCTGCGGCTTGCTGGAGCCCCGGTTCCTGTACAGGGTGGGCAAGGCGTTCTGCCCGGCCCCGGCGGCCGGCGGCCCCACAAAGGGCTGGGGTCCAGAGGCGCCCACGGCCACCGCAGGCGGGCACTTCCTCACCTGCGCGTTCCTCCGCAGGGCCTGGGCGATCATGACGTAGGAGACGGACACCACGGCCACGCAGCAGATGAAGTCGGTGACGTAGAGGTAAAGGATGACCTTCCCATCCCCGCGGGCGAAGCTGGACATGGGCAGGCAGAGCCGGGAGCCACGGGTTCTCAAGGTGGCCATGGTGGCCAGGGTGAAGCTGGCGGCCCAGAGCAGTGCGGCGAGCAGCAGCGTGCAGGGGAATGGCGCGGCGCGGTGCGGCTGCTTGCCCAGCACCATGCGCAGGCGGTGCAGGGCGATCACCGCCACCGTCTTCAGAGACATGATGATGAAGCCGGAGCTGGTGAGGTGGAAGGCGAAGCAGAAGGCGGCCGGCACGCCTCGGGCCGGGTCGAAGAAGAGGACGAAGGCGAACATGGGGGCGGCCACCCCGCAGATGAACAGGTCGCAGAAGGAGAGGTTGAGGATCATGAAGTCGAAGTTGGTCCTGAATTTCCTGAGGGCCGGGTCGAAGAAGGACAAGAAGACGATGAGGTTGCCGTAGGAGCCCAGGCAGAAGACGAGGGCCAGCAGCGAGGCGCAGGCCGCCAGGGTGGCGGTGTGGGTGCCCTCCCGCAGCCCCGCGGCGGCGCTGCCGTTCCCGCCCAGCGGCAGCAGCGCGGCGGAGGGGGGCTCCTCCTCGCCCCCCGCCGGCAGCCGCCCCGACGCGTTCATCTCCGCCCGCCGCCTCGGCGAGGCCGCGGCCGGCCCGCGGCGGGGCCGCTCTCCCGCCGCCCCGCAAAGCGCGCGCGGCCGCGCCACCGCCGCCGCTCCCTCAGGGCTGCCCCCGACATGGCGCCGCCCGCCCCGCCATGGCGCCCGCCGCCGCCGCCGCGGCCCGGCCCCTTCCCCGCTCGGCGCGGCCGCCTCAGAGGCGCCTCCCGCCCGGCTCCCTCCGGCCGCGCACACGCACGGCGGAGCCGCGGCCCCCCGGACCTCCGCCTGCCCGGGCGGCACGGCTGCGGAGAGGCTCGTGCTCGCCGCCGCCTCCTCAGCCACGCCGCCGTGTCGCCGTTCTGCCTCTGCGGGCTGCGGCGGTTCCCGCTCCGTGCGGGGCGGTTGGGCCGGCCGGCCTTTAAGGGTTCTCGCAACCGTTCCGTGCCCAGACCCCAAACGAGCGGCTCGAGGCTGCGCTGCCGCTCCGTGCCGGCCGAGCACCACCAGAGCACGGGCCCGGCTGTGATCGTCAGCGCTTCGGGCAGCACATCTGCCTGTCCTTCGCCATCGCTTTACGCGCAAACTGAGCACGGGCAGGCGAGGCACAGAAGTGCTGTGAAAATGCAGGAGGTGCAGAACTTCTGCCCTATGTGCCGGCACTTGCCTTATGCTGCACGTTTCTACATATGCAGACAAATATATGAGTCTGTCGTCTTAGTAGCCCGCCTCAACCCCCAGCAATCCTGCAGAAGCACGGCAGTGTTCTGTGGAAGCCTCAAGGCAGACAAGAGCTTTGTCATGTTACGCTGACATCCAAAAGCTCGTCAGTGGTTTGTTTTTCAACACATTTCCTTCTAAAAGTAAAAGCAGTTTCTGTCAGTAAACCCGTGACTCACGGCAGCAGCCAGGCATGGCATGCTAAGCATAACCCCCAGCTGGCAATCAGTCCTGATGTGGAACCACGCTCTGCCGCAGGAGTGCCAGCAGCCATGGGAGCGGTGCACTCTGCTCAGGGCATCCTACCACCTTGGTCTTAAAACGGCTGCATGTAAGATTAGGCAAAGTCCCAAACGCAGAACATCACCTGCATTGTTTCCCATGGCTTCAAGCGTCCCAGATTGGCCACCGCTTGTGTTTTCACTCTTGCTTGTATTTTTGTTCCTCAGTTCTTTGGGTGAGCCCTCAATCAGTATGGGGTTTTCCATGGAGCCAGAACGTCCCTCGAGGTTTTTAATTCACAAACACCAGAGAGTGCTGAACTGTGTGATTAAACAAGGCATGCAAGCTTCAATTACTTCAAAGTGATTAATGCTGGGGAAACTGAGATGCTTGTTCTGGGTAAGTGAAACTAATGTGCACATGCTATCCACATCCTTCCAGAGCAGGCAATGTGCTGCACGCAGCTGGAAGCAAGGCACTGTGTAAGAACTTCTTTCTGTCTTAGTTTCACATTATGCCTAATGCCCGCATTAGACTTGGCTGCTGCTGTGGTGTCACTTATTTGCAACACGAACACAGTCACAAACAGGAGCCCTTTAGAAAGATAAGAAAGGCTGAATAATTCCCACCGTTACATTAGGTGGCTGAATGCTCAGATGTGGATGAACTTCCCTTAGTAACTAGACTAGCAGGTGGAAGCACGCATATAGAAATACATATAGAAATAAAGCTGCAAATGCCTGGTGAGATTTTCTTTTTCTTTGCAAGTCCACGTAGTTTAAAGGAGTTTGCTTGACTTTGACCTCGTGTGCTTCTGAAAGTATTTTAGAGCTGCTTATGTGCAAAATGGCAAAGGTGTGCACTTCAGCGATGCGCACAGAAATGCTGCAGGCAGTGGTGGGTGTCCAGCTGAGTGCCTGCAAAGGCTGCAGGAGGCAGCAACCACAAGAGGTCATTGGAACACAGGCTTTCACTCAGCAAGGGGATGAACTGAGGCAGAAAGATCCCAAGGGAACACGAAACACAGTGCAGCCCCTTTTGCTCAGCAAAGCGTTTCACTGGCCCGGCCCTTTCAAATAGGCTGCCAGAGTTTTGGAGCAAGGGAAAAGAGCAGCAAAAGAAACGAGCCTGCCTTTTGGAAAGCAGCAATCACAGTTTCAACAACTTTTGCAACATCTTACACAAGGCACTGGAATATTTACTCTTTTCTTTATCATACTCTTGCACCCCTCCTTAAACCAATTCACAACTCTAGATTTTGAAAACTATCGTGGCCAGCAAGGCTCTCTGCCTTTGGACAGTCTGCCTCTGTAGAACACAGCTAATTCCTCCAAGCACTGTGCTCTTAATACAGAAATCACAGATGATTTTGCTAGCAACTTTTGCAGGCAACCATCCGAGCCTTATTCTGTGCTGAGGGATCTCTGGACTCACAACTGCTTTACTAAGAGTTGTTCTCCTTCCTAGGAAGAGGGTAGCAATCTTTCTTCACATCAACTCATGAGATTTTCTTCCTAAATATCTTTTAATAACTCAGAGGCATCTGTTGACTGGGAAAGAGAAAAAAACATCAGTGCAAACCAACCACAGCTTGCATGTTATTTGTGCACGCTGCCATAAACACCTCAGCAATAATCTGCATCTTCCACACCGTTGAATTTTCTCCTGCAATCAAACCCCCACTTCTTTGCAGCAGACTGAAATTATCACTGCCCCAATGCCTGAAGTGCCATGTTGGGGTAATTCCACTAAACCTCTTCCCCAGAGCATCTCCACCAGGTTATCTCCACCGTCTGAGGTCAGGTTTAGGTTAACTTTCCCTTCCTTACTGGGGCCCCATTCGCAAAGCCTCTGCAGAGTGACTGTACAGAAAGTACCTGATGGGGTTGATGGTTGGAACAGATTACCTTAAAGGTCCTCTTCAACCTTAATGGTTCTATTCTGTGACAGGGAATGGACGGGCACAGTGCCAGTGAGAATGTACAACTAACCCTACTGTGAGTTACAGACTAATTTAAGCTAAAATCTTGCAGGGACAGCATCAGCAAAACATTCCATGAATCAACTTTTTTTTCCTCCCTTCATCTTACCAGGCTACAGGGATTCTCCTCAGCATGGTAGGTAGAAAAAGAAAACCGAGTCTCAGGATTCCAGGAATGCTGAAGCTTTGAAAGAAAGTGCAAGACTGAGCGGAAAGTATGGATGGGACACGGGGGATGCCTACCAGAACAGACAGAACTCATCCCTGTGTCCCAAGGACAGGTCTGCCAGCAGCCTGGTAAAGAAGTGAAAAGGCTAATAGGTGTATAATTCAATATGAAAGGACTGCAAGCCCTAGTTAGTGTACCATATCAGACACAATGGCCATCCCTTCTCCTCTTCTGTCTTTTAAATCAATACACAGTTTAGCTTGTTAATGACACAGCTCACCAATGAGCTCAGGTGATTCTTGTTGCCACCTGTGCCACCCAAAAGCACAGTTTAAGCTTTATTCCCCTACTTGATCACTTTTTTTTTTTTACCATTAAGATGATCAGCAGAAGTTCTATTATTTTTATTTCTTTCTCCAATTTTAAGCGTCCACCTCAGGCTGGTTGGTTGTGTTTGAAGTCTCACCAGGCACAGGGTGTTTTTATGTAACAATAAAAGCTATTTTGCCAGTAATTAGCACTAGACCTTTCATCCTAATGCTGCCGTAACTCACTGCCAAGTTCCACAGTAAACATACATCTCATACAAAAAGCTCAAAAGCACAGCAAACAACTCGAAGTCACGTCCTCAAAAGAAGAGATTTCCACTTTAGAGACACACACACGCAAAAGCAGATGTTACAAACAATCCATTTATTGGGTCATAAACTACGTCCACAATTGAGATCATAATTTTGGCACTACGCTATACAGTGGTTACATCTGTGTGCTGACACTCGTTAAATACTGCACCAGGAACACTGCTGTGCTTTGAAGTTTGGAATGAGTCACACACTCAGCAGGTAGATCACTCGAAATGTGCCAGTGCTCCTCTAGGGTTGCGTGGAAGTTGAAACACACCAGCTTACACGTTGTTTCAAGGTACCTCATGTTCTATGAGCTCATCACATCAGAACATGTGATGTCAGCATTTAGAGATGGCCACAAACGTTCATTAAAATCTGAATGAGACAGTAATAGTGAGATACAAGAAAACTGAAACAAATCCTCTGCCTCTTAGACATGAAGAGATACTCTGTTAAGGAAAATAATTTAGAAAACTAATAATGGCATTTGATTTGATACAAAAGCCAGAACTACTACATTATTAACATCTAAGTATGAATCTTTACAAATTAATCTCACAATGGTATTATGTAAAAGGTTGCAAACTGTACAATGTTTTGTCAATGCAATGCCTCTACAATTTATACAGTCTTTTACAACTATGTAACACATATTAAACATGTTGTTAAATAGCCGATAGTCTCTGAACAAAGCTGCAGGCAAAAAAAAAATAAAATACAGAGCTTCCACAATCATTGAACAAGGCGTGCTTGCTCAAACAGCGACAATCTTTATGAGCACACAGTTAAAAAGTCAGCCATCCAGCGCCTTTTCACACTGCGCATACAACTCATTCTGTAAATTCAACCACTGCTTCACAGTCCACAACTTCATACCATAGTTATGCAGAACACCCAGCGCCTTTCAATCCTTAACAATATGCAGGTGATCACGGATTTTTATTCCACACGTGGACAAGCTATCTACCAAGACCTGGCCAGGCAGTAAGAGCTTTCACTTCCCCATTTTGTCTTGCCGTAATCTACACTGCGCAGACAAGACCAGCTATTTACATGTCAACAAGATAGAAAAAGGCAATCCTGTCCTGAGATGGATTGAATGATACAGAGCCCTTCACCTGGTGGGCACTCAAATCCGAGTAGTGAAAAATAAACTCTGAGAAAGATAGGTTCCTGGTCTTTTATGCTGACTAGATTACAAGATGCATCAACAGAACTGGAGAGCTTCACTGAGAGTATTCTGATTTGCAGCACTCTCCGGTTCTGCATCTTTGATGTCAGGAAGCAGCTGGGAGGAAGGGTCAGAAAAAGAGGGCAAGAAATGTGCTGTGTAAGTCACTGTGTGCAATAAAGCAGAAACAAGAGTGATATGTAGCACAGGCCAATGGCAACGGGCTTGCAATAAACTCACAATCAGCATCTGCCAGCACTGTTACAGGAGACTCGGGGACTCCCACAGCTACTCCTGGGGAGGTGAAATTCTCTTGAATAGAACCAGGCCCCTACATTTGCATTTAAAAGTGGTTTCGATTAGGCATCAGGATTTCGAATACAAAGCTTTCAACAACTTTTTTTTTCCAATTTGAGCATCCTTTATTTTGCAGAAAGGCTCCTACATACTCATTTTTCCAGGAGGAATCTGAAATAAAAACAATTCAAAACAATTACTGCTTCGTGCCATCACCACAGAATAAAATAAAACTGAAATTTCAATTTCTTTCTCAACACTACCACAAGACACCACAGTACAGTAGAGCTCAGAACCCCTACAACTTAAAGGAAGTCTAGAAATAGATTCACTCTTCCTGGATTTGTGTCTGTGTGAAGAGACACCCAACAGCAAAGCTCCCTCTGTGGAAGAGGGAACAGTTTGGTAGCAGTTGCTCCCTGTCACAAGACCCAGCTGATAAACTGCTGGGTGACAGGCTCAGGTCCTCAGAGGCATCAGAAGAACAAAGCAGCGAGCACTTTGCTCTAGTGATAAACTGACAGGCATTGAGAAGGCAAGCAACAGGCAAAAAATGATGAGAGGGAAAGTCCATATTCAAAACAAGTGTGTGTGTCCCACCAGAACAGTAGGCTAGTACAGGGACACAAGAAGAAAATGGACAACAGCAGTTACCCCCCAAAATCTGATGCTGAACAGATCACTGGAGGGGCAAAGGACTTACATCTGGCAACTGAATTTTCCCCATGGTTTAAGGTTTACTTCCTACAATATGCTAGGCTGGCAAGCTAGAGTAGATTTCCTAAGACTGGTGGTTTTTGACACAGGTTGACAGAAGCAATCTTACCTACCTATGCATAATAGCACGGTGAAACCAAGAGGTCAGTAAGCACCAGTAGCTGGTCGTCTGTGAACTGCTGTTTATGCTCCTGCCAGTTGTCGTGATGGGTCCTCCGGAAATTTGAGAGTGTTTTTTTCACAGTCATCTGCATAACAACCAATCAGCACTCACTGTGTAAATTCATAGATTGCAGCTCTGTGGCAAAGCTAGCTTTAAAAACAGCAAGAACTAACTGCTGAATAGAGAAGCGTTGAAGCAGCCACAAAAACAAGAACGGCTCTGGAGAACTCAGTATTTTATTTCTTCCCAGCTCTAGTCATAGCCTTCTGATCAGCATCACAACTCTAACGTTCTTATAGAATGGATTCTTGATGTTCAGTTTTGAATTTGAAAAAAAAACAAAAAGATTTGAAGTGAAATGTTCCTTTTTTTCCCCTTTTTGCTTGAGTTTTTCAAAGCAATGGCTCATTTCAAAACAGGAGAAAGAGCAGATGAGCCTAACACACAGGATGCATAGAAAAGAAGATCTTTCTTTAAAAAATTAAGTCCAATTAATTCAGTTTCCTGATTCAGGAAAACACATCATAGTCAATATGGTTAAAGTTAAGGAAATCTTCAGCAGCAAGCACATGGTTAACATAGAAAAAGTTAAAAATCAAATACACAGAGTAAAATCAGTAACTAATTAAAAATCTAATTATAATTCTTATTATATTATTATTATATTATATATATATGCTTATAAAGTGTTGTTCTAACAAAGTTTTATTGTTGCTGTTCTGGTTGGAATAGATTTGGAGGAAGATCTAGGAAATATCCATTCTACCTTGTTACATATCCACAAAAGTGACTTTTTACCTTACAGAGAATTTCCTCACAGATACAGCACTTGCAGCTGTTCATACTTTGTTTGAAAGCAAGAACTGAAAGCACAGAATTGCTCAAGATGGAACAAACCCACAAGGATCATCAAAAGTCAACTCCTCTTTTCTCACAGGACTACTCAAAAAAATCATGAGAGCATTGTCCAAAATATGCAGAATAAAATAATAGAGGGATTCAATGATTTCATAGAATCACAGAATGGCCTGGGTTGCAAAGGAGCACAGTGCTCATTCAGTTCCAACCCCCTGCTGTGTGCAGGTCACCAACCAGCAGCCCAGGCTGCCCAGAGCCACATCCAGCCTGGCCTTGAATGCCTGCAGGGATGGGGCATCCACAGCCTCCTTGGGCAACCTGTTCCAGTGCCTCACCACCCTCTGGGGGAAAAACTTCCTCCTCATATCCAACCTAAACCTCCCCTGTCTCAGTTTAAGACCATTCCCCCTTGTCCTATCACTGTCCACCCCATTATTTACTATATATAGCCAATTTAATATAATAATGAATAAGAAAGCAAGCAGCAGAAAGCAGCACAAAGTTTCTAATAGCTTTTTTTTTTCTCCTTCCTTTTAAAGGAAAGGAGAACTAAAAATGAGTCCAACATATTTCAGATGTGCTGTGTTACCTCAATAGGCTGAGGATCGTTGAGATGGGCACTGAGGTCCATTAAGAGCTGTGGCATCCAGGTTGGTACGTCGTAGGGACTTGACAAAATACACGCGCTCAGTCCCAGCACACCAGCATGGCGTTTCACCAAGTCTGCAATCACAGAACGCTCATTCATTTGCATTTCTATTATCCAAGGCATTGCTCAAGCATCTAAGCTATTTTAGGTTATTGGCATAAAGAATGTAAGTACCTATAGAGCTCACGAGTAACATACAGTGCATCTCCACTGTTCCCATGTTAAAAGAATGTTCTCTCCAGCAACAGAACTACTTGATGGGCTGGAAACCCAGTCCTCCTGAGTTAACAGAATGTGACCAGAGACACTAAACACTTGGACAGAAGGCAAAGTCCCTAATAAAGGGCACAATAAGAAAGGGAACTTAACTTGGGTGAGGTATGAAATTATGTTGTAGCAGCTACGGAATTTTCTTTACTGAGGAAACAGCTTCCCCTCATCATCTTAACTACATGAAGTGCACACATGGGCAATGGAGCCATCTCAAGTCTCAATTCTGGGAGAAGTAGTAAGTTAATTTAACCTAGGAATACAATGTTTTGGGTTTTTTTTATGTAGCCATGCTATTCTTATTTATAATGTAAATCAAACTCCCAAAGCACCTCAGAAGGATTAGGACTGCACCATACTACTCATAGAAATGGTAGAACCGGTTATAGAAGGAACAACTGATTGCTAATTATGGGTTACAGCTGCTTAGAAATGAGAAATATTGGCATGGTCAACCACCTTGTGTTTCTTTAGATCTGTCTTTAATTTCTAAATACTTAACCACAGGATAAATCCAATTCCATCTGGAGTGCTTGCAGAATGAACACTTAAAGGCAGCACGAGTTGTTTGCTTATTCTTAACCTGCTCCCAAAATGCACAGTTTGGGTCTGTGAAGCCATTTTCTTACCACCAGAAGGAATTGTATCCACAACTGAACCCAGGTCTCGCTTCCGTTTTTTTGGTAACCTCATCTTGCACAGCTGTTCAAAGTGGGTCTGCATGGGACCATCCATAGTGAGAAAATTGCACTGTAAAAGACCACTGAGCGTGGTAGCAGCCATTTCTCTCACCTGCAACCAGAGACAGTACATACCACAATTACTAAGCAAACAGGCACAGCAAGCAGCAAGTATTTATTACCTCCACACTTTCAAGCACATCCAGGTAGGCCAAGTTACCAGTCTTCGACCAGGGAAAGCCTCAACATTTTTGTCCTGCTGTCTCATAGGTCACATACTACTATTTAGCTACAAAGCTCTTTAGAAAACTAGTGAACATAACTCTACTGCAATACAGAACTGCCTCTACATCCATCAGAACGTGAGCTACTACTTGAGCAAATAATGTAATTTAACTTCATTGTCAAGAAATAGCCATCACAGACTAGGTTAGCCTTAGGTAGTCTGAAAACGCTTTGAATGAAAACAAGATGAGCCATCCCAAAGAACATGCCATACAATTTCATTAATATCTTTGTATCAGTGTTACTTTTACCAACTGAAAAAAAAACCAACCCTCAAAAAGATACATTTTATTCAAAAGCATTCTTCCTCCCACCCCTCAAATGTATGTGCAGACATGAGAGCTGACAAAAGCAGAAGTTTTTTTACAGAAGGCACAAAGTATATTTACAGAATGTCATGGGTGGAACCAAATCAGCTCGAATAACCTGAGAATTCTTTGAGAATTTACAGGCACCAGGTTAATAACCACCAACAACTAAACTTCAGTGGTTCACAGTTGACAATTCAGTTCTTTAATGCTCCAGCACTGTTTACTGGGTACCAGTTCTTTTGTTTTTTGTTTTATTACTGGAATAAAAATGGAACCACTGCTTGGACAAATATTCCTCTAACACTGAAGCCCAAAGGAACAAAACCTACTGCAATTTCAACCTGCTGGCCAATCGATTTAAAATACAGATCTGCTTTTTAACTCCCTCTACAGTGCTACTGGATTACAAGTACAGACAACTCAATCGCCTGCTTTCAAGCTATCAGTAATTACCAATTCACTCCACTTACTCAAATCTGACCAAAGCATAACATTCTTCAACTAGAAGACCACTGGATTCCCTCAAACTCACTTTCACTTTAAATGACTGCAGGCTGACAAAATCCTTGTGACATTTAGCAAACACAGAACTCGATCGATTTGCTGAAGTACTGATAGCTGTTGCCTGATTTACTGCTAAGTACAAACTGTCACAAGTAACTGCAACCAGAACATTTGTCTATCTGAAGCACAAACATCTACCAATGCTCTGAATCCAGTGCAGTAGATTATAATCAATTACATCCTTGAACACAATGTTCTGAACCTCCACAAAGCAGTAAGTATAGCTGCAAGAGCTACAATAATTAAACAGTTAGTTAACAACAAGCTCTTGAGACTTCATGCCATTTAAATTTCTACGCCATTTTATTCAACCTTTGTTAACAGCATGCAGAAATATGAACTGAAAGTCTGCCAGTATTGTTTAACAGCACTTTGTGAGTCTCTTAAGGACGAGGCTATTAAATGAAACATGAAGTGCTGATGCAAGACCCAAAAGAGGCAGAAGCTTGGCTGTAAAGTGAGCAAGCTCCCAAGTGAGCTGTATTCATTCACATCATTATTTGCTGTATTAGAGCCATTTTCATTTCTAAACTAATAATCTAAATAAAATGAATGCTTTGTTGCAAGAAGCTCCTAGAAGCAAAGCTTTAAAAATCAGATTAAAAAACTAATCATGCATCACATCATCCAAATAATTTATAGACCACCATACTCGCATGATGGCCCACCGAATGTAAAAGCTGTGGAGGAGTAGCAGAGTAATTTTTTGGTAGTTGCTCAGCACTGACTGACCAAGATCTACAAAATCAGGACACTATCAGAACAAAAGGTAACACAAGCAAGACAAACATCATCAACAGCACAAGCAAAACTTAAGTGCAGCAAGTGCAGAAGACAACTTACACATGGAAATACTCCAGCTACTGTAATACTGCAGTGTCATAAGAAAGGTGCTTATCATGCCATGCATGCATTCTGTGTATTCCATACATGGACTTACAAAAATAGGAACAAATTGAACACCTATCCACCACATAGATCCCCAGAGTGAATTCAAAACTGTAGAAAAGATGCTTCCATATAAAGTTGGTTATCCCCTAAAACATAACCTCAAGTTGAATACAGGCACTTTCACTTTTCCTTTACTTCTGACTGAGTAAATAGAACTGCAAATGATTCCTCCTGCTCTGATATGATTATGTTACGGCGATACGAAAATCAGATATTTAGCAGTGGTTACACTTCTATACAAACACAGACATGATTTTTCTGGAGTGTATATTCTTTCTCCTTGGCCAGCTAAAAGATCACAGCAGGTTTTTTTTTGTATTTGGGTTGGTTTTTTGTTTGTTTCTTTTTTTTTTCAGCCACTGTACTTCAACCAGGTTCATGATTCCTCCTTTGCTTTAAGACAACAGCTTTCCCCCAGTACAGCATCCTTTGATCCAGGAGCCCTATGTTTGCAGCTGGAAGCATGGAAACCTGCATTCAAACAGTCACACTGCTGTTTGATGTTCCACACGGTCCCTGCCATTCACAGAAGTCTTTTGCAATCATCCTCACTGACAAAAACCAGGGTAAAGATACCCAACACCAGCTAAAGCAAGGGGTTCTACTGCAACGACACTCATGTTCAAAACCCAGCATCAGAGAATTCTCAACAAACACAGAAATCACTTTGCAAAATACTTCACCTTGTTCATTTCTGAAAAGAATTGACAAGATTCCTTTTTTCAGAGAAACATTCAAGCTTCCATGATAGCAATGTGATTATAAGTGGTTGTAAACATGGGTAAAGCTTTTGATTTGCACCTCTGTTAGCACAGAGGAATAACTTGGTACGTTTAAAACAGCTAAAGTGCATTATAGTGAATAAAAGGTATTTTTCAAAATTATATGAGATTATGAAGTGTTCTGACTTGCAGGCAACAACCTGGCTAGGATTTCTAGGCTTTGCTTTCAGTAGAACTAATAGTGACATGAAAGACATGAGAGATCATCTCAAGATTAATACTGGCATGACTGAATGAATTATCCAAGTGCTGTTCTTTTTATGTCAAACATTAAGTATTAATTCATGTATTTCAAGTTATTTCCAATTCCCTGTTCACAAAAGCAAGCTTCCCATCTCAGGTGTAACTGCTGCTTTTAGTGTAACTTCAGGAAGAACTACAGCAGGACTTGAGTTTTGGCAGAAGGGTATCATACTTCACTTTTCTTTTCTAGAAAGAAGAAAGCACACAAACAATCCAAAGATGGATTTCCTTGATGTTTGCTAACAATGCAAACAAAACAGAATGACAGTGAAAACGATGCTGCAGGGCAAGTTGAACAGATGGAAGGCTAACAGGAAAGGCTCTTCACTGAGCTTGAACACAACTAAACATTCTTAAACTAATTTCATTTAATACAAGCCTTCGCTTCTGTGCATTTGTTGTACAGAACAAAATATTTCTGTGATTCCTCTCCAGCTTTTGGAAGTCTGACAAACAAGATGATGACACCAAGGCAGCCTTTCCCTCCCACCCCTCATTTTTATCTTTTATCTGCCAACCCTGATAGCACTTCTCAGGGCATGCTATTCTCCTGGAACACTCCAGGACCTTCAATAGTACACATGTAGCAAAGCCAAGGCTTTGGATGTTATCTCCCCCTGTCTGTATACAATGAAGTATTACTAGCACAAGAAACTAAGAGAAAACTCATAGGAGTGACAAGTATAATTCTATGATTCTGTGTGAGGTTGCAAACGATCACCTTCTTGAATAATATAAGATCAGTAACAGCATACGTTAGATTGCTTTGTTACACATGCAACTTTTCCAAAACTAAGAGAAATCCACCAGTTGCAAGTAAAGAAGTAATTTAGTCAGTGGGATGCTAAATTACCATTAATTAGCTAGTACAATTAAATGGGAAACAGATCTACAGCGCAATAAATAGCAGTTTCATAGAATTTTCAAACAGGAAGGTATTTCACCTTGTTGAAAATTAAGTTCCTACCAACACCCATGCTAGTATTTATAGAGGATGAGAGTATCACTGCTTCAGCTGTGCTCAAAACTGAAAGTAATATTCAATTCCTTTTAAAAAGTATGAACAACTGGAATTTTCATCATTGTGAACAGCTGCTTTTCTGAAATGGAAAATTAAAGTATTAATTACATTAATTAAAGTAAAAAAAAACAGTATGACAGAAATTCTATAAAGCTGTATATGTTTTCAAAACAGAAAGAATGCTAAGCTAGAAATACCTTCTGTACTAACTTACACCTGGTAGGTTTTGTTCATCAAACTTGACCAAGTGAAGAAACCAGTCATGGTGAAGTCATGTGAAGCTAAACAGCTGAGCATTGATGTGACTTACTTCAAGTTGCTCATCCTCCAGGAGTTTTATAACCAGCCATCTAATGTCATTGACTGCTTCCTCATTGTTGAGAAAGATGAAGAGATTGTAGAACACCATGGTCTGGAGGTAGGTTAATATGGTATACCTAGCATGCCAAGAATTGCTTCTTGCTGTCTACAAGGAAGAACAAATAATATTACAAAACAAAAACGTGAAGAAAAGTGAATAACATACAAAAAGATAAAAATATTAAAAACCTTGTGGGAAAGTTGCAAATAAAGTAACTTTTCTTTTCCAGATAATCTTTTTTTCCCACACTTACTTCCCAAATCACACAATTGTTTAAACAACAATTTGTAATAATAAACAAGCAAAACAACAAAAATGCATCAGATAACACAAAGCTTTGAGCTGTTTTGATCAGACTCACTTGTTTTAGCACCTGAAGTACCAAAGGCACTTGCTGAGGATACAGCAAACCCTGAGACATTAATGATAAACACATCTTTGCATCTCTTTTGAGTTCATCGTAGCTATTGTCATTTTCCACTGGTGCAATCTGTAGAACAAGATCAAAGGGAAGAGAGCGAAAAACTAACATTGGGAATTAAGCACTGCTAACAGCAAAATCCTGAAAAAAAAGTAAAAAGGTTTAATCTCATAAGAGAGCAGTAAACTAGGAAAAAATCTGATCTACATTCTCAACAATAATCTCAACTGACATCTTTGTTCATCTCAGAAAAAGCTCACCTGGTAGAGCTAAGCATTTCTACTGCACCACATGTTACTGATCTAAACTGTCAGGCTAGTCTGAAGTTCTTGATGATTAAGTGGGTGTTTTTTAAGGCTTTAGTTCCCCACAGCAATTCTTCTGGTGTGAAATCCTATTTATGTATTATTTTAGATGTAGGTCAAGAACTGAAAGCTTTATTGTTATTTCAACTTCATTTTTGCATAAATAAGCCTCTTTTTGTGGTAATTTATATCACTGCTGGATAATTGGCTGATGCTTATTTAAAGCAAAACATGCTTTTGAGCATGCAAATATGCATTATTTCATAAATGTGGCACTAAATTACACAACTTCATTAAGTAGTACAAGGATTAGAGGTGCTGCCACCTAGAAAGATCTGTTCCATCACGGAACAAAAGAAGAAACTCATGAGATAAAGATTAGGACAGCAATAACATGCACTCATTCATGAATTTAACATGCTTTTCACCTGCAAGTAATAAATACAGGGGACATTCATCTTTAAGTCATTGCTTGGAGAAAGCCAGTTAGTAGACAAGATTTACCAACTGTAAGTGTACATTAGCATAAGAAAACATTTGGGCCTCATCAGTATGCATGTTTTCTGATGCCATTATTGGTTTTCTTCTTAAATAAGAATGCCCTTGTAACTTTGGTTTATATGTAGCATCACTTTTTCCATCAAATATTACTAATATACAGCAGCAATTAAAGCAGGTACCTTGAAAAATAAGGGTAAAAGCTGGAGTTGCTCTGTGACAGCTGTAGAGAAGGACCGTCCTGCACTTGCCATCAACCACTTCAGAACTGTTTTTAAAAAGAGAAACAGTCACTGAACAAGGTAAATAATAATAATCTGACAATAAACGATAAACCAAGTCCTTTGCTAGAGTAGCACAGGGGATTGTTGTATATTACACTGTGTTACACTGTGCTGGCAGTTAGGTTGGACTCTCTGAAGTTGACTTTTAAACCTAAGACCTGAAATAGTTACCCCTTGTTACAGTACAGATCTGTGAACTGAAGTTCTGTACTGCAGCTACATGACCTGCAATCCTCAGTCATTGTGTCCTAACACACCTCCATTTAACCTCATTAAGTAACTCACTTGTTTTCAAGAGTTTAATGCCCTGAGTTCGCTCGTCCTGCTCTCCAACGCCGTTCTCCTCCATAACGTGATTCTGAATTTCTTCATCTGCTTCCATGAGGGGTTTAAGATTTTCAAGTATTCGAGTAGTAAATTCATGGACACGAGGAGACTTAGTTGCAGCAGTATTTGGCAAGGAAACATCTATCATGAATATGTAGGTCAAAACACTAAGAAAGGCAAAGAAACAACATACAGTTAGCATGACTGCGGATCAAGGAATATAGCTAGAAGTGATCTTACATAAATTTGCTAAACTAATAAGTACTGAACATCAAAAGCACATTTCCTCCCATCTTATTTAAAAACAAATGTTCTCCAAATAGCCTCTTTGCAGATAACTGAAGCAAGCAGGGCTAAACAGTCACTGAACCACAAACTCTTCCTTCCCCTAAACAGATCTGCAAGTAGTTGTTAAACCACTTTTAAAGAGCTCCCTGTATAATTATGTCTTACTAGCACAACGTTAACTTGTTCCTAAGAGCTTTAGAAATCTCATACATAAAAATAACAGGCCACATGCGTGAAGTAAAAATGGAGAACTCATCTTCAGTTTCTGAAGCAAGTTTGTTAACGATAACATAATTTCGATCCAGCAGAACTCACACACACAAAGATAACAGTCACCACTTCCATGGAGCTATTAAGAGACTCAGTTACCAAAATACCATGAAAAGAAAAAAATAAATTGAACTGAACACTGACCTTCCTATTCTCTCTCGGACGTTTTTGTAAACCTGGGTGAGTTTAGGTTCCAAGTACTTTAACAGTCTGTGCAGCAGCTCTGGTACTCTCCATTCCTGCTGTGCAAGGCCACCTTGTAGCACATAAAGTCGGCTAGAAATCAGAACAAGACATTTACAGTCATACCAAACTGTTTCTCCCTTCTCCAGCCACCCCAAAATCTTGTTTTCAGTGTTGAGTGTGTCAAAGCCAGAAGTGCCTTTGTGTGCATAGATGGATTAACATCACAGAATGGAAGAATAGTACTGCTGTTATGCCAGTTCCAAAACTTCACATTCTATTAATTACATTTAAGGGCATGAAACTTGATGAATAAACTGCCACTGTTTTGAGAAAGCTAACCAAAAAAGACCAGTTTTGCTTCTACAAGCCAGCTGCCACAATACAGTCTCAATGTATTTCATCCATGCTTTTACTTCCTTTAATCAGCCACAAATGGTTACAATTAATTTTACCATGCATCGACAAATGATCCTCCTTCACCACTCAATGGAGACTCCAACAGCAATTCAAATAACCAGTGCAGTTTCCTAGGATCTCTGCTCTCCTGGAAATAAGCAGGTATCAGAAATACGAAGCACATTAGAGGTTTGTATGTAAATATTGCTTAAACAAGTTAAGTTTTGACAAAGATTTTATTTGCACAGCTTGAGCTTATTTTTTTTAAGGAAGTGCAAGGTTAAATACTTTTGCCACAACAAAATCCAATATGAAGAAAGTACAGTGAAACTACACACAAAAATAAGTTTTTAACTGCTTGGTAAACCAAGTAATATAGAACAGAAGAAACACGAGTTGTTTTTCTTTTCTACATACATGAATAATCACATTTGACACAGGAATTTTACTAATCAACTGTCAGCATTTTGGGTGACAAGCCATGCTGAACTTTGCTGAGTGACTGCAGAGTTTCTGATACTTGTGACCCACCATTCACTCTCCTCCTCAGAGGATCCTTAGCCCACCACAGTGCACAGAAATGCTACTTTGTTAGAAGATAACTGGCGAGTAATTTTTCACACCTGCACACTTCTGAAGCAAGAAGGTGTAATTTGAACAATGCTGCTTAGTGATCAACACAGTGAGAGCACACTTCTACACCACCCATTATACTCATACAGCTCTTCTGAAGAGGTACAAAATGAAGGCTTTATTTCCTTTCTGAAATGTTACATTATCTAACCGCAACGAGCAGAAGAAAACTACCTAAGCAGCTCTAAGATTTTCAATGGATGTCACTTTCATATCATATTTACAGCTCTTGGTTGTAGCTGATAAAATACATCCACTGTTTTGAAACTCTTCTTTACGTATCTGTGCAACCTGGTCACCCCGACACAACGTTCCAAAAGTGCAGATGCACTACTTACACACGAGGTTGCTATGCATGTGCCCCAATCGTTGTATGTCTCCACTGTAATGTTGGATAAAGCTGTTCGAAGCAATGGACAGAGAAGCTTCCAAAGTTTTTCCACCTGCTCAGCAAGAAGGCAAACCACAAGATTTGTCTAATTAATGGCTGCTTACGCTGTGCGAACCCAACTCCTTCCACCTTCTCAAAACATGGGAAAAGATTATTTCTAGGAGTTGCTATTCTACTACATTTGTAAAAGGGAATAAGCATCAGAGCTAAGATTTCAGGAATATATCCTTTTTTTGCAAGGTGCTTTGAAATACTGCAGGTTATGTGAGCACCATATTCACAGTGACTTAAACACAATCAGTCTGCACACACTATTTACATATCAGGCTATGCTCACTTTGCTTTTGGTAGGAGGGCAGTTTTAAACACCTAAAGCACTCCCTCCCCACTTTATTTATCTGTTTTCAAATGAAAACACTAATTCTCTCAGAATTACTTCTTAGCATAGAAATACGAGACATCAAAGTGCAGCTAAATAAAAATGTACAGGCCTGAATTGAACATAAGCAGCACTTATTCCAATTGGAAAGCTACAGAAGACGTCAGCTTTGCTAAGACTTTCATAGCTAACTATTTTTTTTGTTTTACACTGTAGCATTTTGTTATCATCTACCATTATATAGGCTCCTAACCAAGCTAGGAACTGCAATGGACCAAAACATATAACTTCTTCCAGCCCTTTCTTGGACTTCAATGACACATCAACAGCCTTCAATTTCACAGGTTGAATGCATCTAATAATCCAAGCTTATCCCTTAACTGTCAAGAGCCACTCAAACATACTACTACAGCACCTTCTCAAATGTCCAGTGTTTAGAACCTCTTATCAAGCCAGCTATAATTTCAGCAACACATCGCTGGGTGCTTTCATGGGAGTCTGACACGAGGCGTTCCAAATGGGGCTGCAGAACTGGCAAAAAGGCATCATCAAAGTTTCTAAAAAGGCCCTGTAAAAGACAAATTAGCTTTCACTAATTATAGGCCTTAACTATTGTCTTTGTAAGAACATATGATAATGAAGAACTTCAGATTTGAATACGCAAAAAGTGAAATTACAATGCTTTTATAATTACATATTGCATCCTACAGACTTCCAAATTACTCTTTCCACAAGCAGTTCAAAAGGAAGGGTTAATGGAATTAAGCACAGCAACATATATATTTCCCAACAGTAAGACACAAGATGTGTGCAACTTTTTCACAGTGGGATAATTATCTGCAAAAAGGAATTCAATTTGGTTGTGGAGCTCCAGTTACCTTGAAGAGGCAAAATCTGCGAGGATTAAATTTGTCTTTTCCTTTTCTGTCTTCTAAAGACAGAAATTTTATTAACTGTTCAACAAACTTGGGATCAGAAAAATGATCATATATAATTTGCTCTGCCTGAAAAAGAAGAAAAAGAGGATTAGCTTTGCAGTGTTTCATCACCACAGTGATATCACAATCTTTTCAAGAGCCATTTCCATTTTATTTCTACTTCTGGCAGAAAACACGCCTGGATTCTCCATTTCTCTCTTTAGTTTTAAGGAGAATATTACATAATGTTTTTGGTGCCACCTAATTTTTAACCCTATTAATGACTTCAGATCATCTTCTCCCTTTCACTTGAACAACCAATACAAAAACGTAATTCCCACTGTCATTAATTACCTCGTACCAAATCTGATAGTTTTGAAAGTTAACAATGACATTCTCATTAACACACTTATACTATTATTACTGATAGAGAAAATGCAACGTATATAAAGTAATTTCTTATATGCTAACAGTTGGTATGAAAATGAAGTAGAAAAATGCTTTTAAAAATGCTCTTTGAGGATCTAGGCTCTGAACAAGTATCACTTATGGCTAGTTAACAACATGATTGTAACCATGACTCAGTATTGGAGTTCAATATCCATCTTTTCAATCAAGCAATGTGTTTCCAGATGTTTTATGTAAGCATTTTCCAAATAAAATATTTAAGTTAAAACAAAGAATTTCATCTCCACAACTACGTAAATCTGTGGGCAATATTTAAAAACGTGTAGATAGAAAGAAAGAGTAAAAAGGAGAAGCAGAATAAAGAAAATCCACACAAATGAAATTCACTAAAATCTTTACCTCTGTCAATTCATCTCTTCGTCGTCCAAGCTTTGGTTGCTGCTCAACTGGAGCATAAACTGTCATAGTCCTGGACATTAAAAAAAAAAAAGGTAATGTTTCAAAGTAAAAGTGAAAGTTATCATCATTTTCTGTGTTTGCTATATTAAAAATAGGATTCATTGACTTCAAGAAAGCCAGACTTGCAAGAAAATTTACAGCAAAAAATTAAGCCTATAATGACAATGGTACTGCAAGCAATCCAGGAACTACTAGTGATAGACTGCTACACATATTTTGAAATCACACTATTTTCAAATGTGCATTTTTAATTTTAAACCAGTGTATAATTTTGATGGAAGAAGTTTAATAGAAATAAACAGTAAGCACTTATAGTACCCACAACAGCGAAGAACGCCAAGTAGGAACTGAAAAACGTAAAGGTGGTAAAAAGTAAAGGATAAATAATTTGTTGTTACTGTTGTTCAATCAATCAAATATATATATATATATATATATGGTACACATTCCTTAAGTTCTGTTTTTTCTGCTGGATTTCATGATCAGTTGATGCAACTGGTTCACAGTACTCACTGAGGCCAGGTGTAATACCCCCAGTGTGTCTTCTCCACAAAACAGCACGACTCCCACTCCTCCTTAGTCTTTGGTAAGCTCTGACTGTCATAGTGCAGCCACTGGTTATCCAGCCTGTCACCAGCCTGAATACTCGAAGGCTTAGGGCTTCCACCTAGTTCAAGAATAATTTAGGTGCCATCAAAATTGTTCACCAACAGCTCCAGTAAACATTGCAACTTATTTAACCTAAGTTTGCATCTTTGGTCAGTTTTTTCCCCATCAAATCTGTACCAAGATTTGCTCTGTGAGATTAAAAGCAGTATTCAATAGAAATAGTAGAAATTCCTTTATGAATTTAAATAAACCTGCCATTTGAAATGCTGAGACAAAGAAGGCATACAAGTCATTCTCACAAAGTACAAGGCTTTTTGAAAGGAGAATGACCATAATGTATCTCTGAAGTTTTAACTCACTGAAAATAACTGAATAGTTTAATATATACAAAGTGACACACATAATATTTACAACACATAAAGTATATTAATACATAATAACGTAATATGTACACAATGCTTCTAAAAAAGACAAAAAATTTCCTGTTTAGTATTACCTCTTTTGTTTGAATGGGACATCAACCAGACAGAAATGAAAAGCTTGAGATTCCATGTTGACTTAAAGCAGAAAAATCTAAAGAACCTGTTAAAATCTCATATTTTAAATAGAACTTACTTATTTCATATGGGCATATGGGCACTTTCTTGTGTGTTCTCTTGAGCTGCTTAAGAACACCAGCCACAGCTGAGATGGCCACCTAAAAGACAGAACCAGGGATGACCACATCCATTTCATACATTTCCCACCAGAAATTGGTTTCTGTTTCATCATCTCATCAGATACAGTTTAAGCCTGCTTCTCTGCCCTAAAAACCCAACAAACACTGCAGCTAACTTCTCCACAATAGTGGTTGCAGTTTCAGTCATTCAGCAGACAGGAATCAAGGGTGGCATTTGTAGAGCACCAACATCTCCCTGCTCCACAAGGAGGTGGCCATTACCTTCAAGTCTCACTGAGGAGACAAGCAGAATGGAAGGTGCAAGCACAGAACAAATAATAAGCTACAGATGTAACAAAAGCCAAAACAAACCCACACATACATAAAAGGATTCTAAATTAAATAAATACAAATAGGCACATTTCATGTTTTCACAGTTTACAGACTTCCCATCATTTAGTGTAGCTCTAGCATCACCAAGACTCTTGGATTAAAAGCTTTTAAGCACAGAAATGTCTGTAGGAAGGTGGGTAGGGGTGCACTCCCCAGTTTTTGTACTGCATCACAGCAGAACAGCAAACATCTGTGCTAAAACCCACTGGGCTGCAAATCAAAGAGGTAGTTATGTTGGTCTTACCTTACGAACTACAATTGCATCATGGTTGAGACACTGCACAAAAAACCTGATGGCACGGACAGGCAGTATCCTATCATCCCTCAGGAGCAGGGACAGGAAGCCAATACTGATGTGCTCAAACTTCCAGGGACTGAAAATGAAAGCAGACAGTATGTAGCAGAGTTTTGTCTGCACTGCTCTCGCACAGAAATGATCACACAGGTTGTGTATGTATAGAACATGACTGAACAACAGTCTGAACATATGTCACTGCTATAGTCAGTGAGCTCCACTGACAGCTAGGGACACCTTCAACAGCTCTGGGAACAAGTGCAACTAAAATTACACCCAGTTGAAATGCCAGGATTAAAATGGCACCACTGATGTAGGATACTGACCTAAAAGGTCATTCTTTTAAAGGTTTTATTTTTATTTTTTAATATGATGCCACCGATTAAAATCTATTTGGACATCAGTATTATGGAAACATTTTTTTTCCCACAACAATAAACAGCAACAAAAATATATACCTTAATCAACGACAAAGCTGAACTCCAGGATGAAACTTATATTAATAAGACTAAATCTCAATGAGAATAAATTTAAGACTCAGTCACTCATTTATCTGGGAGACAGTAATGCAACATTCCCCTACATGGGCCATTATGTTTCATTGTGGACAAACAGAACCCACACATGAATTCAAAAGGGCCTCCCAGATCTTGCATGTACTTCTACAAAACAACAACAACAAAACCAAATAAACAAACAACAACTTTCCAAGCTAGCCACAACCAACTTCATGCAAGATTTCTACTGACAAACTACTTTTGGACAACTACCTGAAGGGCAAAAAGTATTACTCAATTCTGGTCATTCTAACTGTACCTCTTGATGGAATTGATATTTATTCTTGTATTCAACTGCAATCCACTATAAAGAAATAAAACATTTCATATACATGAAGTGAGACTTACAGATTTCTTTGTTCCACACAGTCCAACAGCATGTTGACCAAATTTTCATAGTTTCTAGGCAGGTAGGAAGAAAAAAAACAACAAAAAAAAATAATAATCAACCAGACTGTTAAAAGAATTACATAAAAGTAGATTACAAGTCCCTCACCACAAGGTGAGTGAACACAGTGCAGCAAACACAACACCAATTGGCAGGACAGGGAAAAGGAGGAGGAAGGAATCCAAGTGTAGAGGAGAGAGGCTGCCTCTCCAAGAGAAAAAGCTCATCACAACAATTCTTGGACACTCCCTGTTTGTCTATTTGAGATTAGCTCAGCAATTTAGGCTTATTAATGCCCAGTTAGTACTAAACAGTACAAACCAGTGATGAGGGAGGTTTAACTTACCGCAGAGCCTCGGCATTCTTTTCTTTCTGCCGCTGAATCCCTAACTGTATTTCTTCTGAACGAAGTGGTGGGAAATCTAAACTGGGATGTCCTGATCTCTGCAGCATAACAGCTATCTCAGTACATTGCTCTGGAACCTATTGATAGAAAAATGCACAGATTTCAATCTGAGGAGCAATCATGAGATTTTTTGTGCTTGCTTCTGCTTTGAAATAAGGAGGCTTGAGAATCATAGGAAGAACATATCATTTCCTGTCTGCATAGATGGGTCCTCCAAGTAGTGAAGGTAACTGTTCACACAGCAGAATTTTTTCTTGCAAGCACATATTTTATTTTAAAATTAAAGACACACTTTAGAAACTATTTTTATAAATTAATATATTAAAATATTAAAGACCTCTATTAATTATCATTCATTGTCAAAAATAAATCATGCCATTTATTGATTGGGAAAAAGACAGTTCTGCAAATCTGTACAGCATGGCCACAGCTACACACGCTGACAAGGTTAATTTGACTACTCTGTTTCACCAATACATACATTTATACCTGACCAGCAAGAAGCATACTAATTAACACTGGAAAACTAATTCAACTTCCTTTTCATAAGGAAGTTTAACAAAAAGGTACAGTTTCCAGTAATAACGCTTCAATTTAAAAGATACAGGTCTACATTCCTCTGTAACAGAAGTCAGAACAGAATCTACATCAGAATGTTAATTTAGATAACATAAACGAGTCTCAAACTTTGTGTAATCAGACACACTGAGAACCCAAGCCACTGACTCCAAGCAATCTGTCACTTACTGCAAAATCCAATCCAATCGTTTCATATTGCCTGTGGATTTTTTCTGCTAGGTCATCAAAAAGTCTGACTATGGATGGTTTTTCCAAGGACATCGCTTGGCTAAGCCCAGAAGAAACGATTGCTGGCCATGTCTGTGCAATGCAGTCCCAATCATGAAGATTTGCCAAGCACACTCCACTGTGATTTCCAAGAAGACAATATAAGGCACCCTATAAAATTAAAGATACAATTTTAAAATTAATGTAAAGCGCTGTTCATATAAGTTATCTACATGTGTTCACTCACACAGAACAAAAATTAATCTTCACGTTACCAAATCATTAATATGCCATTGCACGACCTCAGTGACAAAACACTCAACACTTTCTGAAATCATTTTTGGGCTAAAGAAATGTTCTGACAAAATTACTGAAACTGCTGACCAAGCATGATGTGGATGTAACAGTTGTGTGAGAAGTTGACAAGAGCTGTGAAACCAAGAGTGGCAGGATTTCACTGGTGATTAAACTGGAGCTTCATGAGAAATTACTTAATTTCACAGATAATTGGAAGGAAGTCTTGGGGAAACCTTACTGTTGAGTAGAGTCTTAGGAGGAATAGCAACTAGCTCACCATGCCAGCAATACTGAACAGGCTAAGACTGGGTAGGTAGCAGTACCAGAAATGCCAAATTGTAGTACTGCAGCAAATGCTGTAATGTAGGAAGACTGGGATCAACTGGGATAAAGTAACTAAGTTTAGCTTTCTTATTACAGAGAAGATGTAGAAAGAGGTGCAAGGATAAAAGAAGAAACTGGAAAAATGGCAATAAGCTGTGGAAGCAATATAATCATATACTGTCTGACATTAAATATCAGGCAGGTAAAGTAGGATAAGAAGCTAGATCTGTTGCTCTGATTACACAACAAGAATCCACACCTGTCCCTGAGGTCAGGAAGACTGAGGAGGTGCAAGGTAAGGGAGGGAGCACAGTGCTTCCTTGGCCAGGAAGGGCACACCTGGACAGACAGCGTGCTCCCAGTATCACTGCATCAGCACCACTTCCAGACAACATCAGAAGTTACCTGCTTTTACTACAATGTTTTTCAGTGATCAGTTTTTTGTCCAGTTTGAGTTATCCATTTCTACTGTTAGAGCTGACTGAGCTGCTTTTGTAACACCTGAACACACAATGAAATGAGGAACAAACAAAATTTCTTCTGACAACGCATTAAACCCAAATAACTGTTCATATTAGTTGTACTTAAGCTATGTGCCACAGAAGTGTAAGAGTCATGCTTGTAAAAAAATCAATATTGCCCCTGTAAGCACACTTTCAAAGACAGACATGAAACAAAGTTAATGAGAGAGTACTTTGAATTGCTGCTGAGTGACATCTTGCCGATCTGGACGCAAGAACTCCAAAACCAAGGGAATGATATCTCTGCAGCAAAAATTGTATGTTCCCAGAGCTGTGAAGAATGCTTGCTGAGCTTTACTTCTGACCTGTGGGAAGACAGAAATCACTAGAAAATCACCTGAACCAAAAATATACACTACATCAATTTGTTTTGTAAGGGTGCTGCTGTTTCACCTACACAGAATTCACGGGATTGATCTGTGCACTGAAGCATGTTACTTGTTGTAGATGTTAAACTACATGCTTCCCATCATCCTTACAACTGTATCTAAATAAACTTGTTTCGAGCATTTATTTGAGAAGAGCTAAAAACTTCTTTATACTGCCAAAAATGGTCACTATATTTTTAAGATCACTTCAAAAGCAAACAGCCAGCACAAAGGATGCTATACGCAGAACTCTAAAGAGCCTGTAGACATTGTGGATGGATTTGAATTTATATACACATGGAATTCCCAAGGGCTAAGAATTCATAGTGCATCCATTGCCACATCTGTTTTGTATATTTTTTTTCCAGATTTTATTATTATTTAAAAAATAAGCTTGCCTACTTCCTAAAAACAGATT